>NC_143255.1:40355625-40666562 GCF_984573655.1 Nuphar pumila
TCCTGTTGATATAAGCTCCAAGCTTTCTATTTTTTTTTATGATGATGTACGCTAGATCGTTAAGAACACAATGCGTGACTACTTCCATGAAACCATCACCGACGTTCTTTGAAATGAGTTTAACAGTTTTTTGTTGAACAGGGGAACTTCGATTGCAGGTGCCTCTCAGGTATGAAAGTTTCATGCGATATATTGCATGTCGTTAGATTTCATATAACTTTGATTGCCTTAACTTAGGTGCATTGAATATAATTTATTTCAGTATAATATGTTTACTGTCTTTGAACACATATACAGCACGAGCATGCTATAATCACATATTCAGTTTTTTGACTACCTTAGAACACATATGAGCATGATAGAATCACATATACAGCTTTTTGTTTGCCTTAGAGCACATATGAGCATGGTAGAATCACATATAGAGTTTTTTTGACTGCCTTAGAACACATATGAGCATGATAGAATCACATATACTGTTTTTTGTTTGCCTTAGAGCACATATGAGCATGGTAGAATCACATATAGAGTTTTTTTACTGCCTTTGAACACATATGAGCATGATATAATCACATATAGAGTTTTTTTGCTGCCTTAGAACACATATGAGCATGATAGAATCACATATAAAGTTTTTTGCCTGGCTTAGAGCACATATGAGCATGATAGAATCACATATAAAGTTTTTTTGACTGATGAGCATGCTATAATCACATATTCAGTTTTTTGACTGCCCTAGAACACATATGAGCATGATAGAATCACATATACAGCTTTTTGTTTGCCTTAGAGCACATATGAGCATGGTAGAATCACATATAGAGTTTTTCTGACTCCCTTAGAACATATATGAGCATGATATAATCACATATAGAGTTTTTTTACTTCCTTAGAACACATATGAGCATGATAGAATCACATATAAAGTTTTTTGCCTGCCTTAGAGCACATATGAGCATGATAGAATCACATATAAAGTTTTTTTGACTGCCTTAGAACACATATGAGCATGCTATAATCACATATTCAGTTTTTTGACTCCCTTAGAACACATATGAGCATGATAGAATCACATATATAGCTTTTTGTCTGCCTTAGAGCACATATGATCATGGTAGAATCACATATAGAGTTTTTCTGACTGCCTTAGAACACATATGAGCATGATATAATCACATATAGAGTTTTTTTATTGCCTTAGAACATATATCATTCATGATAGAATCACATATAGTGTATAATTTATTTCAATATATTTTGTTTATCAATACTGACCTTTCTGTTCTTGTGTAGGTTGCTGGCGATAATCAACCTAGTGGAGCTGAAGGGACAGATCAAGGCAATGAACAAGAAGACGCACAAAATCTTGGCAATGATTAGATTAATGTGTTGAATTTGTTCTACTTTCTTTTTGTTTCGAAAATGTAAATGTTAAATTGTAAATAATTAAAACTTGCAAATTTTAAAGTGGAACGATTAATTGTTTTAGTTTCCTTTTATATGTATTTTTATGTGTACTTTATTTTTTATTCACAGGAAATATAAATTGTAGCACGAGAAATTTTTTCTCGATATTTAATTTTCAAATATATTTTTTTATTTTTTCCTTATTTGAGATGGATTAGCGACGGATATATCCGTCGCTATTTATTATTACCGTTGAAGTTAGCGACAGATTAGCGACAGCTGTAAATCCGTCGCCAAACCGAAGTTCCCGTTTAATAACAATGGCCTTGCGACGACAGTTGTCATTCGTTATTCCGTCGCAACTTATCGACGAAACTGGCGACAAATACAGTATGTCGCTACTTAGCGACGAAACGGGCGACGGATATATGTCGTCGCTTATTAGCGTCGAAAAATTTGTGATGGAAGATATCCGTCGCTACTCCAATGCTAATCCGTCTCTAATGTGTTTAGCGACGGATTAGCGGCAGATTAGCGACAGATTTAGGTCATCGCTAATCCACTGGTTTGTTGTAGTGTTGCTTTGAGATGCCTTATCTCTTACTGACTTCTTTCTAGCATTTTTCTTGAATGCATTTTTCTTTGGTCCTACCTTGAATCCATGAGAAGTCATATGTGCACTTTGCAGTTTCTCTTCTTTCAATCTCTCTTCTTCCTCAATGCACTTGGACATAAGTTCATTGAATGTTCATTCATCATTATGTGTGTTATAAAAGATCTTAAAAGGTCCATACTTCAAAGGTAAGGACGCCAGAATCAAATACACTAGGAATGAGTTAGAAATGGTCAGCTTCATATCATTCAACTGTGATGCTATGTTTCTCATTTTCAAAATGTGCTGGCGAATATTGCCCCCTCTAGAATATTTTATAGTTATGAGTTTTGATATTAGGGTACTGGCTTTAGCCTTATTTGAACTGATAAATTATGCTTCAATAGCACTCAGGAATTCCTTCACTGTTCTGCATTGCGGGGTAGCACTTCGAATATTCTTAGATACCTTAGATTACAAAAGTAATAGGCTAAGTCTATTCAAGCGCTCTCACTTCTCAAAAGCACTCTTTTGTTTAGTAATACTTTGATCAGTTAGGGCAGCATGCTCAACCATTCTTAAGGCCAAATTCAAATCCATATACCCTAATGTAAAAAAGACAATTTCTTTTCAATCACTAAAATTAGATCCATCAAGAAAAAGAATAGTATTTGAAACATCTAAAATCACAGAACCAGAAACTGCATGGCAAAAGACATGTATCAAAGAAAGTATATACGAGACAAACTTGATAGAAAAAATAATAAATAAAAAGGCCCTTGATATGCTTATTTTCGGGTGAGTGAAGGAGGTCATCAGAGTCATACTTTGGTAAGAACTCTGACACGCGTAATCACTACGCCTACCGACCACAGTTGGTAAAACTAAGGCTCATGTGAAGCTAGACCATCAACACATGGTACCTTTGGATACTCATGCATGATATATCTCAACACACTTGCCTTATTCTACCCTACTTAGATTCCGAACACAATGAAACTCTCTTTGGGTCGCTCATCATTTCATGAATTTAAGTACAACATTAATATTGGATAAAACTATATGATAGAATAAAATTGACAACATATATGTATCTAGTTACTTTGGTAACATGAATTCACTAAGTTATCTAACTATCTTTGATTCAAATATTTGTCATACATAATGCATGCATAATCTCAAATAAAATACATGATAAATGACAAAACAAGGTCAAATGGGTAAAACCTGGGGTTCACAAGTAGGAACCGGTCTGAAAACACCCTGAACCGGTCTAAAACAGCCCTGAACCGGTCATCCAAGGGTCTGAACCGGTTTTGAACCTTATGAACCGGTGCCAAGTATGAACAAATGTTCATAAAAAACTTATAACTGTATGCCAAAATACCTATATCTACATATATTTATGAAAATAGGGACTTAGTATCTCGGAACCGGTGAAAACTGGAAAGAATCGATCAAAAATGGTTCTTAACCAGTCCTAGAAAGGGCGGTATCAATTCTTGATCCGGTTCAGGCCAAATAGTGGCTGGACCCTGCATGGATCCAATCCAGTTAAAATAAGATCTGGGTCTGACCCGACACATACTGGATCCGGGTCTGACCCGGTACTTACCGAATTCAGGCCTGACCCAGTCCAAACTGGATCTGGGTCTTAATCGATCCAAACTAGATCCGGATCTGACCCGGTACAAACCGAATCCGGGTCTCACCTGATACAAAATGAATCCGGGTCTGACCCTGTACAAACCAGATCTAGGTCTAGCTCGATCCAATCATAACCTAGGTCAGACCCAGTCTTTCCAGATCCGACCCATACTCGGAACCATTATGGGTCTGGGTCCGATCCAAGTGAAACAGCAGACCCGATCCACCCAAAATGGGTTTGGATCGGGCCTGTCACTGGGTCAGAATACCAGACCCGATTCATTTCTATCGTTAAAACAGAAACACGAGGATTTTTATTTATAGAACCTGAGAAACCGAAAGGGTTTCTCTCAGGTTTCATGGTGACCCACGTCGTCGGCTGGTGCACTGCAGAACCTTCATCGACCCCGATGGCCTCCGACGATGACTCCTCCCACCTCGCCTGACAATAAAGCGGAAGCCAAAAAAAGGGGCTCACTGCCCTAGATGTTGCATGACGCTGAACAGACCACGACACCGATGAAACAGTTGGTGAAGGTCACCTCTTCCCGACGATGCACCCACATTGTCCTACAGTCGTCGGTGAGAAAGTTGCACTACCCGATGGCAAATGAAACAGAGAATGGGAAAAAAAGGGGGTTTTAAAACCCTTGTTGTTGCACATCTCCGAACGGAAGCCGACGATCCGACGAAAACAACTCCCCCCCCCCCTCCCCCCCGACGACGGTCTGAGGCAACCCTAGTGTCGGTCGACCTCCCTGCAACCCAACGACGAAGGTAAAACCCCAACACTGTATTTTTTTATAGCCGGCTATCACCGCCTGCAACCAACGTTGCCCCACGATGACTCTGCTCTACCGATGGCTGAATACCAATGAACCATGTCACCTTGTAGTGATGGGCTGCCAGAAAACAATGCCGTCCCATGGCAACAGTCACCTTTAACCGGCGACCGGTTTCAAGGGACTGCTTTCTAAATATTGACGAGCCACGTCTCCTCACGGCAACAGGCTTAGTTTGTTACAGTCGCCCCGCAGCATAGACTGCCAGAAAAATAAAAAACAATCACCTCATGGCGACAGTAGAAACCAACCTGTGACTTAGGTTGCCCCATGGCACCAATCGCAGAAAAATGCCTACACGCTCAGCGAAAATGTGCGGTGTGGGCCCATAACCCATTTTTGGGGCCTGCGCAAGAGAAAATGTGATGGCATACTTGGAGCGGCCATTTCGGTTTGCAGATGACCGTTAAGCGAATCTCAATCTGCAACTCTGAGATATTCGCCTCTCCAGCCGATCGCTACCCTTAATGAGTGCAGGCCCTTCAGCGACAGTGAGCAGGATCCAATCCCAGCAATGGAATTCACGTATGATTTCTCTTTAGTTTTCTGCATAAGGGTCTCTCATCAACACCCCCTTTTATAGCATTAATCCTTATTAGGTAATAGTTACGTAATCGTTCCCTTCCAAAATCGTGGGGCTTATCTGATAGGGACACCTTTATAGAAGTCCTTAATGTGGGTAACACCCACATTATGTGGGTGACTCCAACAGTTCTATCTCCCATGGAGAGACTCTGTCTGGATGAGGAATAGCAGGTGGTTCATCCCAATGGACTTGAAGAATTTAAGCAAACAAAATACAAAATGAAAGCAAGAGAAGGCATAATGAACAAATTGCAGAAATAAGCAGTAGAGATGAAGACTAACTGAACCTTGAGTGACCTCCACCTTGAGTGAGCCCATTGAGAAGCCATAGGTTCAGCAAATCTAACAATTTTACCTGTGAACCTGTCAAGAGAAGGTGTAACTCAAGTCAAGATAGCATATTATTGAGAAAATTACCCCATAGAAATACCATACACCACATACCTTCCTTCAAGAGCTTCTTCCCCTTCAAATATTGTCTTGAACCTATTCCCCACTGAAAATCAAGATTTTACAATAATTCGCATTAATTCTCAAAACCAATCAAAATTTTATATTTGTTAAACCTAAAGCAACATTCACAAACAAGAAACAGAGATACCGATAGAGGGAGAGAGCGTCAACTTGTAGTGGTGGCCGGTGAACTGAGAGAGAGAGAGAGAGAGAGAGAGAGAGCATTGGCCGATTGTGATGGCCGATGAAGACAGAGAGAAGAAGAGAGAACAGAGAGAGAGAGGGTGGTAGGTGAACAAGGAGAGAGAGAGGGTGGCAGTGGTCACCGCTGAACACGCAAAACTTGAACTTTTTTAAATTTGTCTTTTTACTGGTGTATTTTATTTGTGTGCCAGAAAAAACCTTGTTTTACTTGCGCTAAGCAAAATAACGTCTATGAAAATAGAGATTTTTAACATAAGAGAGAGCCTGCCAAAGCATGGAAAGGATTTTTTTTAATTCACACTTTTTATGTTGCATCAGAAAAATTCTTTTTTTCTGGAGCACTTCATTATTGCATCCAAAAAAAATATTTATATGATGTACTTTTTATGTGATCCAGACAAAATTTATTACACTGGCATAGTATAGTTAGCATCAGTAAAATGTTGGCAAATCTACAGAATCAAATACAGAAGCATACCTGAAGATGCCATGGCGTGCGAGTATGGGTGTTTGGCGTTCTCCTCAGCCAGTCGATGCCCATAATGAATCCAGGCTTAAGGTCGACAGTGAGCAGGACCCTGTACCACGTAAACCTTATGTGGTATATGGGGTAGGCTAATCGCTATGAATCTCTCATCATTTTCATGGCAGCCTACCCCCCTTATATAATGGGGGAAAGAAGCAGTTACGTGAATGTGGTCTCTCCACATTCACGTAACTCCCACCCACTAACTTCCCATTATGTGGCCTACTAAGTGACCCACTAATGGTGTCAAACTGGGTCATCCAATGGGTTGAACCCAAATCCGTTATGTCCAACATTCTTCTACTTGATTCATTGCCACCAAAAGTGCACTAAATCGAGGTTTATATTGTTATCTTGATTTACTTCTTCATGTGGGTTCACATGCTACCCTTTATCACAAGAATGAATCATATGAGTCATGGAGATAAACACTTCTTTATGAAATGTCATATTTTTATGTACTACACTACAATTCACCTTCAGTGCTTTAGCATGTTGAAAATACCTTTATGAATAAGTTGGTCTCTAACCTATTTTATTGGTTCTTTAATATTGTTATTCTGTTATTCTCTCTAACCAAATGAGAGATCATGTATGTAAAATCAATAATACATAAAGCTATAGAGAATCAAAATCATATACACAAATGTAATCACATATAATGTATTGTCATACATCAGAATGAATAAAAAATACACATCCCCTTTACATGTTGGGAATACAATCCCGGTGCTAGCCCTTTAGTAAGGGGATCTGCAGTCATTTCCTTCGTCCCAATTGTATCAATACATACCAGATGATTCTCAGACCTTTCTTTAACAACAAAGTATTTTAACTTCATGTGTCGACACGAGGTTGAGCTCTTGTTGTTATTTGAAAAGGGCACGGCTACTTCATTATCACAAAAGATCTTTAGTGGTCTCTCAATAGAGTCCATAATACCAAGACCTATAATGAAGTTTCTTATCTAAATGGCCTGTAATGAAGTCTCGTATAGAGCAATAAATTTTGCCTTCATAGTATGAGCAGCAATGGTAGACTGTTTTCCGCTTCTCCATGAGACAACACCACCCGCTAGTAGAAAAATGTATCCAGTAGTGAATTTTTACTATCAATACACCCTCTTAAGTCTGCATCAGAGTATCCAATGACCTCTAGGTAGTCAGCTTTCCTGTAGGTCAACATATAGTTTTTCGTTTCTTATAAATAGCGCATGACCTTCTTTGTTGCCTTCCAGTGCACAATGTCTGGATTTGACTAATATCTACCAAGCATCCCCACAACAAATGCTATATCAGGACGAGTGCATGTCTGCGCGTACTGCAAACTTTCAACTACCGAAGTATATGGGACAACTACCATCTTAGCCTTTGCAATATCATCTTGAGGACAATTCTTTAAGCTCAATTTATCCCCTTTCACTATAGGTGTCAAACCAGGAGAATAATTATCTATCCCATATCTTTTAAGAACCTTAAGGATATAGGATTTCTGAGAGAGGCCAATGACACCCTTTGTTTTATCATGATAGATCTTGATTCTAATGACATATGTGGCCCCACTCATGTCCTTCATATCGAAATGAGAGGAAAGAAAATCTTTTATTTCATGTAATAGACTCAAATCATTAGTTGCAAGAAGAATATCGTCAATATATAAAACCAAAATTATAAATTTACTCACACTAGTCTTTATGTAAATGCACTGATCAACAATGTTTTCAGTGAATCCAAAGTTCATAATTACCTGATTGAACTTTTTAGACCATTGGCGGGAGGAATGTTTAAGTCCATAAATTGACTTCTTCAACTTGCAAACTAAATTATTCGAGTCATCTATACTGAAATCAGGAGATTGTTGCGTGTATACCTCCTCATCCATATTCCCATTCAGGAAGGCAGTTTTTGCATCCATTTGATGTAGCTCTAAATCAAAATGAGCTACAAGCAACAGGATTATTTTCAACGATTTCTTAGTTGAGACAGGAGAAAAAGTCTCATTATAATCAATGCCCTCTATTTGTGTAAAACCTTTTGCAACAAGCCTAGCCTTGTACCTCTCCACATCATCTTTAGAGTCTGTTTTGGTCTTATAAACCCATTTACAACTAACAGGTCTAACTCCATCAGGTTGAGGTACAAGTTCTCACACTTAGTTCTTTGTCATAGAATCAAGCTCTTCTTTTATGACATTGATCCAATATATTGATCTTTCACTTTCACTAGCTTCTGCAAATGTGAAAGGATCTTCATCAATGTCTATGAAATCATTAGACTCTTGTAAATACATCACATAGTTTGAATGAATAGCAGATTTTTTTATTCTCGTGAACCTCCATACAGGTGCTATAGGTAATTCAAAATGAGCCTCAATATCTTGTTGTTATTGTATATCCTCATCAACAATCGGATCTAGTTGGGATTGATGTTCATTGATCAGACTTTCTCTTACATTATTTAAAGAGACAATGATAGAAAAAATCAGGTCTTTATTCTTAGCAGGTGTGTAACTTGAATCTTGCATTTTCTCAAAATCAATATTTTGATATGCATCTATCCCAATAGAACCATTTTCAAGAAATCTTATTTTATCTGTTTCCACTATCTGTGGTGTATGAGATGGACAATAAAACCTAAAGCCTTTTGACATTTATGGATAACCAATGAAGAAACCACTAGTCGTCTTTTATATGTGGGTTATATAATTTAGCTTCTGCCGGACATGAGCGTACTGACCATTGCCTTATTAGAAGTAACGAATTGAGCCTCAATGGCTCCCAAAAATTTCTTCATTGTCCTGCAGTGAGGAATGACGCCTCGAATATTCTTAGTCACTCGAGATTACAAAAGCAACAGGCTAAGTCTGTTCAAGTGCTCTCACTTCTCAGAGGCAGCCTTCTGATCGACTGTACTCTGCTCTGTAAGAATGAAAAGTTCGTCAATTCTAAGGGTCAAATCTAGATCCATATAGCCCAAAGTGAATAACACAATTTCTTTCCAATAAAAAAAATTTTGATCAATCTAAAAGAGATATATTACTAAAACCGTCGATAAGGAAGGAACCTGATATAATAAGGAACGAAAATAAAAAACATTACTATTATTGCTCAGATGAGACTCGTGTTGAAAAGGTAAAAGTGAGACTCTTTATTTTTACCTTTTTTGAGATAAGTATAGTTGATTCATTATCGTTCCACTTTGGTAGAAACGACAATACTCATAGTTGTTTTGTCTCTTCAATTCATAAAGAATTGACTTCAGTTGGTGAAACTAGCAGATCATATAACCAGAGGCAATTTAGCACTGTACATTTGGGTACGGACATGCTTCATGGGCTGGAATACACAACTACTATTACACCCTGTGTGAATTTGGAACACAACGACCTACCTTTGGGTAGAATCGATGATTCATAAACTGACACACATTCATAATAATGAATCTTAATATGGTCTAAAGAATACTTAATCAACACGACTCAGATCACTTTGGTGATTACATGAATCGATCAATCAAGATATTTTACTGAAAATATATTTGTATTATGGAGCATGTCCATGCGCACATGTAAATGCATGTATATTCATGACAAAATACAAGTTCATGCTTCAACTAATATGCATAAACTAATTGTCATGAATTTATTCATAATTCATGCTTAAAATATTATGCATAACTTAACTAACATGAAACACATGAATCAACATGCATAAGTCATGCATTCTTCAGAATAAACACTTTATAAAGCATGAAAAATAATAAAAGCAAGCACATATGGGTAAAACACGGGATTCACAAATTAAAATCGGTCTGAAAACACCCTGAACCGGTCTGAAATGGCCCCAAATCGGTCATCAAAGGGTCCAAACCGGTTTTGAATCTTATGAACCGGTGCCAAGTATGAACAAAAGTTCATAAACCCTATAACTATATGCCAAAATCCCTATATCTTTATATATTTTTGAAAATAGGGTCTTAGCATCTCAGAACCGGTGAAAACCCAAAGGAATCAGTCAAAAAAGGCTCTGAATCAGTCTCGAAAAGGGTTGTATCAGTCTTTGATCCGGTTCAGATTCAAATAGTGTTTGGACCCTGTTATGGATCCAATCTGGTCCAATCATGATTCGGACCCTGCTAAAGCATGGGTCCGACCTGGTTCAAACTAGACCTGGGTCTGACTCGGTCTGAACTGAACTTGGGCTAGACCCAGTCTGAACTGGACCTGGGTCTGACCCAATCCGATCTGAACCCTGGTTGGACCCGGTCCGAACTTGACCCGGGTCTGACCTAGTCTAATCTGAACTCGGGTCTGATCTGGTCCAAACTTGACCTGATCAACTAGGGTCAGACCCAGACCAGGTATCATTATGTGTCTAGGTCTAATCCAATTGTACTGGCAGACCCGATCCACCCAAAATGGGTTTGGATCAGGCTTGTCACCGGGTCAGAATGTCAGACCCGATCTGGTTCCATCATTAAAACATAAACCCAAGGGTTTCTATTTACATTGTCTGAGAAACCGAAAAGGTTTCTCTCTTCCAAGTTTCATGGTGACCCACGTCGCCTGAGCGGCAGCCAAAGGTCACCAGCACCGGGGGCCAGCCGAAAGGTTACCGGCAGCAGCCCCCATCGCCCCCCAATGGTCTCTGGCAACGTCTACTCCCACCTCGCCCGATGGTAGAGGGGAACTTGAAAAAGGGGCTTGCTGCCCTGGATGTCGCTTGATGCCGGACAGACCACAACACTGGTGAAACGGTCGCCGAAGGTCGCCTCTTCCAGGTGACGCACCCACAACGTCCACACTGGCGAGGGTAAACCCTTTTGCAACACAACGGCTACAGGAGAGGGAAAGGGGGTTTTCAACCCCGGATGCCACACGTCATCGGACGGACGCCAGCAGTCTGGCAAAAAAATAACCCCCCCCCCCCCCCCCCGACCCAGCGACGTTCGCGGCAACCCCGACGATGGACAACAACCCTGAAGACCGATGGTGCAGGTAAAACCCTTAAGCCGACTTCTTCCTTTTTATCTTCTATTGATGCCGATGATGGTCGGTCGGTAACCGATGAGCCACGTCACCTCACGGTGACAGGCTATCGGAAAAGAAAAAAAATATTGTCGCCCCACAATGACAGTTACCCATGGCTTAAACCCCTGAAAGAAAAACCCATATTCGGGGTTCTGGCTTCTGGCAAACGATCCGGCGACCCCGGCAGTGACCGCGGTCGCCAGTAGATCCCCTCGCAGCCCAACGGCCGTGGGAACCAGAAAAGGAGGCTTTTCAAACCTCTTTCCGAAAATGACTTTATGGATCTGCAATCGCTTGCAATCCGGTGACCTCACCCCTCCATTGGCGACGTTTCATGGAGACCCCGTCACATGCATATCCCCCTGCAGCCTGACGGCCACAGGTAAAACCCTTGATCCTCTATTTTATATATATAGAGAGAGAGAGGGTCGTCAGGGTTGCAAGCGCCACCGACGTACGACTGTCGAGAATAGCAGTTGTGCCATGATGACAGTCACCATCGACCAGCGACCCACGTCGCCCCACGGTGACGAACGGTCACCTTATAGGATGGCTCTATTGTCAATGAAGGTTGTCGCCCCATGGCAACAGTCTACCGGAAAACCAATGACCCATGTTGCCTCGCGGTAGCATGCGGTCAGCACGCCTAAATTCAGAAAATGCTGAAAAGGCCAACTCGCACCCACGCACAGTCAACACATGATGGGCCCATAACCCAATGTTGGCGAATCTACAGAATCAAACACAGAAGCGTACCTGAAGACGCTATGGCGTGCGAGTGCGGATGTTCGGTGTTCTCTTCAGTCGATCAATGCCCACGATGAGCCCAGACCTAAGGTTGATGGTGAGCAGGATCTTGTACCACGTAAACCTTATGTGGTATATGGGATAGGCTAATCAATATGAATTTCTCATCATTTTCATGGTAGCCTACCCCTTATATAATTGGGGGAAGAACGTAACTCTCACCCACTAACACCCCAGTACGTGGCTTATTAAGTGGCCCACTAACGGTGTCAAACTGGGTTACCCAATGGATTGGACCCAAATCCCTTATGCCCACCATAAAACTCACTTTTTAACTGACGCTCAAATAAAATATCATACCTGAAAATGCTCTTTTACTGGCATGCTAGGAGGGACATGCCATTAAAAGAGCTTGTAATATAAGTAAATGAATTTTTTCTTACTTTAATATTTAAATTTATTTTTTAAATAATATTAGAATACATAAAAATCTGTAGTTAATGTTAACATAATGTCTATATATGTGTCAAAGTCGTGTCAATGTCTTATTGCATGTCCAATTCATGTCACTCGGCGCCCTAAATGTTATTGTCACCTTGACATAGATTTGACGGTGTCAATTAGGGTTCTCGAGAAGCAATGACTTCATTCGATGGCCTTGATTTAGCTAACCAAAAGCAAAGGGCAAAAGAAAAAAAAAACACGGACAAAGGCTCCCACTGGCTAGGTGGGTTTGGCTTAAGGGTTTCAAGTTGAAGGAGGTCAGAAAGTTCAATACTCAATACTCAGGGTGTTTGTCCTTTGCCGCAAGGCCTAGCCAAATTGAAAATTATCCTTACTGCATAGAGTCCTCAATGTCCTTTCTAAGGCCTTCCACCTCGGCCTTGCTGTCAAGCTTCCTCATCATTAAAAAAGCAAAAAGTCATATCATTTCGAAGAGAAGGTACCAATTCTACCCAAAATGTGTTGAGCACATGGTTTGTTGATTGGGAATAGAATACTATTCTCTAGACTGCTCTAAGCTGATTGTTGTTTTAGGCCAGTTTTCATAGAGGAGGTGAGAATCTAATTCTCAAGAATCTTGGGCTAATTTTGTGCACCCCACCAAAGGTAGGAGGAATCCAACACAAAAAAAGAAAAAATCAAAGGTGAGGGTGACTCTACTTGTCATATTTTTAAGACAGTGTTAGGCAAAAACATGATCTGCCTATTAAGATGTAAGTTCGCCACCAGCTGAAGGTGATCCTTTTTCATTTCATTTTCATGATTGCATGTATGATGTTACCAGACCAAAAGTCCTATTAATTCATAAAGTCAACTTTGTATTGTTGAATGAATAAGCAGCACGTGTATATATGCTTGTTATTTATTTCTATTAAATGTGTGGTTATTAGTATAAAATTATTGAAATGCTATATATATATATAAAGGTTGGGGGAGACCCAAGGGATATGTTTGGCATAGTTGGTAAGCTAGGAATCAACGCCTCGATGATTTTCGATAAAAAAAAAAAAATATGTGGCAGACAATATTTCAACGAGTCAAATATTCTTCTCTAGAAATCTTGGTATAAAGATGAAATTAAGAAAACTAAAAATCACTTCTTATTACAGTTTTCTCAAAAAAAAATTATTTGAAAGTGGAATAATTGCAATAGAGAAATAAAGAATCAAACTGAAACTTTTGTACAAGTAGCACTTATCTGAAAATGGAAAATCTGAGAAAAATAAATCATATTTTCTTGGATATTCTTTTCCACAAAATTCCTAGATATCCTTGATAACATGATTTTTTTGAAATTTTAGATTTTATCATTGTTGATATGGTTATGCACTGGGAAGGTTGGCAAGCGAATTAGGTAGCCAATACTATACACATGAAGATGGTCAAGATGAAGGACGTTGGATCAAGCCCCATTGCTGCCAGGACGTACCCCTTGCTTTCATCGATCAGTCCCTCTAAGGCATAAGGTCAGTGGATTACGCTGGGTTTACTTCTTAGGGAAGCAGGCCCATTAAGTGACCCACGTCCTTAGGAAGGTCCCTCGTCATAAAAAAAAAAGTTAGGTAGTCAATCCTATATTTCATCTCTTGTTACGGTCAGCAAAATAAATAAATAATGTTTTGCTTATAGAGTCAATCAAACCTGCGGTAGTCAGGGCTGCACATGAGCAGGGTTCGAGCCCAGCTTGGATCATAAATGTGGGTGTTGAAGCTCATGAGGTCCGAAACCAATTCGAGTCGAGATAGAGCTGAGTTCAACTAGGCTCGTTCTTTTAAAAATTTTGTTTAAAAGTTAAGAGATGGGTTGGGTCCGTTGGGAAGCAAACTCATCACCACTCATGTAAGGGCCCAACGCCTTAACCATTAAGAAAACAATTGTTTTGTCATTCATTTAATTAGAGGAACCTATACATATATGAAATCTGATGTCTTATTTAACTATACTAGCTAAACGAGCTTAACTGAGCTTGATTGCTTGTTCAAGCTCGGCTCGTTTATATGAATCCAGCTTCAGACCCTACTCAAGCTCGACTCATTTATTTTCTTGTACAAATTTAAACCGAGCTTAAACTGGCTCATTGTGCAACCCTACCGGTAGTTCGTCACTGGAGGGCTTTCTTTGAAAGCCTTGTTAAAGCACTCTTTGAGTCTGTCTGTTTGCTAAATATCAAAAACTGCTATTTTCAGTGTTCCAATAGGGGCGGCCATACAGCCTGCCCAGCCCGATTAGGGCCCGACAGGCCTGACCCATATTCTGTCTTGACCCAGTTATAATCGGCTCAGGTCTGGGACCCAAAATGGGCTGGGTACCCAACAGCCCACAGGCACCCTGCCCGATGGCCAACCCTAGGATCCAGTAGATCAGAGAGATTTTTTTTTTGTGTTGAGGAGAGAGAGAGAGAGTTTAGGCATCAGCCCTCTCTTTTAGTATATAATTTATTAGAAGTTTAAAATGATATGGAATATTGCATGTTATCTTTTTCAATCAAGAAAAGATATCCCTTGGGATACATCCTAATCTATAACAGTGGAACTGCTACATGTGAATGGATTAACTAGTGAATGTGCTTTCATGAAACAATTGTGCTGCACATGTTTTTTCATTATTATTATTATTATAACATTGTTACTTTTTATATACGAGCTATATTCTTCCCACCGAGATACCTGGATACCCACGTTATTCACATTATTAATCATTGGCCATCCCACAAAAATGATTGTTTAACAAATTAAGTCTTTCCAGCTTGTTATCTACGTCACTAGGGATGACGGCCGGGGCAGATGCGAGGGACAAGCAGTGTTGTGAGAGGCGTACACCTCAGATGCGAAGGGCAGGCTCAACGCTTTGCTTTGCCTCTTTGCATTTACAACCTTGCTTGAGAGTCTCACGTTGTGAGAGGCGTACGCCTCACAGGCGAAGCGCAGGCTCAACACCTCGCTTTGCCTCATCACATTTAACAACCTTGGGGACAAGGTCTTCACTCCTGCCCCCGGCTTAAAATTCTGTTCTCGGTCTCAGCTTTCATCTTCACATGGGTTTTCATTCCTACCTCTATTCCGGTTTCATGTCCTCCATCTCTGGTCCAAATGGGGGCGAGACACGGTGGGCTCTCATTTTCTCCTGGTCCACTGTCATTTCTAAAGGAGGAGGCCAAACAGTTGAGGGGTATTTTAATTATTTTACTAACAGATGTCCAATATGAGACGGGAGAAGGTGTAAGTCCATCCTCGCCTCTATTCCCGCATGGGTTTTTTATTTTAACCTCCATCCCCGCTTTATGTGTCACTGAGACATGCCATTTTAGTTACGTGTCCCCAGTGACATGATCAGACATGTGCAGACAGGCGGATATGGATATTGACATGTCTTATTTTAATATTCTTATATTTATATGCTTTTTAATATTACTTCAATAAAATCTATTTTTTATATTATAATGTCAAAAATACTTTTTTATTAAAAAATTAAAAAGTTCATGCCCCCATTAAGGCCCGGGGCCGGACCCAAAAGTCCGATTAATACATGGACCTGAGTATAGCTTTTTGAAATTTTATACCACACCCAAACCCGACCCGAGTTTCGATTAAAACCCGCAATTTATCAATGTAAAAATGCTAAAAAATATTATTTTACGAGGTCTGGTTCATGTAGTTTTTATCAGGTCCGGTCCGGGTATGGTTTCTCTTATAGTAGACCCAATTAAACCGAGGTCTGGACTTGATACCGTAGATAAAAATCTGGTTCCACCAGGCTCTGAACCAAACGCGACCAGTTGACACCCTTAGCCGTGACGGCCAATGAGAATTCAACATGTATCAGTGGGCCCGTTGGAGAACACGAGCCCCCACAGAGACATGTTCCCATTTATAGCCACGGGATCCCCTTAGTACTGGAATGGATGGAAATAAAGCAACCATCCAGTAATGTGCGTTATAGACACTAAAGTTTTGTGTATACAATAATGTCCTTCGATATAGCTGTAAGTCTTTCTTAGGTGCTGGATTGTAGGGGATGGCAGTAGACTGGGGTGGGGGACAAGGTCTTCACTCATGCCCCGTCTTAAAATTCTGCCCTCCATTCCCGCTTTCATCCTTGCGCGCGGGTTTTGATTTTAACCTCCATCCCCGGTCCAAACGGGGATGATGCTGGTCAGGGCCCCCATTTCTCCCCGGTTCACTGCCATCCCTAAAGGCATTTTAGTTATTTTACTAACGGGGCGAGGGTGGGGGCAGGCGAGGGAGAAAGCATAAGTTCATCCCTGCCTCTATCCTTGTACGGGTTTTGATTTTAACCTTCATCCCCGCCTTCATCTAAGTTTTATGTCCTCCATCCCCGGTTCAAACGGGGTGAGGCAGGGCTCAGTTTTCCCCTGGTCGAGAAGCAGCAGACCAAAAGTAGCAAACGTGACACCAATCAAAAGAACTAAATTACTTTAAACTTTTATCATATTATCACAAGGCCAGATGTCCTAAATAGGTCCAAAAACAGAGTGCTCAACTTATAAAGAGCTTGTTCAAACTCATAAAATAGGATCAGCAAACCAAACATGAAAAATAGGTGCATCACATAAGTGGTGCTAAATTAATAGATAGTCCAAGCGTTTCTAACACAGTTTAAATCTTGTTGCTTTCAGCTTTCAAATAATATGTTTATCTAAGGTAATATATTATTACAAACATTTAATTTCAGTAGCGCTGGTTGTTTTATCCAATTGGGCTTTATAGATGAATTCAGCATGTCTTATATAGTGGGATCATCTATTGAATCATGTTTTTGCTACGAAAAAATATGATTCTATGATCTGAGAATGTACCGCACATTGTAAGCCATTGATTTGTTTGAAGCTTTATAAAAACCCACTTATGTGTTGTAATCAGAAATCTAAGAGTTGTCGCTCAATAAGAAAAACATGTAGATCACATCTATACGGTTAGTTCCATGAAATCGAGCTTTAAAATAAAAAAAATGGAAAAGAAAGGCATTTATACCTAAAAAGACTGGAGCAAACATGGTCCCTGTTTTTCCAGCACGGTAAGCTTGAGCTCAATAGGTCTAGAGTTCAAATCCTATTACTTTCAGCTTTGAAACAATGTATTTTTTTTTGTTAACAAGACAGCTCGAACTGGCCATGAACTCGAGCTTCCCCTTAAAACGAGCTGGGCTTGAATGCCTTTTGTTCATTCTAAAAATCATTGATTATCTTATACGGTTGGAGGTCCCCATAATGATAGTTAATGGAGAAAGAATCTATGCTTTTGGTGAAAGATATTTCTTTAAGACAAGCCTCATTCTGTAGAATGGGAAGGCATCCAAGAGAATCCCGCACAACAGCCTGTCATCTCCTATTTATTCATACACAATCCAAGTTTCATGCTAAAGATCATTAGAGCAGATCAGAGATGACCAAGAGTGATAATGCAAGTCTCTCTGTTTGTGAGAAATCCATGTCCATAATGGTTAGCATCCTGAAGATATCAACCATTTCAATATCACACATGAGTGTCAAACAGCTTGGAGTGACTAGCAATGGCAAGGTAAGGCCAGCAAACGGATTCTACGTTGAAGCACCGCTGCAGAAACCTGTACTTGCAAGCCGGAAGCCGCAGATTGACATGGTGCCGTCGTACTTGATGGAGGCCGAGAAGCCGAGTTCTGTGACTGTGAACAGTGTCAAGCCCATTGAGACTGATGTCAACAAGCGCTCAGCTGATTATATTCAGGATATGAGAAGGAGACTTTCATCAGAGGAAAGTGGGAGTTCAGATGTATCAAGGAAATTCATCCGCTACTCCACATCCTCTCAGAAGGTGGTCAAGTAGAAGTACCTTGTTCCTATATATTTCCCCTGTTATAGGACTTGTTTCCCCTACTTCTTTTCCTTTTTATATGTATAAAGAGTACTGCCTTAACATAGCAAACATGCAGCTACAGATAATCCTACTGAAATAAAGACATCACTTAGCATATGTTTATATGTGTTTTCTGCTTATGATAGTTCTAAATGACTATGACCATAAGGGCTCTGTCCTCCTGGTTATGGGTGACCATGATTTGTCACATGACATGTGACGAACACGGTTCAAAACCTAAGGGGGGCATCCTTTGTCGCAAGGTTTAAGTTGGGTATACCCTCCGGTGGGATGATGAGAGTCTCCAGGGCTTTACTCAATATCATTATACTGAAATTTTCAGGATTAATCCAGTTTTAGCTTTCTAAAGAAGCTGGAGAAGGACAAGACAGAAGTAATAAAGAAGCTGGAGAAGGACAAGACGGGAGTAATAAAAAAGCAAGACTCAGATCCCTTCGATTACACAACCAAATAAGAATTTCACCTTTAATGATTAGGCTTTTGCATGAAAACATGTAACTTTGAGACAAAACAGATATTACCACCTGCATATAAAATAATGACTAGGAAACCAAAGCAGCTTAATCAAATAAATGAAAAAAGAAACACTCAAAAAAATGGGAGAGAGTGAGTATATATTGTTATTATTATTTTTTTTTTTATAGGCAAGCTGGGGTTAGGCATTCACCTATCAGTTATACAACTATATCATTGGGTTTTGAACCTGCAACTTTCCAACACAAGGTGACGTACAATAGCTGCTCCTACCAGACAAGCGGAGCCCCATTGGTTATTATTATTATTATTATTATTATTATTATTGGCAAGGCCAAGGAAAAAAACCCATCACCGACCACCTGAGTAACAGTGCACAGCTTTTCGTCCACTGGTACAATGGATGAAGGAGCGCAGCAGATTTTTTTTTCGCTTAAAAGAGTGATTAACGGTGGAAAACAGGTTATTAAGGGTGGTCAAATCTGCTGCTAATTCATCTTTTTGCATGATTTTGCGCAAAATCGGATGCAGGGAGCGTCCAACCTTTGTTCGACAGGAAGGGGGTTCGATGATAACTCCTTCCATGATATTGGCTAGGCTTAGTAAATGTTTGGAATCTTTGCTTTTCTTTTCAACAACCAAAGGTGCATGGAATAACACCGTTCTTTTTTGTGGACCTATGGACTGATGTTTTGTTGGTCCTCCAATGGGCTCAATTGTTTTGTGTATATCACGCCCATCTCATGAAAAAGTACTCAAGCACTGATCCATCCGTGTCAAATAATGTCACAAATATCGGTATCAGAAATTTCGTGATTAAATTAAAAAAGAAAATTTTTTGAGAAAATCTCGATAAAATATCACAATTATAGTGTTAGAAAAATAACATAAATGTAAATCAAGACATAAGAGTCTAATACAGTTGATGTCCTATTACATTTTAAAAAGAATGATAATTGTGTGACTTTTGAAAAGTCTTCACATAATATGCAGCTGCGCTGCATCGTGCATCGCCCACACAGCCACCCATCTTGGCATTTCTCTATATGGGCATTTCTCATGAGAAATGTTGAGGTGGGTTGAGATCAAAGGAGCGGCTAAGTGTCATAGCCAATCACATGACAGCATTGTATGGAGCCCGCAGCTACAGAGTGCAGGCCCTACATGAAATGCTGTCATGTGATTGGTTGTGTCAAAGAGTCATGGCACATCCCTTCTCATCTGCCAGTGGCACTGCATGTGATATTCCAAAATTAGGATATTTGAATTGGATGTTCTTCAATGATGAATGGAATTTTCTCATTTGAGAAGCCATTAACACTAAAGTGGATCCAAGATAAGGCAATAAATTGTGGATGCTATGAAAAGTGAGTGTGCCCAAAGTTTCAAAACAAATTATTTATGTCACCAGATTGTTCAGGCATTAGTCAACCCTTTCATTCCCCACTAGGTACTTACCAGTTACCACAAACCAGCAGACTAGCCATATTTGGGCATAATCTAAAACTGGTGTTAAGGCAATGAAGCCCAAGTTGGAGTTAATGAGCAGAGAAATATTTCAACTTCAATTGTTAATGTCAAAATCAAGCTGTTGCAATTTTCCACTAGACTTATTTTTGGTAAATCTAACCTTACAGATGTGATCTACATGACCCATTTGGTAGGCTTAATCAGCTTTTTGAATCATTGGATTGCGCAGGTTCAGGTTGTGTTAGCATGTGCAGCTTTAGAATCATTGAATTTCAACATGTGTGCATCAAAATTTTATAACTTAAAAAATATAGTTTTCGTCGAAAAAAACGCGGTTCAAGGTTCAGTCTCTAATAAATCAACCATGCTGAACACATTTACAGGCGCAAATTGAGACAAAAGCAACTTGAAACTATGAGATCCTAGGTTAATTACAGGTGCAGTCATCCATAGAAAATATGCATTCAACAGTAGATATTTTGGAGGTTCATGAAATATGGCTTGCTATAAATATGGATTATTGAAAAGAAAAAATAATATCGTTAAGTTTGTCTCATTTTAATTAGCCGTTTTGGTCAATGAAGTTTTCCATTTGACGACAAGTAGAATTTTTGAGCAACCTGTTCTAGGAGATTTTTAATATTTCTTTTAGTTAGCTAGTTTCTTGTTTGAATATAATTCTATGAATAAAAGTGTACATAGCCACGTTATCTCGATCAACTCATTCTTTTATTCTTGGAATTTTTCAATCTTATAGATTCCAAGTGTCGTCTTCTTATGGATTCAGGGTCATCGTCATCTTGTAACAGGAACATTGCCCTTCTTTTTACACTTCCTAATGTGCGGTCAAGTAATCTATGAAAAATGTAGTGCAGTTTTTTTTTCATGATTAACTCATAATCCATGATAGGCTTTTTTATTTTATTTTTTTATTTTCTGGTAGGAGGTTGACACGCATAGGCATAGCCACCACTTGAAGCTTGACTTCTTTAATTATTAACACTATTGCCTAGTTCTTTTAGGGCTGTTTTCTGTAAATACTTCAAAATTCTTTTTTTTTAGGCCAAGCCAAGGGGAAACCTTGAGATTGGGTTTGGTTTAGACCCAGGTAATACCAAACCCAAACCTGATTTGAGATTATGGTACCAAGTCCGGACCCACCATAAGAGAAATCATACCCAGATCCTGTAAGGATTATATGAGCCAGATTCAGATCATATCCCGTAAAATTAATACTTTTATCTTTTTTACAATATTGAAAATTTATGGATCTTAGTCAGAACTCAGACCAGGCCCGAGTTCGGTATGAAATTTCACAAACCATAGCCGGCTCCATATATTAATCCGACATTTGGGCTACAACCCAGATTATAATTGAACCTTTTTATTTATCACCAAACCCTGACCGGGTCCGGGTCAAACCCGACCCATTGACACCCTTACTCCTGCCCATCAAAAAATACATGCATCCTAAGTTGCCCTTAATGCATATTACTCCTTATTCCACTATGATTGAAGCCAAGATGTTTAGTAAAAATTACAAAATATTTCATCAACATACATGACATTTTTCTCCCACCCTGCACTAGTTGGCATCTCAATGATAAGGTTGGTTGTGCACATCAAATGTCACAATCTCCACTGAGCTTTTGTTGCAAGATTAATTGCAGCCACTATCATTTGATGCCCAAACCTATATTCAACTGGTGTAGACAGCAGATTGCAATTCTCTATTTGGCTCTGCACCAATACCTATCAAGATATTGATTTTTTTTTTTTTTTGAAAGGCAAGCTGAGACCCCTGCCTGCAAAGTCCCAACACAAGGTGGTGTGCACTAACTGCTCTTACCAGAGAACCCGAGCTCCCATTGGTCTATCAAGATATTGATGATGGTGATGAATCTTTTTTTTTTTTTTTGAAAGGCAAGCTGGGGTTCGGCATACCCCTACCAGTTATACAACTATACCATTGGGTTTTGAACTTGAAACCTCCCAATACAAGGCGACGTGCACTAGCTGCTTCTATCACACAAGCGGAGCCCCCGTTGGTATGACCGTGATGAATATTCAAATAAAGGCTTCGAGAAACTCTTTTGATATTTACCTTGCCCCTAGTATCAACCTCATGCTGATCAGTGAACTCTTTTTTTTTCTAAGTCAAAGAAAAACCCCATCACTGACCGCACGTTGGAAGGCTTCTAGTTGGTAAAATCATTAAGGTCATCCCTGCCCATCAAAGAATACAACCAGCTTCTACCTTTCTGCAAGGTCCGCCCCTATGGGTTTTGAACTCATGACATCTTGTCAACTTGATGACATTCACAAGTCATGAAGCAGAGCCCTTGTGGGCATTGATAACTGAACTTTTGCGCATGTGTAGATGCCAAATTCTGGCAACTGAGCTAAAACACTATATGTTTTTTTTTTATTGTTGATAATCACAAACAAATTATCCTCTTACATTTATTAATCAATCTTTATCTCACCTAGAATATATTCATAGGTGCTTGCATGCCCAGATTTCGTTTCCTCCAAGTCTATTTGGTGTAGATTTAATCAATTGATAAAGGGGAATCATTCTTTGCACTGTTCATATAACGGCTTCAGCTCAAATTCCCATGATCATATTCTTTCCTGTCACTATACTGTGTCCAGAAAATTCTGGGTGGTGATGCAGTGACCGCCCTTGCTTTCTGCATGATATGTTTCAAACAATGTTGTCAGTCGGTATAGGCCCTGAATCGTTCTGTATCGGCTCAAAAATAATAATAAATTATAACATGTCAATCATAATGTGACACATGTCGAAATTATTAAAATAATATTTAAATAGTATTTTTTGGTATTTTTTATAATTATTAAAAAATAAATGATTCAAGCATGCAACGTATCGAAATGGTGTCGATGTGATTCTTGAATAGATGAAATTTTATTTAAGATATTTCATTAAGGTATTATGATTTTTTAATGATGGATGGTAATGTTTAGCAAGTTTAACATAAATATAATTAAAGATATGTTGTATGATGTTGTAAATATGTTTAGAGCATTGAAAATCGTGATTCAATGTATTATAATATGAGTCTTAATTTTGCTTAATAGATCTTTCATGAGTTTGAAATCTTGGATATTTTATCTTCGTTTTTTGTTCTGATTAGTTTCAGAAAAAAATCAATATATTGTGAAAACAAATTCAGTAAATAAAAAAAAAATATTGGAGTAAGGCTTGAATTTAAAATCTTGTTTTGTTTAGTTTGAATGGGATTTGAAGTTGAAACATTCTTTGCTACATAGCACAGATCTGCCTGATATACTTCCAACTATTCTCTCTTAGTGATGCAGCCTTACCTTTATGATGTAATGCACACTTTCCTTCTATAATCACTTTGAATCTTTCAAAAGGACATGAGAAATTTAGCTTTCCCATTGGTTTGGAAAAGAGTACCTTCTTAACATGGGTCATTCATCAATTTTACAAATATGATTCCCATTGGATAGTATGATCTTCTTGATTGTCTAATTGGAAACCCTTCTATGAGTAGGGCACCCTTCAAGAACATATCCTATACATAGTTTTTTTGTTTGTATAGTGGCATCCTATAAATAGTTTTAGGTAATTGAAAACCCTTCTATGAGTACGGCATCCTTCAAGAACATATCCTATACATAGTTTTTTTTTGGATAGTGGTATCCTATAAATAGTTTGATTCTTAGGTGAGAGAACTTTGCGCTCGTGTCATGTCTGCTTCTATACTATTTTTCTAATGGAAAACTGCACAAAAATGATGTGTCCCGTGTCCTTTTTGGGTAGAGGTGTGGTCATCAGGGCATGATGGGCTTGAGTTGCTTGTGCAGTCCAAAACCTGATGAGACCCTGCCTGGCCCAGCTCGAACAGTAAAGAGTGTCAGGCTTGGGTTCGGTTAAGTAACAATTTATTTGGGACACCTTGAACCTCGCCTCGAACCAGCCTGGTTAGATGTGCATATGAGCCTATGTACCCACCCAAGCCCAAGCCTGGGTCTGATAAACGGGTTGAGGCATTGTCCTGACCAAACCAGCACTTGGGGTCAGGGCAGCTAGGGACTGCAATTTTTGTTTTTTTGATAGCCTGAGGGAATACCCATCCAATTCGAACCTAAGACCCCTCGGTTATGACGGTGCAACCTAATCATCCAAAGGGTTTCTGGGTACTGCCATAATGGAAATAAGGAAGAAGCAATTTAGCTCAGTGCCATAGACTTGTTATTCACAAGCTGGTAACCTAAATGAAGCCTTTGCTGTCTTTGGCTCAGATGAAGCTTAATGACCAAAGAGCAGAATCAATCACAATCGTTTGGCCTTCTCCAAGCCCCTGCTACCAAGGGAAGTGGATTCACAGACTTATAATCAGAAATAAACTAGAATCAACCACATTAATGGATACTGCTCTTATTGACATGTACTTCAAATGTAGTGATATGGACAGAAATGAAATAGTGAAGGGCCACAAAAACTTGTCTGGTTCAGGTAGGTTCTCAACTGAATCACATTATATTTCTTGCTCTTCTCTCAGACTGTCATGAGGGATTGATTTGTCAGAGTGAGAATTACATGGCCCATCGACAATTTATGTGCAGATCCTACCTCACTTTCCCATTTTGAAGAAATCAAAACAGTTCTTAGGGCTTTGGACGTGCAAATTAAAGAGACATCAATGAAGAATAAATAGACCTCAGCACTAACACTGACAGTAGCCTCATGTAATACAAACAAGAATGACATCAGTGTAGAGAATCTAAGTACATATTTATAATAGAACTCTTCATCTACAACACAAAAAAATAGAACACGATCACGTGGAAATAAAGTGATGTCAATTACATGTTAGCCAACAACATGGCTCGGATCTTTTGTCTTAACTCCTGAGGAACCTCTGCAACATTAGAGGTGGGGGAATTGGGTGCCTCCAAATTATTTGACCGATTCAAAGAGAACTCTTTATCATCATTATCAGTTGCGGTTACCCTTTTAGCAGGCTGGTCTTCACCACTATCTACCTCACCTTTGGCATGGGATCTTGTGCTTTGCTTTTCAGGCCTACTTGTGCTTCCAGATCTGCTTTCATGTCGGTGTCGATGCCTATGTTCAGAATGGCTGTGGTGACCGCTTTTATGTTGAGATTCGCTTTCCTTATGCTTGGACGAGGAATGGCTTCTATCCTGCGCATCTTCTCCAGCATAATATGACCCACTGTCCTGACGCCTCTTCCTTGAGTGCCTATGATCATCTAAATCTTCATCATCATGCTTTCTGGACGTTGATCTGTATTTATCCCGTGACTTCTTCTTTGACCTTGTGCCATCAGAATCTTCCTCTGACCCTTCCCAGTCATCCTCCTCGTCATGTCGTGATGACCTCTTGCTTCGGTGTTTCTTCCTGGAGTGCCTATGATCGCCAGAATCTTCATCGTGCCTCTTGGAACTTGAATGGTGCTTCTCTGCCGGTCTCTCTTCAGACTGTTCATCGGAATCTTTCGGCTGGGATTCTTTCACTGATGAAGGATCACAATTAACCAAAACTATGCTACCATCAAGTTCTCTATAGATGGTATCTACACGTTCAGCATTTGAGGGGTTCGAAGTAGCAGCAGCTTGTGAAAAATTGCATAATGTTGGAAGTTTACCAGAGGAACCCAGCAAGTCGGAAACTCCTGAATTTGAAAGTGGTGTGGACAAACGAGGTAGTGGCCCACCAGCTTGGTGGCTACCACTCTTTAGCATTGCTGCAAACATTTTTGCCCTCCTCAACCTCTCTGCCTTCTGCTTTTGCTCCCTAGTCAAACATGCTTCAGAAGAGTCAGCCTCATTGGCTGCATCAAGAGCTGCAGTTTTTGCCATGGCCTTTGCCACCGAAACATCGCTGCTTCCACCAGTCCTCACAGCAGATGCATGGGCGTCAGGCAGAATTTCACCAGACTCCAAGTTTGAATTTGGCTTAGAAATGGATTCATAACCATGAGATGAAATAGAAACGCTGACAATACTTTTTGATGGATGTGTGATTTTGTTCGCAGTTTGACCAACATTGCTTATGGAAACATTTGATTTATGATTCCTAAGACCCCTCGTTGCTGCCAAAACTATTTCAGCAGCTGCATCCACACTCATACCACATTGACGCTGCATAGGTTTAAAAGATTGATCCTGCGCTTCCTTCTTAGGTCCACCGATTACCATCTTAAACTTCTCTTTCTTTTCTAAATCAGATATAGTCGATTGGCTTACAGTTGTTGATTCTCTACCAATAGACCTACCAGTTTGTGAAACATCTGAGTCCTTGGATCTACTAGCTTCTTTGACTCTTTTGGTACCACTTGAATGCCCTTCTGAGTCAAGTTTGCGAGTTTTTGAATTCTTATCTGATGTTTTGGACTGCAATAGGCAGACAAACTCTAAGATGAACAGACACAAATGGAACCACAAAATCAATCTGTAGTCAAGAAGTTCATTGACGTATATTATATGAACCATATGCAAAACAAAATGCTCTAAACCATCAGCAAAATTGCACACACACAAATACAAAACAAAATGCTCTAAACCATCAACTACAAAATCAATCTACGCTCTAAACTAAGCCTTGATTTTAATAACTAAACGGAAAAACATATGAAGTCCATGATGATCATGATGAACAACAATTTAATTTGATATCGAAATAATAAGCTACCATTTAATTGATTCAAAAGTAGCTTCACTTCCAAGCTGTTCAACTTGAAGCTCAATTAGATATCTAAAATCCAACAACCTTTATGTTAGTAGCCTCAAAGTAATTCCCCTTCTTGACATGATAGTCTGAAATTTACATTTAGCAAGTCAATATGACATCATCCAAAAATATACATTGCTGGCTGCTTATGAATCGTAATTCCTGTGCGGGCACAAAACGGAACTCAAATCTAGTAAACTATGCCTCCATTTGAAATATCAAACTGCATATAAAACACATTTTCCTTTAACCCTACGAGATCTCAGTGCTTACGTGACATTGCATTCTAGTTCCTCAGAAGATCAGGTTCTTGTGCTTATTTATATACTAATAATCACTCCACCATTCCCCTCTCCTGATGAGAAACACTGTATCAGCTTGATGGAAGAAGACCCTTTAAAACTTCAAGCTCTACAGAATTCCTTGTAGGAATGAAGAAGTAAATTTCGTACAACATGGATAACACTAGGAATAATGAAAATTCCATTTATGTACAGATTAACTGATTACTGGCATAAATCAATCTACTTTTTCTTATCATTTCCAGGAACGTAGGAGCAGCCTTTGGTTCCTTTTTAAGCCTTTAACAGCTGATGTTCAGCACATACCCAGCAGCAGAAGTTGATACTAGAAGCATTAAATAAAGCATGCGAGTTATAAATTTGAGTAATGAAACACAGGAAATGACACATGACCAGCTACAGACTACAGTATAACAAAAAGGTAAGAGAACATCATGTTTGAAGAATAAAGAGCTGCCAAGACAAATAAGAAATGCACAGAAACCTGGATCAGTTGATATATCAAAACAGCTATATATGTATGATATAAAACATTCAACGGTAACCCACCTCTTGTGCCTCTTGAAGAACCTTTAGATAATAAGGGTGAAAGGGGTTGGACTTCAGAAGAAATGGAAACCTTCCATGTGGTTTATCCTGCAGTACAAGGACAGATTCAAATTGCTTTCCATTCCTGACAATAAACTCAACAATCTTGTCCACAGCACTTTTTAAGAAGTTTGGAGGCTCTAAAATTGGAAGGCTATCTTCTAAAACACTTGATGAAGTCAATGTTTGATTCTTATTCATGGAAGCAATGGCTGTTCTTGAGACTTCAGGCACTTGTTTTTTGTCATGTGCATCAGATGTCAAGTCCACAGCTGTAGTAGTTTTCTTCTCGAGAGGGAGGGATTTTTCTTTCTCAACAGCAACAGATGCATCTGTCTCATCCTTCCTAGCGATTTGAGTAGAATACTCCTGCACATCTGGTGCATCAGAACGGGTGCTGCCAACAGCATGAGGAGACTCCGTCCTTTTAGAATCGGAGGAAACTTTTTGGGACCTATCCTCATCCTCTTCAGTGCCGTAAACAGATCCAAGCAATGAGAGAGCCCCTGCTGCAGCATTATCTTCCACAGTATCTGCCTTGGTAGCATCCTCTTTCAGGTTAGTATTATCTGAACCAGGTACCAACAGCTCTGGATGATCAACTAGGAATCTGAAGTATGGATGAAGATTGTGATCAGGCATCAAAAACCCAAACGTTGGATTGTCTCCTTGCTTCACCCTCAAGATGATTTCTGACTGTCCTCCATGCTTACTCACAAAGAGCGCTGTCCTAGAAATTATCTGATGTAACTTCTCTGAAGGAGGCTGCAACAACAGATGCAGAGACAAATATCCTCTCAACTATTGCATATTTCATTAAGCAGAGCATAAGAAACAATTCAATCAGTGAAGCAGACAGAATATCTTAAAAAATAGAAGCACTAGATATCATGTATTCTACAGCTCGAACGAGCATGATGTAAAGATCTGCCTATCAAAAGGCAACCCAATGTTAATCTCTCCCCCAGATTAGCTGATATAAGTCACCTTGAAGCACCGAAATCCTATGATTCTAATCCCACCTGCAAAATGCTTCAGTCACGAATCACCAAAAACAAGGTGTCCGTGATGGCAACCTTGTGTCAGAAAGAGGTACTTCATTCCTGCTCCATGTATCTGAAACTTAGACACAGTAAGCCTTAGAAGAACATATGCACTAACACAATAACAATCTTCATTTGGGCATCATGTGGATTTAGCAATTAGCCACAACATTCTTTTTTCCTCCTACATGTTTATAAATGTAATGCTTAAAGCATGCAACTCAAAGAAGTAAACACGTCTTTACTTACTAGGCTAGTAAGTAGGCTTTCAGGCACAGGAAAAGGTGGGTGATAACCCGAATACCCCAATCCAGATTTGGAACCCCGATCATTTGATGCATCATGATCATTTCCATATGAGAATGCAACTGCCCCATAAGTACCAGTTTTACTTGATTCTGTGCAAACAAATGAAAATTAAGGGACCGATTTTAGACAACAGGATGTGATTCAATCATTAGCACTTGAAATGCATAATAAGGAACACCACAAGTAATTATATGCACAGCAAAAAAGAAATGAACAAAGTTAGGTACAGTTTAAAGCTTTCTTACTTGTCGCACTGAGAAGATGTGATGAAGTAAATAGACATCCTTCCTGCAAGCTTGAAATATGTATAACAAACATACTAATTTCATTTAAACCATGATCTCCCACCTCAGGGAAAAAAATAAATAACAAAAATAATAAAAAATAAAAAGAGAGAGGAGGGAAGGAAAAAAAAAAGAAGCAGAACCATATCCTAGAAAACTTCCAAAGGTCAAACCAAAAAGATTAACCGATCAAGAAGATTGGTATGTTTATGGTATGAGAAAAAATGACCATGTATCATTGATCAATCATCTTAGACGTCCAAATCTAGCCTGCGCTTAGATTGTCATACATGCAAAGCCAACCATCCATGCAACTGGTCCTGCAACCAGTTACACCCATTAGGTTAAAAAGAAAGTACTCTGATTCGACCACTTTGTGCCTACTTCGCACTGCCAAATTTGGTTAGGTTACCAATGGGGGCTCCACTTGTTTGGTAGGATCTGTTAGTGCACATCACCATGTGTTGGGACGTTGCAAGTTCAAAACCCAATGGTATGTTGTGTAACTGGTGGGGGTCAGACTAACCCCAGCTTGCCTTTGAAAAAAAATAAGTTTGGTTAGGTCATAGGTCTGATTAGAGCACATCTATCACAAAATGAAACTTCAAAGCTTAGCTTATTAAAGGAGACATTTTCATTGTTACTGTACCGGCTGTTAAAATAAGGTCGGCTGGTCTAGGACTTGATCTTGGCACCAGTTCATAACGATCAAAGTCAAATCAAGAGCCTATTAATGAAGCAACGGAGTATTCAAGCATCCCCTATTGGTTTTATACCCGACTCATAACTGGAGAGCTTCTCTGGTCCTTCACTAATTGGGGCTAAAACCCCGGAAATCATAAATGCCAAGATAGGAATAACACTTGATATCACTAGAAATGCCTAGAAAAAAAAAAACGTTAGCAAATTTTAATTCCCAAATAATGAAGATAGATACCCTGGGATGGCATATATAGACGTTCTCTAAGCAATAAAAGTATATCAAACCAATGTTGTAAGTATATTACGATACACACTCGTGCGATAAGAGTGTATACTGTATCTGTATAGTGTGTATCGTACGATACAGCCCTGTATAGTACCCCATCACACGATACACCTTAGCGCACTTTAAAAAGGGCAGACATTTTTTTTTATTTTTTGGATTTTAAAGACCTATTGAGGGCCAACTTTCTCATTTGTGTAGAGGCCATAAGAGAGTATTCTCAAAGAATTCCAATCCGCCAACAATGAAGATACATACATTGAGCTTTGCAAGTATAGATGCGTTCTAAGCAAAAAAAACAGAATTACATCAATCCGCTGAATCATTAGTCTAATTTCATTCCTTTGATGCCCGAATTCAAATGACAACCACCACAAGAAAACAAGGCATCAATCTGGATGACTTTAGACTATTATGCAAGATAACCACCAAGAAATGATAAACCCAGAAACTCGAAGAAAACCTAAAATCAAAACAAACGTAAAAAGAAATTTGAAACTTACACACACCCCAAAAAACCCCAACAAAGACACAAAAGAGCTACGAACCAAACAACTAAAATTAACAAAAGAACCGATGCGCAATCCAGACCGAAAGTCAGATTCACAACGGTTAGACACCCTAAATCCCCTCTTATTCAATAGATAATTGATCCATATGGGAAAGTTGAACCCACCAAAAGAAAAGGAAAAAAAAAGTGAAACCTAACCCCAGATCCATCTTGTCCGTACATAATCCACTATCACTCGGAAAAATCAATTCTCAAAACAAGCAAAAGGTGGAAATCCACAACGGAGAATCTGAAATAATCAAAACCAGGAAAGCCCTAACCCAAGAAATAGTTTGTACACACAAAGAGAGAAGGGAAAAGAAGGAGAATTAGGCAAACGAACGGAGACAAACCTCGCGACTCCGCCGCGTCTTCGTCTCCCTCGTCTTCGGGGAGATCCTGGTACCGCTCGCGGTCTAGATCGGGCTCGGAGACGCCGGATTCCTCCGGCGAGGGGGCTCGAGGAGCAGGGCCTCCCTTCCGGCAAGGCGGGAGGTCGGTGAGGAGGTGCCGGACGTCGTAGCGGTCGAGGAGGAGGGAGGGTTGGGAGCTCCAAGGGAGGAGGGCGTCGACGGAGTTGATGAAGGCGGCGGAGGCGTCGTCGTCGAAGAGGAGGACGTGGCGCCCGCAGACAAGGATGTCCGCCAACGAGGACGGCTCCGGGGAGAGGTTCCTCCGCCTCTCCCTGTCGGTCGTTGCCGGGAAATACATCGTCCCCTCCGCCGGAAACTTCTCAAACTCCGGTGGCCCTTCTAAGGAAATTACCCCCAATTTTTAGGGTTAGATGATAATTTATGTACGAGAGAGAGAACATTGGTTGGGGTTCCCTTGGGCGTATCCGGGTCGGGTTAAGTGAAATTGGTGGACCCATATGCACTAATGGGTCCGGGTATTAACGGGGTCAGGCGAAACGGGCTGGGTCTTAAACAAACTGTTTTTTGATCGGATCTAAAAGTTAGACTCAAACCTGCCCCAATTTTGCTTCGAATCCGAGGAGTATTGTTGAAATTGCTGGATCCATATAGGTTGACAGGGTCGGGTGTAAACCTGGTCAGGTGTAATCAAGTTCAAGCCTAACTTGATTCTGTTTTTACTTCAGGCTGGTGTGAGTAAGATAGTAAACTCGTATGGGTTGATGGGTACAAGTATAAATCTGGTAGGATATAAACAGGCCTAATTAGGGCTGTCAATGGGGCACGTCAGGGTTGACCCGGACCCGCCCATATAATTAATGATCGTGTTTGGGTTTTGCTGGGTTATGAAAATGGAATCTCAAACCTGGACCCGCATAACTTTAGAATTTTTTATTAAAAATACATATAAAATACTTGGGTCGAGTCTAATACTCGGCAAAAAAGCCAGGTCGGGTTGGCTACCCATCAAAAATCATGACCCAAACCCGCCCTCCTGTTGATCCTGGTCATACTCAGGAATTTGGATTCGGGTACACAACACACACCCGACCCATTGACAGCCCTAGGCCGAATGTTATCACTAACTTATTTTTAATCAAGTCCATTATTATCCTTTAACGAAATTAAAATAAAACTATTAGTATAATAACTTGTGAATTCTAATGGGATCCAGTGCATTAGTGTTGGTATGATTGCATTCGTAAAAGAAATGGGTGTGCCGTAGACGAAAAAAAAGCTGCAATACAAGGACTTCCCTGGATGCCATGTTTCATTGGAATGAACTTTTCCTTCAACTCAAAAAAAAAACTTGCGGTTTAAAAAGCTTATTGGATTAATGCTAATGATCATACACAACAATTAGTAAATTGACAGGTTGGTATTTGAGATTAGTTCTAGTGGCGAGTCAGGTTCAAATAGGTTTTGGTTTGATTACTCTATAGATTGGAGTATAAGTGAATTCAGCTGTAGATTGAGTAGAATCATGCGAGTTAGAATTGGAGTATAAGTGTAAACCAAAGTCAAGTTCGGGTTAATCAGGTTACAAATTGTATAAACCCATTTGGTTCAGAAATAAACGGATTGGGTACAATGAAAAAATTGATATTTAGAGTTTTTCAATTCAAAAGCTGAAATCAAGTACATAGATCACATCTGTACAGTTAGAATAAAAAAAACTAAAACTAAAAAACTCATTTAGCATGTTTGCATCTCTCTAAAATGTTTGGTACTCTCATGGGTAAGGAATCCCCCAATTGAAAGCCACAGTGGGAGGTGGTTTTGACCAAATCTAACCCTAGCATGATCAAAATAGTAACAATTAACTCTTGAATTGTACTTTCTCAATGTACAAATGTGATTTCTTGAGGATTGAAAATTTGGCACATTGTGCGCTGTTGATTTTTCAATCCCTACAAAATTTTACATATACGTTGGAAGATCATGATCCATGGTCAAATATGTGAAAAAACATTTAAAATTCAAAAATATTACACTTTTTTAATGTAGAGAGAGTAATTGAAACAACTCTTGTTGAACTTATATAACTGCTAAATTCGTGAGTCTATAAAAGTTGTTGCAGTATCAGATCCAAGATCCAAATCAAGACTCGGTCAAGATGTTTTTGGAGTCACTCAAAATAAAGTCAGCTGTGGGAAAGGAAAGGAAGTAGGACAACTGCATGAGCAGGATGAAGTTTTGGAAACCCAACTAATGAGGGAGTCAAGAAGATCTAGGTTATATTTGGTTGGGTCTCATGCAAATGAGAGAATGAATCTCATTGGGATCAGCTAAACAAACATGAGAAAATGAGTGGTGAGAAACGGAGAGAGTTGCTTTATCATTTAAATGAGAATCAGAATCACATGGAGCCTCATGATTATGATTCATATGATTCCAAATCATATTTAATTTGGAATCACATGTGACTCAACAAACCAAATTTACCCCTAATGAAAAGGAAAGAGATTGGAGTAAAAGACAAGTAATTCTAAATGAAAACTAATGAAAGTTTCTTTGGATCTCAAAATAGAGATCAAATCCATTATATTAAAAAAATTATATTTAATAAAAACTTATCTCGCCATGATTTGGTGAGTGAGAGAGATAAGAACAGTCGTAGACGTAAGACATTGTTGGGGCCGAAACACATAAACCATGTCTTCCTTACAGTGTCCTCATGTTCTTGCTCTTACAAAAGTCCCACATCGTATTGAAACGAAACATGGCCCAAACTCTCTCGCTGACGGAGAAATTCATTTCTCATGTTTGGCCTGGACCAAGTCTAAGAGTCTGTGGAGAGAAATCTATTCAGTAGCGTGACTTATGGCAACTAAGTAGATACATGGTCGAGATGTCTAACTTGAAAATCAACGGCGTGTACTTACCTGGTTGGGTTGAACCAATGATTAACATCGTCCCTGCACAGCAGCAGACTTTCAAGGAAAACCATGATCATCAATTTCCAACACGAGTTCATTCTACTAATTTCATGGTCAAACTAGACCAGTAATTAGTAGTAACATTTGAGAAGATCTTATCAAAGATACCACTAACACCAAACTTATGTAATATAAGATTGCCACACCAGAATCCATATCTGATGGTGCTTTACAGAGTTCTCAGTAATACCACAGAAAAACCATGGACACCAAAAAGGATAGAAAAGAGTACCACCAACTTCATCGTAACACTAGTTCACATTGACAGACTGAGAAAGAACTTTAATCATGGACACAAGTACTTCTTCATCCAGGACCTGAAGCGAGACCAAGCAAGATCTACTGCTGCATCATCTGGATCTGTTAATCCCATTTTCTTCCTCCTTTCAATCCCTTCTGGAGAAGCATTCATGAACGCGTGTCCATTGCCAGGATAAATATGAACCTCATGAGGAACTCCACTTGACTTGAGCTTTTCCTCTAGAGCCTTGGCAGCCTGAAAAATACACAAGATTAACAAATTACAAGATGCAAACATCGCACGCTCATGGTAATAACATCTTCAGTTGTCGTGTGTATGAACTACATATTACACTTTCCTATTGAGCACAGTGCAAAACTCAACAAATCACATGTTTACTCTATTTACACCTTGGCACTGTTTCAGAGATTGACACCACAGGGTGCCAAAAAGGATTTGTGGAATTCCCGATGTCCTAACCTATCTGAAATGAGAGATTTGACCAAGAATCCTGGAAATGGGATGGAATTTGGCATCACTACGAGTCTAATATGGATAACTCTAAAGCTCTTCGAGTCTGATGCATAAAGGCAGACATAAGGATCTCAGTCGTACGAAAACTGAATTACAAAAATAATAATAAAATAAGGTGTCTCAGTGAGGTAAAATTTCATTATATCTGCTAAAACCTTCATACAGACCAAAGCCTACAATAGGTCTGAGAAATCAGCAAAATTTATGGTAGACACCAGAGAGAAGGGCACAAACAATCTAAAGTGTCAACACATGCATATACCACGTCTTGAGAAATCACTCGACCCACCACAACCACTTTGCCTAAGGTCAATACATGCATATACGCTTAGGCGGCTCAATGAATCCATCTATTAAAGGAGAAATTAAGGGAATTGAATAAAATTCCTAGTCTTTCCTTTCTCTTATCAATAGTTATCTTACCCTTGACAAATCTATGCAAACAAAAACAGCCTCAATAAATGAATATGCAATAAGCAGCCTTACTCAGAGAAAAGGAAAGGAAAAGATCCAAATATAATTCAAGAGAAGAAGCAAATGCCGCAGTTGTGGAAAGAGTCTCGACAGAAAGGATCATACTGTAACATCTGAGAAGCCAATAAAATTATCGAGCTCTCCAAAATGTGCTTGGACAGGGGCTTTAACCAATGAGGGATCTGCAAGCTCTGAAGAAGGAACACCATAGAATGCCACAGCAGCATCAACTTCTGGAACCAAAGCAGCACTTGCAATGGACAGCGCACCACCCATGCAAAGGCCTATAACCCCTACCTGTGAAGCAATTTTACTACCATGATGTTAACAGAAAAAAGCAGCTCCAAAAGTTGGTCAACAATGTGAAACTCATTATAATACAAAATTTTCACATCAAACGTGTCCAACCAGACACACAGGCTTCTAAATGTTCGAAAGATAAAATTTTTACACTTTGGTTTACTAGAATGCCATATCTGGAAGAATGAGCAGCATGATTGTTTATGCATTTCAGCAAGATACAATGAATATACATGCACAGAAATGCTCCAGCTTATGAAAGCAGAATCACCAGCAGAGACTGATACATGTGCTGACACCATCATTAAGCACTTATGTATAAATGTGTGACATGTAGAGAACCACTGAAGAAGTCAAAATAAAATCTGCTTAGGATTTCTTTCCATCCTCCTTCAGCAGGGGCATGCTACTGTAGACCAAATTCGACGAGCACTAAAAACAACAGGAACGAGGAAAGGGTAACTGCCACCTTTTTGGTAATGCGGTGACGTGTTAGAAGAAAATTGACCACTTAAAATCATGTTCCTTTTCTTTTCGCATTGTGAGGAAAGGAGGAAACAGAACTTTATTTTCTTAAATACATTTGTTAAAATGTAACATGTAATACATATATAATATATATATATATATATTAATAAAATAATAATATAATATATAAATAAATTTTTTATTTCTTTTATTCTTTCTTTTTATTTTATTTTCTAGTACATTTTGAACTAGTTGACCATTTTTATAGTTGTTGGTCCAATGGCTACAAATAGAGCCGTTGGACTAGGTCCAACGACTCTTAGGAAGAGCTCTTCCCACCTCACTCTCCTCTTGTATATATATGGGTGACCCCCTCTTTTATATCTCAATGTTTTTTAAGCATCTCTTGTGAAGAAATAAATATTTATTATTTTAGTGTGTTCTTCCATTTTTACTCTTTTATGGGTTGTGCTTGAGGTGTCTCCAATAGATACATTTTTTTAAGGTTTCTTGTGCTTTTGTAGAAGATTACCATTTCATTACATGGTATCAGAGCCTTGAAAAACTTTTGATCTTGAAGATTCCCGCCTCATTTTTCATGCTACCCTTGCAAAGAGTTTTATCCTCTTGTGCGTGACTAAGGGATCATTTTAGAGAAGGAAAGGACTTTAGAGGAAGCTTGGCTGCGAAATTTTATGATTGTGCTCATTCTTTTCCTCTCTTATTTTTTTCTCTCTTCTTTTTCTTCTCTCATCTATTCTTTCTTTTTCACACCCTTGTAAAAGATAAATGACAATGATAAGATCACCATCATTGTCACGGGCCTATTTCCTTCAATGGGCCAGCGCGGCGCGACGGTCCTTCCTTACCGCCGCAAGCCTACTTGTCAGCTCGCTTGCCGGTCGCGGAAGCTTGTAATCAGAGTGCAAGAGAGAATAGAGGGAGAGAAATTGCAATCACAAGAAGCAATCACAACGAGGGTGAACAAAAGAAAGCTCAACGCATTTACTTCATTCACAATTTTGCCCGCAGGCTATTACAGTTCAAGTATACGGGCTGCCCCTTCGGGGTATTGATTCACCTGAACCGGGCAGCTTACATCAGACTCAACAAAAGCAAAACAGACTCTAAGCGCAACTGTACACTGTAAGTCGCAAGGGAACATGCTCCCCCCTTCAAATCATGCGCCGTCCTCGGCGCCATCTGTTTCGTGGTAAGCCCTGACTTCAACCGGGTAGCGACTGTTCATTCGAAATGCAGGCTCCCACGTTGGTTCTGTTGTTTCCTCCCACTGCACCAAGTATTTCTTCGCTTGTCCCAAGTAGTTGACCTTGTGGCGAAGGAGCTGACTAAGGTGCTTCTCGGCCCGTTGTGCTGTCGGGGCCCTCTGCATGATGGGAGCGCGTTGCGGCACACTGCGTTCCGGGTCTCCATCATCTGGATGAAACTGTTTGAGGTTGCACACGTAGAACACCGGGTGCACCTTGAAGTCTGGGGGCAACTCCAGCTTGTATGCCAGCTTGCCCACCTTCTTTGTGATGGTGAAGGGTCCCTCATACTTTTTGAGTAGTCCGCGGTGCCGCCCGCGAAAGATGCATGTGCGACCAGGATATAACTTCACCAACACTTGGTCCCCAACTTGGAACCCTGCGGGCCGACGGTGTTTATCCGCCCACTTCTTCATTCTCTTTGCCGCTTTGTGTAAGAATGCCTTCGCCAACTCATTCTGCTCGTGCCAGTCGCGAACAAACTGATAGGCGAAGGATGGCCTTCCCTTTTCTTGTGCGGCAAGCGTGTGCGGGGTCAGTGGTTGCTGCCCCGTGGCTATCTCGAACGGACTGTGGCCTGAAGACTCGCTCTTCTGCAGATTATAACAAAACTGAGTCACATCAAGAAGCTTCACCCAATTTTTCTGATTGGCACTAACAAAGTGCCTAAGGTACTGCTCCAGTATCCCGTTGATACGCTTTGTCTGCCCATCTGTCTGCGGATGGAAGCTTGTCGAAAACAGCAACTCAGAGCCAAGTAGCCGAAATACTTCACGCCAGAACTTGCCCGTGAAGCGAGCATCGCGATCACTCACAATGCTCTTTGGTATGCCCCAGTGCTTCACCACATGCTTTACGAACAACTCTGCAGTCTTCTCTGCAGGGCACTCCTTGGAAGCTGAGATGAAGGTGGCATACTTTGAGAAATGATCCACCACAACCAAAATAGAACTGAGGCCCTCTACCTTCGGCAGACTAACAATAAAGTCCATGGAGATGCTATCCCAAGGACGTTCTGGAATTGGTAGAGGCTCAAGGAGACCGGCAGCCTTCTGGTTTGTCCCCTTATCTTGCTGGCAGATGAGGCATGTCCGCACATACCCCTCAACGTCGTCTCTCATCTGCGGCCAATAGTAGCTGCGCTCAAGGAGTGCTAAGGTCCGCTCATGACTAGGATGGCCGGCCCATAGTGTATCATGGCACTCCTTAAGCAGTTCTCGGCGGAGGCTTCCCCACCGCGGCACAAAGATGCGTCCCCCTTTTGTGACGAGGAGGCCATCTTGTAGCCAGAATCGCCGAGTCTTCCCTGCCTGCGCCAGAGAAACAAGGTGTTGTGCGGTCGGATCCTGCTGCGTGTCTTCGCGGATGCGGCTCAGCAATGCGCCCTCCAAATGCACTTCAGAAGGCTCCGCGCGCGCAGCTGCCAATTCAGCCCTACGGCTCAGGGCATCTGCCACAACATTGGTCTTTCCAACCTTGTACTCCAAGGCAAAGTCGAACTCCGCCAAAAACATCTGCCATCGAGCTTGCTTAGGCGTTAACTTCTTCTGCGTCTGAAAATAGCTCGTGGCCACATTGTCTGTCTTGACGACAAACTCAGCACCCAAGAGGTAGTGTCGCCAAATCCTGAGGCAATACACAATGGCGGTCATCTCACGTTCGTGCACTGTGTAACGCCTCTCTGCGTCCTTCAGCTTGTGACTCTCATATGCGATTGGATGACCATCTTGCATAATAACTCCGCCAATGGCAAAGTCTGAGGCATCAGTGTGGACTTCAAAGGGTCTCGAATAGGGGTGGCAATCGGGTCGGGTTGGCGTGTCAGCATACCTCAACCTGAACCCGACCCGTTTATTAAACGGGTCAGCTGTGGCAAACACGAACCCGACCCGTTTAATAAACGGGTAACCCGACACGACCCACCAACCCATTTAATAAATGGGTTGGGTCGGGTAAACGGGTTTTCAGGTTCGTGGGTCAGGTTGGCGGGTCGGGTTGGCGGGTTGGCAGGTTGGCGGGTCGGGTTGACGGGTCGGGTTGGCGGGTTGACGGGTTGGCGGATCGACCCACCCGCCTAACCCGTTTATTAAACGGGTCAGCCGGGTTGGCGGGTTGGCATATCCCCAACCCGAACCCGACCTGTTTAATAAACGGGTTACACGGGTCGACCCGTTTATTAAACGGGTTGGCTTAAGCCCAACCCGAACCCGCCTAAGAGGCGGGTTGGCGGGTCGGGTTGGCGGGTCGTGTCAGAAATTGCCACCCCTAGTCTCGAATGATCAGGCAGTCGCAGCACTGGCTCCCTCACTAAGGCTTTCTTCAAGCCATAGAAGGCATCTTGGCACGCTCCTATCCAGAGCCATACTCGATTCTTCTTTAACAAATCTGTGAGGGGCGCAGCAATGAGGGAATAACCTTCGATGAAACGTCGATAGTAGTTTGCCAAACCGAGGAATGACCGCAATTCTGGCACTTTGCTTGGCGGAACCCATTCCTGGATGGCCCTTACACAGCACACCACGCCCCACAACGTGGCCAAGGAAGCTGATCTCGTCCTGCCCGAAGAGACACTTCTCTCGTTTGACACAGAGGTCATTCTCCTTCAGCACCTGAAACACGGTTCGCAAGTGCTCGACATGTTCCTCCATGTTGCTGTTGTAGATCACGATATCATCCAGGTAGACTACCACAAACTTGTCTAAGTAAGGGTAGAAGATCTGGTTCATTAAAGTCGTGAAAGTGGCTGGAGCATTTGTCAACCCGAATGGCATTACTAGAAATTCGTAAGCACCATAGCGGGTGACGCAAGTTGTTTTCGGCTCATCACCTTCGGCAATCCTCACTTGCCAGTAACCCGATCGCAGATCTAGCTTGGAAAAGATACGGGCACTGCCTAGCTGATCGAACAAGTCCGCTATCAATGGCAATGGGTACTTGTTCTTCACCGTGATCTTATTCAAGGCACGGTAATCCACACATAACCGTTTAGAGCCATCATGTTTCATCTGGAAAAGGACCGGGGCACCAAATGGGGCTTTTGATGGACGAACAATGCCTGCGTCCAACATCTCATCTAACTGTGTGCGCAGTTCCTTCAGCTCCGCTGGCCCCATACGGTATGGAACCATTGCAAGAGGCTTCGCTCCCGGGGTCAACTCAATCTTGTGGTCGACCTCGCGTCTTGGCGGAAGACGCTTTGGCAATTCCGGGGGCATCACCCCCCGAAACTCCTCCAATAGTGGGGCTAGGGTCGGTGGCACTGCTGCTTCCACCTTCCCTTCCTCTGCGCGCACTGCCACTAAGAATGTCTGCTCCCCATGCTTGACACCCTTCTTTAGTTGCATTGCCGACAATACTGAAGACTTGCATTTCTGCGTAAGGCACTGCACTGTGTGGGACAGGTCTGACTCCATGATCGTCAGCGTGTTGAATTTTGGCAACATCATAACATTCTGGCTTCGTAGAAACTCCATACCCAAAATCATCTTGAAATCGTCCAGGGGCACCACAGAGAAGTTGGCTTTACCGACCCAACTTCCCACTTGAATAGCCACATCCCTTATTTCACCAAGGATGGGCTTGGCCTCAGAGTTACCGTTTTAATGATCCTCTGCTTTGGCCCATGCTTCAAGCCCAACCGCTCTGCCTCTTCCCGCGAGACAAAGTTGTGTGTGGCCCCGGAGTCTATCATTGCTGAAGTAGACTTTTCATTCATAATAACTTCAGTGTACATGAGTTCTTTACTGACCTGCATGTTTTTAGCTGCACAACTTCTGGCTGCATTGATCGATCGCATGGCGCCCATCCTTAGTTGCATGGTCTCAGTGTCACTGCATTCAGTATCGCTGCATTCTTCCTGTGCAGCATTGGCTTGCCCGTCGTCCTTTACAAGGCGCTTTGGGCATTGTCGGGCGATATGTCTATCACCACAGAACCAACATGTCACAACCGCACCCTTGTTGCTGTTGTTATGCTTTGTGTAGTTCTGTTTCTTTTCGGATTGATGGCGTGTCGACGCCTCACCTTTATCGTTGCGCTGCTCATCCTTCTTGCCTCCGTGGTCAGGTTTTTTCCCAACTTTGGTTGATGGGGTGAAAGGCTTGCGCTGAGTGTCAACTAAGCGCTCAGCCGCCACATATGCATCTTCCAAAATACGGGGTTGCTCTTTTCCACTTCAGACTGTGCCCATGGTTGAAGTCCCACAATGAACCAGTTGAGCATGTCGTCTTCTGGCATGTTAGGTATCTCCAGCATAAGCTTCTGGAACGTTCTGACATAGTCTTGCAACGAACCAGTATGTTTGAGCCCACGAACCATCCGGTAAGCCTGTCTCTGCGCATTTCTTGGCATAAAGTAGTTGCGCAACTCTACTTTGAAGTCATCAAAGGTGTCTATCACACATTGACCCATCTCCATGTCATTTCGCTTCCGCCTCCACCAAGCGATAGCATCACCATCAAGTAAGGCCGCTGCAGCCTTGATCCTCATATCTTCGAGGGTCACATTTTGGATATTCAAGTAGTCTTCTACTTGGAACAAGAAGTTCTCAATGGCCTTGCTGTCACGAGAACCATTGAATTTTGCGGGTCTAGGTACATCAATCCTTGATGGTCTCTCACCATTTCCGCCATTTAGGGTGACCGTCTGCTGCAACGTACGGTTCCTCAACTCAAGATCGGTCACTGTAGTCGTCAATAAAGTGACCTGCCCCATTAGTAAGTTCACCTGCTCTTGCAGGCTCGCCACCACATCATTCAATCCATTGAATGATTCACATGCGCGTGAAATCGCTTCATCATGCGAAATCACATCTTCCACCAGCTTGTTAACAGTTGCAGCCAACTCTTCTTGGCCCCGAGGTGAACCCATCTCCTCAGCTTCGGCAACTGCCTTGCCTTTGGTGTTGCGCAAGTGTTGATAAGGCGCCACGATGTCTTGCTCACAAATCGCAGCCTGTCGGCGTGTCTGTCGACACCGACTCTGGAGTCCCTTCCCCAGCACGAGAACGGGCTCTAGTACCATTTGTCACGGGCCTATTTCCTTCAATGGGCCAGCGCGGCGCGACGGTCCTTCCTTACCGCCGCAAGCCTACTCGTCAGCTCGCTTGCCGGTCGCGGAAGCTTGTAATCAGAGTGCAAGAGAGCAAGAGAGAATAGAGGGAGAGAAATTGCAATCACAAGAAGCAATCACAACGAGGGTGAACAAAAGAAAGCTCAACGCATTTACTTCATTCACAATTTTGCCCGCAGGCTATTACAGTTCAAGTATACGGGCTGCCCCTTCGGGGTATTGATTCACCTGAACTGGGCAGCTTACATCAGACTCAACAAAAGCAAAACAGACTCTAAACGCAACTGTACACTGTAAGTCACAAGGGAACAATCATACTCATGAAATTAAATGACACCAACTATGTAATGTGGGCTTCAATCATGAAGCACCACATTTAGGGAAAAGGGTTGTGAAGTATAGTTGAGGTTCCGATTCAGAACCAAAACTAATTCTCACAAAAGTTGAGAATGACAAAGAAGTACCTCTCACAAAAGGAGAGAAGAATAAGACGTTGGCAACCTATGAGAAAATGTGGAAAGAATGGAGAATAGGGCATACCAAAATTATGTCATGGCTAATTAATAGCATTGACATTAAAAAATGCTCTAGTCTTGCTAAATTTGAGCATGTCGATAAAGCTTGAGAATATCTTAAAAATAGGTATTTCCTCAAAGATATTGCACATATGTGCAATTTATAAGACAAGGTTTGGACGATGACTCAAAATGACAAAACTATTAGAGAATATTACAATGAGTTACCCGAACTTTGGGAGGAATTAGCTCTTCTTGAGCCAAAATAGCATTTTTCTGAAGATATCGAGCTTCGCCAAAAGCAACTCGATATGAAACATTTTTATCAATTTATAAATAGTTTAAAGACTGAAATTTGATTCGACCAAATCGGCTCTTCTACATCATGGAAAAGTTTCCTCTATCATTGAAACTATAGAAGAATTAACTATGGAGGAAAACAGACTTAGAAAGAATACTCCAAAACTGAATGACTCTGTTCTAGTTGTGTCTAGACCGGATAACTATATGCGCACTTATAGGCATCCTCACTTTGGTAGACAAGACGGTGATTTTAAAAGAAAAAAAATCATTTGTCATCATTGTCATGAACTGGGGCACTATAGGCCTCAATGTCCTAAGCTCAAGAGAAGAGACGAAAAGAAAGTTGCATCAGTCATATCATAATCAAAGGATCAAGATGCACCGGTTTTTATGGCTCAATTGATGAAAATTCTTCAACCTCTTCTTAATGGAGCATCCTCCTCAACTCAAGCCTTAACTGGAGCAATTGTTTTATCATTCTTCGATCTCAGTAACTTTCCTTAGCTCCTTGATTCTGGTGCTTCTTTTCATATGACCCCAAATGTCAATAGCTTATTCGAATATCTTAAAAGTAACTCAAGTGTGTCAAAAGTTTTCACAGTTGATGGGACCTCTCTTGAAATACAAGGAATAGAAAATTTTAAAAAACTTCTTAAAACAAAAAAAAAATTATCCCAGAAGTTAGATATATCCTTAAACTGAATTTAAATCTCTTATCTGATTCTCAAATATCTGATTATGGGTGTAATATCTCATTCTCTTCTCATGGTTGTTTAATACAGAATCGTCAGTCAGGGAAGCTGATTGAGGAAGGCCATAGAGGAGGACTCTATTACATGGATTTTTTGAAATTGTCTAAGAATGTTTTATGTTATAATGTTCAGAAACTAGAGTTGGACTTATGGTACAAAAGACTTGGTCATCCTCGTATGTCTAAAATTCAACATTTTTCAAGTTTAGGAAAATTTTGTAATTCTGAAAGTTTTACTTGTAAATGATTGTATCCTTATTATCATTTCATGATAGAACTTTGGTTTCCTCTAGACCACTTGAATTAATACATTCGGATGTTTGGGGTCCTGCACCAGTTATTTCAAAAGGTGGATATGCATATTTTGTTATTTTTGTCGATGACTATTCTAAGCATACTTGGATTTACTTCCTTATGTACAAATCTGAGTTTTTTTCACATTTTTCAAACATTTCATAAAATGGTCAAAAATAAATTTCAAAATGATATTTTCATTTTTTGCACTGATTCAGGGAGAGAATTTGTCCAAAGAATTCAAAGACTATCTTAACTTACGCGGCATTACACACCAAAGGTCGTGTCCACGCACACCACAACAAAATGGCCTAGCCGAACGTAAACATCAACACATCATGAAAACTACTAGGACCTTACTAATAGCAAATCAAGTTTCTAAAGAGTTTTGGGCAGAAGCTGCCCTAACTGCTACCTATTTTATTAATCGAATGTCGTCTTCTTCTTTGAAAAACATAACTCCAATTGAAAAACTTGTCAGCTTATCTCCTGATTATTTTATATTAAGAGTGTTTGGATGTAGATTTGACTTCAAAATCCAATGAATGGGATCTTGAATGTGACTTTGACAATGATCAAAGTCCTAGTGTTGTTGAACACGATGATGATACTGAAGAGCAAACACATAGGGACGTTAGTCTACAATATTCAAGACGTAGAGGGTCAAATCTTCCATGTGCATTAGAAAAATATTGTGACGTACCAACCAGAAGGTCATTCAGAATTTTTAGACCTCCTAGAAAAATTGTCATAAGAATCTTTTTTACCCGCATACAGGACAGTTATTACATTAATACAATCATACATAAAATTGTCATCCTATTTTCAAGCCAAAAAACATATAGAATGGGTATAAGCCATGAAAAGAGAATTGAACGCATTAGAAAAGGCTAACACTTGGTCCATTCAAGATATTCCTCCAGGTAAGAAACCTATAGGTTGTCGATGGGTCTACAAAGTCAAAACCAAGAATGATGAAACTCTTGAAAGGTATAAAGCTCGATTAGTGGCCAAAAAGTATGACCAAGAGTATGGCATTATAAAGAAACTTTTGCTTCAGTTGCTCGTATGACCATTGTAAGAACATTAATAGCTTTGGCCTCCATTAGAAAATGATTCATATTTCAAATGGATGTCAAAAATGTTTTTTTCAATGGAAATTTAGTTTAAGAAGTGTAAATGGAAGTTCCACATGGTATTAGTAGCCCTAAGAGTAAAGTTCTTCGTTTAGAAAAAGCTCTTTATGGTCTTAAACAAACACCAAAAGCCTGGTACGATAAATTTAGTCATGATTGATATTGGTTTTCAATCTTATTTGACTGGCACTGCTTTGTTTATTAAGAATTCTGATGTAGGGATTATTATTATTCTTATCTATGTGGATGACATGATCATCACCGAAGGCGACAAACAGAAAGTTGAAAACACTAAAAAGCTTCTTAAAACTCATTTTGAAATGACTGATTTAGGTTTATCGAGATATTTCTTAGGAATTGAAGTTGCTTATTCTCCTCGAGGGTATTTGATATCTCAATCTAAATTTGTTTTTTATATTATTTTCAGATCTAGACTTAGAGATGATAAGAAAGTGGACACTCTAGAAGTTGTTCACGTTAAGATGAAAATTGATGATGGAGAACATCTTGAAGATCCTACTTCTTATAGACAACTTATAGGAGCACTTTCCTATCTTTCCATTATCATACCAGACATAGTACACGCTTAACACATAGCTAGTCAGTTTCAGCATGCTCCCATCTCTGTTCACATGGGAGTCGTTTTACGTATTATTAGATACATAAAGTCCACTCTTTCACGAGGCCTCTTATTGTATGCTTCCTCTTCGTTAGATTTAATTGTCTATATTGATAATGAGTGGAGATGTGATCCCAATAATCGACACTCAATTACTGATTTTTGTATTTTTTTAGGTGAATCCTTAATTTTGTGGCAGTACAAAAAGCAGTAAAAGGTCTCTCTCTTGTCCACTTAAGTTGAATAATGAGTCATGGCAACCACGACCATAGAAGTAGTTTGACTCAAACGTCTGCTTGCTGACATGGGAGATGAAGCAACACAAGCTTCATAAATGTACTGTAACAACAAGAGTGTGATCTATATTGCAAGCAACAGAACATTTCATGAAAACACCAAACATATTGAGATGAACTATCACTATCTCAGAGAGGAATATCTACATGAGACCATTGATCTGCCATATGTTACATCAGAGTATTAATTAGCAAACTTCTTCAACAAACCTTTCGCTGCTCCCAGATTTCACTTCCTCTTGAACAAACTTTCGTTCATTGTACCGTAAGTTTGAAGGGGAGTGTTAAAATGTAACATGTAATACATATATAATATATATATATATATTAATACAATAATAATATAATATATAAATATATTTTTTATTCCTTTTATTTTTTCTTTTTTTTCTTTTATTTTTTCTTTTTTTTCTTTTCTAGTTCATTTTGAACTAGTTGGTCAAGATCTAGTTAGATCTTGACCATTTTTATAGTCATTGGTCACGACTACAAATAGAGCCGTTGCACTAGGTCTGACTACTCTTAGGAAGAGCTCTTCCCACCTCACTCTTCTCTTGTATATATATGGGTGACCCCCTCCTTTGTATCTCAATGCTTTTTAAGCATCTCTTGTGAAGAAATAAATATTTATTATTTTAGTGTGTTCTTCCATTTTTACTCTTTTATGGGTTGTGCTTGAGGTGTCTCCAATAGATACATTTTTTTAAGGTTTCTCGTGCTTTTGTGGAAGATCACCATTTCATTACAATGTTCTGGTTGCTAGGGTCAGGCTACAGGAGTTGTTGCATGTGCTTGGAAAAGATGAAAAAGCCTACTTTAGTTTCAAGCTTAGTTCAGTATGTCACCAAACTTTGCACTTTTCATACTCACCAACCTATGCACCTCAGTTTGATTTGGACCAAAAAATCTTTTTATCTACCATTTCAAACATTCAGGTTCCACAGATCCTATTGATACCCAACAGGACATCCTACTACACTATATGTGTGTGACACGAGCAAGAATGAGAACACGATTTCTCAGATTTCTCATGATAAGACCAACTTTTGAGCCAAAATCATACTTTTTACAAAAGCAGATATCCACAAAGACCAGCTTTTGAACCACACTTTCAAAGAGTGGTCAATTTGCCACCATCCAATCATGATAAAAAGAGCCTACATGGACATCAAGGTTATTCATGTTTAACCCAACAAGAGAGACATTGTAATAAATTTATCCATAAAAAATGCACGGCAGATGTTAAGAGTTAGAGAAGAACAAGTGAAGGTACCAAACAAGATACAGTAACTAGCATTTGAAATAGACAAAAACACATGGTGGGAGGATCCAGGAAGTAGTGGTGTCAATAAACTGGATCCTAGTTGGGCTCCAAACATCACATCCAAATTTGCTGGATACAGGTCTATGGGTCATGACTCGGAATAGAAAAAGAAAAACAGGTCAGCTATGATTTCGATCTTTTTAGCCTGATTGGATTTTGATTCAGCAATTATTTATCATGAAGATCTAACTGGTTAACAAACAGTAAAGATATTCTCAAAAGAACATAAATGCAGATGCCCAAAAGGCTGCTACCAAAGCTGACGTGAAACTGAAACCAGCAATGGGAATAAACAATAGGAAAGAAAGGAAGCAATGACAAAAAGAAATAAAGGACTGCTGCAAAAACTGACGTGACAGAGAAAAAATCAAATTAACGAAAACACAAGGAAAGGAAAGGCTGCTGCAAAAAATTCATCCCCCCCTTCACGCAACCTTAAACAGGGTATTAATAGGTTGCTAACGGATCTAGATCTCGGGTCCAGTCCCTGGACCCAAGACAAACTCGATGTTGATGACATGTTGAAACGTGTCGAGATGGAACGATGTGGATGTACGTGTGCATGCTTCAGACTTTTCTCGCGGTTGGATCCACCATCCCATTGGCGTCGGCCTGGGTCACTCTATAGGGATCGGACCCGGTCCTGCTCTGCATCATTCTCCCCTGGTTGGGAAGCAGTCGGCTCTAGCAACTTGTTGTCTCCACAGTAAGCATATAAATCAGACACATTGACGATAGGCAACATGTATCGATATTCCTGGACGACTCCAAATCAAAGCCTGTAGATCGGTTTTGAAATTGACCATCTATGTCATCTGCTATGGCACCCCGTGGAAGCACAAGCTGAATTTTTGTCCCTCTAGCACGCGGTCTTAGGGGTCTGGCTAGAATACCAACAATACAAGCATGCTTACAAAAAACTGGACCACCTTCTGGAAACTTCACTATATCTGCCCCGGATGCATAGTGGCTCTGCTCACTGTTCATAGAGAAATCCCCGTTCAGGATCTTGTACACAAAAACTCTATAGGCTATTATGGTATACCAGCAACCAAGTGCATCATGTTCAATTCTAGAACCCATGTTGTCATACCACCATGCCTCGATCTTCCCATCAAGAAGAGTGGACAAGGTAAATTGAACATTTTCCTGATCATGAGGACATACTGAATGGACAAGAGCTTCATGACCCTCAAATGTAAACTGTTTAGCACCAATAGCTGCTTCCCACACCTTGATAATCTTGTCATCCCCACACATAATTATACTAAGTTGTTTGTTAGGGTGAGCAAAGCAATGTCATTAGCACCTCCAACATGAGTGTCAATCTCCAAGTGATGATCCGTCGAACAACTCGGACCGACTACAGAGGTTCCATCGCCGATCGTCCCCTTCGAGAGGTGGCCATCCTCCGTGGGATTCGATGTCGAAAATGGAGGTTGACCAGCTGACACGGAGACAGTCGGTCTTGGAAGGATAGGTGGGCCAGCATCCCTGTGCAGGCTCACTTTGACGCCATCCAGTCGCACGGCAGGTCGGTGGAAGGTTGGCCGGACTGGATCGGTTGCTCTTAAATCCATGAGACCAACAACATCGACGCCTAATCCACCACTCGTGTTCAACATGGACGTTGTGTGCATCTCCCTGGAAGACTCGATGGCCTCGAGCCGTTCTTCGCATCCATCCATACGCTTCGACGGACCGGCTACCTCCTTGTCTAGGAGTAGCAGATCTTCCTGGATCTTTGTCAACATGTCCATTCGTCGCATCATTGGATCTTCGTTGTCGGGTGTCTCTCGCGTCTTTCCACTTGTAGGTCCGTCCCTCGCTTCTTGCGACATGCCATTGACGAAGGAGGGGTTGAGCTCTGATACCATTTTGATGCAGCGAAAGAAGCCAAAACGCTTTCGCTTAATGGTTGTCGATGTTGATGCTCTTTGAAACAATGAGGGACAGAGTCACGCTATGGATGGACGTTGATGCTGGTCTTCCAATGCACAGCCAGTCGAGCAGCCACAAATAACTTAATGGAAATGCTGACGTAAGGGATCAGATCAATCGATTCGATCAATTGATGGAGAAAGGCTACAATGAATCAAGGCAACGTAACTTGCAAAAAGAGACTGAAAACTGTTGTAATGACTGGCAATAAAACAAAAGAACATAAATGCAGATGCCCAAAAGGATGCTGCCAAAGCTGACGTGAAACTGAAATCAACAATGGAAATAAACAATAGGAAAGAAATGAAGCAATGACAAAAAAAAATAAAGGACTGCTGCAAAAACTGACGTGACAGAGAAAAAATCAAATTAACGAAAACAGAAGGAAAGTAAAGCCTGCTGCAGAAAATTCGTCCCCCCCTTTCACGCAACCCTAAACAGGGTATTAATAGGTTGCTAACGGATCCGAAACTCGGGTCCAGTCCCTGGACCCGAGACAAACTCGATGCTGATGACATGCTGAAACGTTGTCGAGATGGAACGATGTGGACGTGCATGTGCATGCTTCAGACCTTCGCTCGCGGTTGGATCCACCATCCCATTGGCGTCAGCCTGGGTCACTCTGTAGGATCGGACCCGATCCTGCTCTGCATCAGATTTACTCTCTATTTATTACATCCTGTGATTATCATATCATCCACGTAGAGTAGCAGTATGACCATCCCTGCATTGGAAGACTTAACAAACAATGCAATGTCAGTAAAACAAGACTTAAAATGAAGTTGAGACATTAGATTACTAAATCTATCAAACCAAGCTTTGGGAGCGTGTTTTAATCCATACAAGGCTTTTCGTAATCTAAGAGTTTTTCCAAGTGCTAAACTCAAACCTGGTGGAGAATCCATATAGACCTCTTCATCTAAATTACCATTCAAAAAGGCATTTTTTACATACATTTGAAATATAGGCCATTTTTTAATTGATGGTATAGATATAAGGGTCATTCAAGCAACTGAGGCAAAGGTCTCTGTAATGAGATATTGCGAAAATATAAAGAGTGCTTATAAGCACTTACAACAATGAATAAAAGAGACTATCACAAGCCCACTAAGGGACAATACAAGCACAAGCCTTTAAGAAGGCAACAATATAAAAAGCCTCTTATTAAGAAGAGAGAGATCTCTCAAGCATGAAAAAATATACAAGGGGTTCACCCCTATTTATACAAGAGGGAGAGGAGAGAAAAGAAGGCCAAGGGCCTCAAAAGGAGAGCCCAAAAGGGGGCTCCCATAGAGTCGTTGGGAGCCCCCAACGGTCACATTTGTGACCGTTGGGGGCTCCAACGACTCTATGGTTGGAGCCCCTTTTGAGCCTCAAAAAATACAAAAAACAAAAAACAAAAATAAAAAAGAAATTTACATTTTATCAAAACTGAAAAATAGTTGTTTTCTAAAATAACTATGTGAAATTACAAAAATACCCCTATCGGGTATTTATGTAATATATATAATATATATATAAGAGGTACATTTTAACACCCCCCCCCCTCAAACTTTACGGGGAAATGACGGAAAGTTTGCCAAGAAGAAACATGAAGTGAGGAGCCGGAAGAGCTTTAGTGAACAAGTCTGTCAACTGATATTATGAAGTGACATACTGTAGAGCAATGGTCCCTCGTAAGAATTCGTCACGAACATAGTGGCAATCCATTTCGATATGTTTTGTACGCTCATGGAAGGTATGATTGCTCACAATATAGATGGCACTCTTGTTGTCGCAGCATAATTTTGAGGCTTCGGTAATATCAACCCCCATGTCTTTAAGCAGACTGCGAAGCCATACAAGTTTCATTGTCGTGGTTGTCATAGCCCGATACTCAGCTTCAGTGGATGATAGTGAAACTTTCTGCTGCTTCTTGCATCGCCAGGCAATGAAAGAGTCCCCTAAAAAGACACAAAAACCAGTAGTTGAGACTCGACCATTGGGATTACCTCTTCAATCTGCATCAGTATAAGCAAGAAGATTCAAGAAAGAAGAGGAGGATAAAAATAGCCCTTTATTGATGGTATTCCGAATGTAGCGAATAATTCGGAGAACAACACTCATATGCACAGTGGTAGGAGCATGCTGAAATTGGCTAACTGAATGAACCGCATGGGCGATATCTGGTTTGGTGATGGTTAAATAGGTGAGAGACCCAATGAATTGTCTGTAGGGTGTGGGGTCTTCCAGAAGAACCCCATCCTCCAACCGTAATTTGGCATTAATAACCTCGGGAGTCTCTACTTTCTTGTTATCAGAAATCCCAGACTTAGAGCAGACATCTGCAGCAAGCTTCATCTGTGATAAAATATATCCTCGAGAAGAATATGCAACTTCAATTCCAAGAAAATATCTAAGAAAACCTAAATCAGACATATCAAAATTATTTTTTAACATATTTTTAACATCAATAATACTATTTTGATCATTCTCAGTGATAATCATATCATCAACATAAAGCAACAATATTACAATACTAGTACCTGCATTTTTGACAAAAAGAGCAGTGTCAGTATAATAAGAGTGAAATCCTAATTTTATCATGATATCACTGAAACGATCATACCAAGCCTTAGGAGCTTGTTTAAGGCCATACAATGCCTTCAAAAGCTGAAGTGTTTGACCTTGCTTAATATTAATTCCGGGTGGCAGATCCATGTAAACTTCTTCACTTAAACTTCCATTTAAAAAAACATTTTTTACGTCAAGTTGATAGATAGGCCATTTTTTGGTTGATGCGACAGCTATTAGGGTCCTGACACTGGTCATTCGAGCTACGGGAGTGAATGTTTCTTCATAATCAATGTCATATTCTTGGGACTATCCCTTAGCGACTAATCTAGCTTTATATCGTTCCAAAGAGCCATCGCTTTTAGTTTTAACTTTGAAGACCCATCGACACCCAATAGGTTTTTTGTGTGAGGGTAGATTAACTATTTCCCAAGTATTAACCTTTTTTAATGCATTTAGTTTAACTTGCATTGCTTCAACCCAATGTGGTATAGATTTAGCTTGATTATAGTGAGCAGGTTCAAAATAAGAATGTAGGGTTATTAAACACGCCCGATAGTTGGGGGTTAAGGAATCATAGGATACAAACCTATTTGAGGGTATTGATATTCTAGAAGAATGCCTAACTTGTGGTTCCTCAGAAGATTCAGAAATTTGAGAGTATTTTTCGAGGGCACTAATAGGATTTTCTTGATTTCTTCTTGAGTAAACATTTATATTTGTATCACTATCATTCGAGGGTGTTATATCAAGATGGGACACCTCACGTGTATCTTCTATGTTTTCAAGAAAATCTTCTTGTATGTCATCGATAAGATCATGTAAGAATATGTAATCAATTTCATTTGTTTCTTCTATTTTATCAAAACCGTTCTCTTCTTCTAGAAATGTTACATCTTTTGAAACATATAGTTTATCATTCTTAAAGTCATAACATCTATACCCTTTTTTATTTTCACCATATCCTAAAAAAATACATTCAATTGTTTTGGAGACAACTTATCCCTTTTATGTAATAGGACAAAACATTTGCAACCAAAAATACGAAAACGATTGAAATCGGGTGGAATTTTAAAGAGCTTTTCATAGGGAGAAGCATTTTTTAATTTAGAAGAAGGCATTCTATTGATTATATAAGTGGAAGTTAGAACGGCTTCGGCCCAAAACTTCTTTGGAATATTCCTAGAAACAAGTAATGTTCTAGCGGTTTCTATAATGTGCCTATGTTTCCTTTCCGCTAGGCAATTTTGTTGATGAGTCCTAGGACATGACTTTTGATGGGAAATTCCATTTTGGGTTAGATAGTTTTGAAATTCATGAGATAAGTATTCGCCACCGGAATCGGATCTTAAAATAGATATATCATTTTGGAATTGATTTTGAATCTTTTTATGAAAATCTTTAAAGAAAGTGAATACTTCCGATTTATGACTAAGAAAGTAAATCCAAACATACCGAGTAAAGCCATCAATAAAAGTAACATAATACGAATAGCCCCCTTTAGACATAACCGGAGAAGGCCCCCAAACATCCGAATGCACCAATTCAAAAGGTCTTGATGAAAGAAAAGTTCTAGTTGGAAATGGAATAGACTTCATTTTTCCAAAAATGCAATCTTTGCAATTAATTTTTTTTTCCTTACAAAATTTGTTTCCAAAAGGAAAGAGATACATTTTGGAATAACTTGAATGACAAAGTCTTTTATGCCAAGTTTCTATGTTTTTTTCTTGGACATAAGAACAAAAATGATTTGAAGGGAGATCGAGATGGTCCATATAATAGAGGTCTCCCTTTCTATGGCCTTGCCCAATCCGCTTTCCGGACCGGAGATCCTGCACAAAGCAACCATTAGATGAGAAAGATATTTCACATCCATGGTCGGCAATTTGAGAGATCGAAAAAAGGTTTAGATTTAGTTTGGGAACAACTCTTACTTTTGGAACACAAAAAATTTGGGAATCTTTAAAAGAGCCAATACTTGAAATTTTTAAAAAGGTTCCATCGGCCGGAATTGGTGCAAACATCAATAAGTGCATTTTCATGGGGGGTCATATGAAAAGAGGCTCCGGAGTCAAGGATCCAAGAATACGTATCGGGTGATGATGTCGAAGCAATAGCCGCACCCGATGTGGAGGAAGAAACTTTTAGAATTTGTTGGAGAGCCATAGATATTTGTCTGTAAACACCCCAAATTTTCACTCACCTTCTTGACATCGCCCTCAATTGGCACATTTCGGTTCTCCAGAACCCATGAAGGGCAAAATGGTCATTTTTCAAGATTGAACCTTGCAGAAAGTCCAAAATTTCATTCTTAAGCCTCAAAATTTACATATTTAGGTTCAGAGACATCTTCAAATTGCAAATCTTCAAAATCCTTTTCTGGACAAAAAGCTAGAATTTTCAAGTCCGAGCTCAGAGTGATATTTCATAGAACATGTCTTTGCATAGCATTGCATCATTTCACTGCACAGCATGTCATTTTGAGATCCAGAACTCTTGAGTTTCAAAATTGTCCATCCAGATTTGATTTTTTAAACTTTTTCAAATTGATTTTAAAAAAAAAAAACCCTGGGATTTCAAAATTACCAATCTTTCCCATTTTACCCCCAGGACTTTGAATTACAAAAATTTTCTCAAGAAAACAATCTAGATGTTTGGATAGTGATTTTAAAGATTTTATCTCAAAACTTTTTGCAAAAGATTTTAAATTTCTTTACAAATTTTGTTTTTACATTTATCCATATTTTTGCCCTGAAAACCCAATTTTTCCAAATTCTTGAAAATAAATAATGTTTTATCTCGTATTTTCAAAATAAATGGAGCGGAACCCGCCTTTGAACTAGCATCATACTCAGACTCTCAGGTAAGTATCTTATTCTCAAGTGGGACCCACTCGAAGGTCATACCAATTTGCAAAATTTTCTTTTTAAAATTCTTATTTATTTATTTATTTTTTATAGTGGGCCCACACACATGTGGCACCCCAATTGAAAATAAAAGATTTGCAAAAAACAAAATAAAGCTTTATTTTCAAAAAGGATTTTAAAAGTGGATTGAGGTGGCATTTCCATAAAAGTCGCTCATTTATTTCCTTTTTATTTATTTGTTTTAATAAAAAAAAAAATTTAAGAAGGAGGCAGCCTTAAATGGCACAGCCGAATTTCCCTAAAGAAAAAATTTAATTTTGCCTAAAACTTAGGGAAATGAAATCAAATTTTTGAAAAAAAGAGAATGCGCCCCTCTTGAAACGGCTATTTCAAAAAAAATTCAAAAATGAGGTAACGGAACCTCATGAATAGGGGCTGCGTTTTCTTTTTGAAAGGGGATTCAAAATTCTTTAAGAAAGGGGGATTAGCCGATTGAAAGGGGGGGATTTGAATTGGATTTTGGGGTTTTTGCAGCTCAAGGTGGGGAGAAGCCATTCAGCAGATCTTCTTCAACCCACCATCTCCAGTCGTTCCTGCATCTCTCTTCAATCCAGCAGAAGAACCAGCCACCTCCAGCAGCTGCCGCACATCCATACATTCAGCCCATCCGCAGGAGAGCCCAGCCTACAGCCCCGTCCATCCCTTTGCCTTCAGCCAACCAGCAGGCTGGCCGTTTCATCCTTTTTCAATCCAGCTGCAGGAAATCAGGCGTGTTCCCCTTTCATTCAGCCCACCAACAAGAGCTCCAGCTACCATCGTTTTCCCCATTTGCCTTCAGGCAGCAGGTCGCCCCTTTTCTTCAACTCAACGATTGCTGCCCCACTCTGCTTCAGCCCATCCGTAGGTCAGTCCAGCAGAAATCCAACAGGCAGCCTCCCATCATTTCTTTCAGCCCATTGCAGATCTCCAACCTACCAACAAGAGTTGTAGCCTATTTCAGCCCAACCACCAACAGGAGATCATCAGGCTGCTGTCCCACCTTCAGCCCATCAATAAAAGAAGCTTCAGCCCAGCCGCACCTCCACTTGCAGCAGGAAGCCCATTTGCTGTCCACAAGCAGCAGGAACTTCATCATTTGATTGATGAAACTTTGCTTAGCTTGAGGGTAAAATTCTGGTTTTATGAAGTTATAGCTGGAACTTCATCATTTGATTTATGAAATGTTGCTTAGCTTGAGGGTAAAATTCTGGTTTTATGAAGTTATGCTGGAACATCATCATTTGATTTAGGAGCTTGATGTTCAAAATTCTGGTTTTATGAAGTTATGGTTGGAACTTCATCATTTGATTTATGAGCTTGATGTTTAAAATGCTTGTTTTATGAAGTTATAGCTTGGACTTCATCATTTGATGCTACAATTTCTGTTTTTATGAAGTTATGGCTGGAACTTCATCATTTTGATTCATGAGATTGATGATAAATTTCTGTTTTATGAAGTTATGCTGGAACTTCATCATTTGATTCATGAGATTGATGTTCAAAATCTTGTTTTATGAAGTTATGGCTGGAACTTCACTTGATGTTACAATTTCTGTTTTATGAAGTTAGGGCTGAAACTTCATCATTTGATTTATGAAATTTTGTTGAGCTTGATGTTCAAAATTCCTGTTTTATGTTGTTATGGCTGGAACTTCATCACTTGATGTTACAATTTCTGTTGTATGAAGCTATGGGTTGGAACATCATTTGATTTATGAGCTTCATGTTCAAAAATTCTGTTTTATGAAGTTAGGGCTGAAACTTCATCATTTGATTTATGAAATTTTGTTGAGCTTGATGGTAAAATTCTCGTTTTATGAAGTTATGGCTGGAACTTCATCACTTGATGTTACAATTTCTGTTGTATGAAGCTATGGGCTGGAACATCATCATTTGATTTATGAGCTTGATGTTCAAATTTCTGTTTTATGAAGATATGTTGGAACTTCATCATTTGATTTATGAGCTTGATATGCAAATTCCTGTTTTTTATGAAGTTATGTTGGAACACCATCATTCGATTTATGAGATTTTGTCTAGCTTGCTGTTAAAATCTCTGTTTTATGAAGCTATGGCTGGAACCTCACCCTTGGTTTTATGAGATTTTGCTTAGCTTAGTGCTAAATTCTTGTTCGCTATATTGTTATAGTATCATCCCATTTGCAGCACCAATTATACATATTGTTTCATCATTTTCACCTTTTCACCAAGCTTTTCATATCCTCTTCATGATATTCTTAAAAACAGCTCATTGCTTCCACAACCCATTTCCTGCACATTCATTTTCTGCTGCAAGTGTGCAGTCTTGATATTTGGCCATATTCATGAACGAATATCTCTATATCCAATCGTGATCTCCCAACCAACTTTTGCACGCTTCTTTATTGATATATAGAGAAGCTCTATACCCATTTTTGTTGAAATATATCTTATAATTTAGGAAATACGGCTATGTAAAGTTACCTACACAAACTGTGTATATCCATATTTTCTGATTTTACCCATTTTGTAGAATTTCCATTAGTGCATATATTTTCTCATTTTATTTCTATATATATATATGTATATCTAGGTATATCTACCTATATGTATACGTATATATGTATATATATATATATGTATATATATATATATACATAGATATATACTTATATATATATATATCCCTCCACGTGTCCTTATTTCCATATATGAGCATTCATGTATATATTTTCTCATATAGTTACACTTCCATCGTTACATGACATTTAGCACCTATTTTAGCATTTTGATATATGTATATGCCTCTTCGTTGTATATATTATATATATATATGTCCATTTCCTTGTTTATTTTGTACTGACTCTCATTTTGCAGGAAAATCTAGAAGATGCAGATTCCTTGGATCCATTTCAATTTTCTTTTACTTTATGTTATGCAATGTAACAATCCAATGTAAACCTTGGAATAAGATTTACTTTTACTGCTTAGATTAGGTCGCATCTCATATAGTTTGATTTCAGTAATATCCTGATTCTATGATGCATAAATCTCAAATTTTCAAAATTCACCGTGGATGAACACGAATGGCACGTGCACCAACTCTTAGAGAGTTGATGAACTCGGTGGAGTCCATATTTACGGCCCTAGTCGGAATATGGACGAGACCCAGATCCATCATCTCTCTACCAGTCACATTTAGCCTACACTCTTAGGCTATCTTGAAAATGCACCTCATATTTCCAATGTTTTCAAAATATTGTGAATTAATTCAAATAAACCCTGAATATATTCATGGCCACAGTCAGAATATGTGAAGGATTTATTTTGGATTAATCCACATTTTTCCAACAAATTTTTCAGAAATATTTTCAAAAGTGCATTCATTCATTTAAACCATCTGCATCATTCGTCTTTCTCATGATTTTCTCAAAAGATTTTCATTTCATGGAATCGATTTTCTCAAGAAACTATGATGATATTCGAAGTTGGATTTTCCAAATCAAAGTTTTTCTATGATTTTCCTTAAAATATTATTTTCTTAAGATTCTTTTCAAAGGAATTTCTCATTTTTCTCAAGAATCCAAGTTGATTTTCAGATATCAAAAAAAAAAAAAACCAGATTCTCAGGATTTCGATTTCCTAAGTTTTGAATTTACTTCTCCAATGAATCTTTCCTATAAATTTTCTATCCCTTTCTTAAGAAAATTCTCAAAATCCAAGTTTTCCTGATAAGTGTTTTTCTTTTCAAATGATCATCTTTTCTCAAGAATTCCTTCATTTTCCTGAGATTCTTATTTTTCATAGTTTTCTAAGTCTTTCTAAACTTTCTCAAGATTTTCCTGAGATTCCCATTTCTTCATGATTTTTTCTAAGTCTTTCTAAGCTTTCTCAAGATTTTTCTAAGATTCTCATTTCTTCATGATTTTCCAGATTTTTATAAACTTTCTTAAGATTTTCTTGAGATTCTCATTTCTTCATGGTTTTCCAAAGACTTTATAAACTTTCTCAAGATTTTCTCGAGATTCTCCCTTCTTCAAGATTTTCCAAATCTTTATAAACTTTCTCGAGATTTCAAACCTTCTTCGTCTGAGTTTTCCTGAGAGATTGATTTCCATCTTTTCCTGAGAAATACTTTTCAACTTCAGATGTTTTCTAAGCATACATCATATTTTCCAATTTTGCATTTTCCAAAAAAAAAAATCTCATGGCACATGCCTGAATTCTCTGTGCATTTAGGATAGAACACAGTTTCGGTAATTTCACTAAGTCAAGCATAATTTTGGTCCTTGGTTCGATTACCCCTGTTAAAGGCGGCAGGAACGGTCGAACCTCGTACCGACAGGTCGAGCCCCATCCCATGGATTTTCCCGCAATTTTCAAAACGGAGGCGAGTATTTTAAAATAATTTCCAAAATCCGGTCAAGTTTGAATCGCGAAAGCGTTTCCCTCTCTCTTCCGCAAGGAAGGGAAGACGGGAAAAATTTTACGACGATAACATTGTCCAAGAGTTTCTTTGAGATCATTGTTCTTGCCTTCATCTTCTTTGGTAGTAGTTTCTTCAAGCGAGGCCACCTTAGGCTTGAAATTTCCATTAAGCTTTGGGCAAGCGGGTTTAATGTGACCCGGCTCATAGCAATGATGACAAACAATCATTTTTCTTCCTCCATTGTAGTTTCCTTGTTTCCCAAAATGAGGAGGTTTATAGGTTCTAACATTGTTACCCGATTTTGATACGGCAAGTACTTCATCAACATGTTTACTCATGCCAAGCCTTGTCTCCTCTTGAGTGATTTCGGCAATAGCATCCTCAATAGGAGGAAAAATAGATCTATGGAGAAGTGAGGATCTCACTTGCTCAAATTCGGGACGTAGCCCAAAAAGGAATTGAAACAATCGTTCTTGTTCCATTTGTTTTTGTCTTAAATCAATATCTTCCATAGAAACTCATTTTGGCTCCAAAAGAGCCAATTCATCCCATAGTGGGTTTAGGGCACTATAATAGTCTTGAATGCTAGAATCACCTTGTTTGGTGGTTTTAATCTTTTCTTGCAAGAAATATGCTCTTGCAAGATCCTTTTGGGTATACATACCCTTCATAAAGGACCAAGCCTCATTGGCTCTACGAAATTTAGCTATGTTAGCACATACCTTAAGTTCAACATTGTTCATAAACCACGCAAGGATTTTTGCGTGATTGCTTTCCCAATTTTCCACTTCTTTTTGATGATTTTCAATGGCCTTGAGGCGAGCATCTCCTTCAAGAGCCTTTTCTTGACCTTCTTCGTCCTTTGTGAGCATAAGCTTAGGTTCCGAAACGGTCCCCATGACAAAACCCCAAAGTTTCTTACCTTTGAGATTATTTTTCATTGCTAATGCCCACATCATATAATTCTTTCCATTGAGCTTGAAGGATAAGTCAATCTTTGCCTCCATGATGTTGCCAAGAAGTGAGAAGAGATCCACCAAATATAAAATACACGAACCACACCTTTCCTTCAAGAATCGAGTGGCTCTGATACCATGTAATGAGATATTGCGGAAATATAAAGAGTGCTTATAAGCACTTACAACAATGAATAAAAGAGACAATATCACAAGTCCACTAAGGGACAATACAAGCACAAGCCTTTAAGAAGGCAACAATATAAAAAGCCTCTTATTGAGAAGAGAGAGATCTCTCAAGCATGAAAAAATATACAAGGGGTTCACCCCTATTTACACAAGAGGGAGAGGAGAGAAAGGAAGGCCAAGGGCCTCAAAAGGAGAGCCCAAAAGGGGGCTCCCATAGAGTCGTTGGGAGCCCCCAACGGTCACATTTGTGACCATTGGGGGCTCCAACGACTCTATGGTTGGAGCCCCTTTTGAGCCTCAAAAAATACAAAAAACAAAAAGAAAAAAGAAATTTACATTTTATCAAAACTGAAAAAAAGTTGTTTTCTAAAACAACTATGTGAAATTACAAAAATACCCCTATTGGGTATTAATGTAATATATATAATATAGAATATAGAATATATATATATATATTATATATATAAGAGGTACATTTTAACAGTCTCATCATAGTCAAATTCATATTCTTGATTATATCCCTTAACTACTAATCGAGATTTATATCTTTCCAATGTCACATCCCATTTAGTTTGAATTTTGTAAACCCATCTACACCCTATAGTTTTTCGTCCTTTGGGTAATGTTTGAATTTCCCAAGTTTTTGCTTTTTCTAAAGCTTTTAATTCATCAGTCATCGTTGTAATACATTCTTGATGGTTTTTGGCTTCATAATAAGATGATTGTTCAGTATATGAGTGTATAGCCATTAAACATGCTCGGTATATCATAGGATAGAAATCTACTAAGGGCCTTGGAAATTCTTATTGATTTTCTAATTCTATTGATTTTGTGAGTATCTTTCTAAGGTACATGGTGGGTGATCTTCGGTCCGCCGAGTGTATGTATGGTAGTATGAAGTGGGTTAATATTATCAAGACCATTGTCAACATTTTCACTTACATCATGAGTGTCTTCATTTTCACTCTCATGCTCATTATGAATGTTTTCACACCTATCATGTTCATTGATAAGATAAAAAAGAAACGAATAATCATAGTTCTCTTGGATTTTTTCTTTGCTAAAACCATCTTCATTTTTCAGAAATGTGACATTTTGTGAAACATATAACTTGTTTCTTTCCATGTCATAGCATCGATATCCCTTTTGATTTTCCACATAGCCTAGAAAAACACAAGAGATTGCTTTTAGGGAAAGTTTGTCATTTCTATGGGTAAGAATAAAACATTTACATCCAAAGACTCCCAACCTTTTGTAATCGGGGGAGATTTTGAATAATTTTTCAACGAGATATATTTTTAATAGTTTTTTAAGGCATTCTATTTATCAAATAAAGTGTCGTAAGAGCGGTTTTAGCCCAAAACATTTTTGGAACATTTTTTGATATAAGAAGTGTTCTAGTTGTTTCAACAATATGTCTATGCTTTCTTTTAGCTAGACCATTTTATTGAGGAGTGTATGGGCAAGATTTTTGATGAATAATCTCATTTAGGTCAAGAAATTTTTTGAATTCTTTTGATACAAATTCCCCAACGGAATCAAATTTAAAAATTTGAATCTTGGTTTTGAATTGAGTCTTTACATAGAAATAAAAAATTTTAAAGCATTCAAACACTTCTGATTTTTGTTTAAGAAAAAAGATCCAAGAATGTCTACTATAGTCGTCTACAAACACAACATAGTATGATACCCCACCTTTAGATATAACAGGAGTCGGTTCCCACACATCCGAATGTATTAACTCAAAAGGATTTTTTGGTATAAAATGTCTTTGTTCAAAGGGCAAAGATTTCATTTTGCCAAGAATGCAATCTTCGCAAACCAAATTCTTTTTTTTATAACTAATAAGAAATGGAAACAAATATAATTTGGTCACACTAGGATGTCCTAGTCTTTTGTGCCAATTTTATATATCTTTCTTTTCCACAAAATTACAAAAAGATTGTTTTGATAACTCAAAAATGTCCATTACATAAAGATCTCCTCTTCTATGGCCTTACCCAATCGGCTTCCCGGACTGGAGATCCTGTATCAAACAATCATTAGAAGAAAATAAAACTTTGCAACCATAATCCATAATTTGTGAAACTGATAAAAGGTTCAAATTTAGTTTTGGCACAACTCTAATACTTGGCATGTGGAAGTTTGGTAGTTTTTGAAAAATTCCAAAACTTTTGATTTTTAAAGATGTTTCGTCGGTGGTTGAAATATAAGAATTATTTGGGTTAGAATGACATTCGGATAATATCAACTCATTTGGAGTCATATGAAACGAGGCACCAGAATCTAAGATCCAAGAAGTTTTACCAGGGTCACTACTTGTGGATACGACGGCCCCCGAGAAGGAAAAAGTTTGACCTTTGAACATTGGTTGTAGTGCCTTCATTAATTGAGCTAAAGACAGTGAGTCAATGCATTTAGAGTCGTCTACATCATTTCTTTCTACCGAAGCAACTCTCTTATCATCACGGTGATCTTTTTTTCTTTTGAGACAAAAAGGCTTGATGTGTCTCGGTTCATAGCAATGATAGCATATGATTTTGCCACTTTTTTGTATTCATGATCTCATCATTTATCGTTTCTTTCATAGTTGTTGGGATTTCTCCCGTTTTCATTCTTCACAAAGTGAGGAGACTTGTAACTCCTAGTGTGGTTACCGGGCTTGGACATAGCAAGTACGGTTTCTTCATCTTTTGAAGCGGATGGCTTCTTTAATCTATTATCTTCCATAGTCAATTCTTCAAGAGTTTCGACTATGGATGACACATCTCCTCTATGAAGGAGAGCCGATTTTGTTCCCTCAAATTCGGACCTAAGCCCATTCACAAATTGATAGAAATGCTCTGTTTTAATTTGGTTTTCACGGAGTTCTACATCTTGAGGGCAATGCCATTTTAGCTCAAAAAGAGTCAATTCATCCCATAGGAGAGAGAGAGCATTGTAATATTCTCTAATATTCATCTCTCCATGAGTCATGGTTCTTACTTTATTTTGGACATTGCATATGTGGGCAATATCTTTAAGACTATATATGTCCTTAAGATGTTTCCAAGCATCGCTAGCAAAATCAAATTTTGCTAAGCTAGAGCATTTATGAATATCTACATTATTGATGAGTCATCCAATTATTTTGGAATGACCCATCCTCCACTCTTTCCATTTTTTCTCATAATCGAAAACGGCTTTACCCATTTCCCCACCTTGAAGAGCAATCTCCTTCCCATTCACATTTTTCGTAAGAATGAGCTTGAGCTCTTTTTCGGTACCATCCACCAAGCCCCATAACCCATTTTCCCATATCTCGTGTTTTACTATGGATGCCCACATCACATAGTTTGTATCGTTTAGGCGTACGTGAATAGAGATTATAACTTCTCTCTTCTCCATTTCTTTATAATACGAGAAGAAAGAGATAGTGGGAAGAAGGGAGAAAGATAGAGATACAACTTGTTTAAGAAATGACACGCTTTCCGATGCAACAATCCTTGATTTAATGTATCCGCTAAGTCCACGATCCTCTTGATATCCTCACGATCTTTCTTTTAGAAAAATGACTTTGAATCACCAAAGCTCTGATACCGTGTAATGAAGTAGATTAAATCTGATACACATGCAAGAACACACTTTCAATCAAGTAGAATACTTGATTGAATCAACGAAACCACCCACACAAGGGTCTTAACAAATTGTTATTGCATAAAAAGGCACTCCAAAGAGATGAAAAATATACATGGCCCAAGGGGCTATTTATAATACAATGAGAATAAGGGACTGACCATGTGACTCTTGGGGCTGCACCCAACGGTCACATTTGTGACCGTTGGGGCAGCTCCAACAGTCATATGAGCTGCCCCTTTTGCATAGAAAAAGACAAAAGCAAAAAATAAAAAAGATACAAAAGGAAAAGGAAAAAGACAAAAGCAAAAAAACAAAAAAAAGGTACAAAGCAAAAAAGATAAAAGTACAAAAGCAAAAGGATAAAATATCAGCCCATTAAGGGCTGACGCCTATTTGGTGAAAAGACCGAAATACCCCTAAGGGGTATTTTGGTTTATATATATATATAAACTATATCTTAACACTAGTTAGGCAAATAGTAATAATTAAATAATTAACAAGTTCCCATGTACCTAGGGGTGTCAATGGAATTGGTTTACACGGACTCAACCCAAACCAAACCCTATAGGATCCGAGTATGGTGATAAATAAGATGACCCAATTAAGACCCAAGTCAAGACCCGAAGGTCCGATTAATACATGGACCCGGGTATAGTTTGTGAAATTTTATACCAGACCCGGACCCGACCCGAGTTTCGATTAAGACCCACAAATTTCCAATGTAAAAATAATAAAAAATATGGTTTTACCGGGTATGGTCCGGATTTGGTTCATGTAGTTCTTATCGGGTCCAGGTATGGTTTTTCTTATAGTGGAACCATTTAGACCCGAGTCCAAACCCAATACCATACCCAAAAATCTGGTTCAAGTCTGGTTCCATCTGGATCCGACTGAACCAAACCCGACCCGTTGACACCCCTACATGTACCCAACTAATTGGGTTTCTAGTTTTTATAAAATTAATGCAACTAATTAGGTAAATACTAATAGTTACAAAGTTACTATGCAATTAGTTAATTTTTTATTTTTTATATTATTAAAATTTTAATAGATTGCTATGGACCATCGGGCTGGCCCGGTAGCCCGTGGGCCGACCCGGGCCCAGCCCACCTATATAACGGGCCAGGTTGGGTTTCAGCCCGGTAGCTAATGGGCTTAGGCCTAAAACCTTGACCCAAACCCGGCCCATGGCGGGCTGGGTCAGCCTGGCCCATCGGGCAGCCCGACCGTTGCCCACCCCCTACTTGGAACTTGCTGTTGTTTACTTATAACTTTCAAGCACCGAGTTCTAAGAAAGAGAAACAGGAAGACCCTTAGATAATTACTCAAGTCATCTATGGATCTTATGTGGAGGTCCGTGCAAATCCAGCCTACTGCCTTTTTCACATATTCCATTTCATTTTGATGACATAACACTAACATCATTATGGATATTACAATAAGGAGCAACAATCCCTATTGTTTGCATTCACGATCCAATTGCAGAATTGTATTATTTTAATTTCTGAAACTTATCCAATAATCAAATAAACTAAAGAAAGCCATATTTGAAACAAAGTTCATTTTTGCCATACAAATAATCATATATTTTAGAACACATGAGAGGGTTTAAGGCAGTTTTTGTGATCTAGACAGAAAAACAAAATACATCAGATAGTAACCTTTTGTGAGCCATTAGCCTTCAGCCAGTTAACCGAAGCACGTATATCCTTAACTGCACCTTGCCAATCAAGACCATCCATCAGATGCTGTGCTTCTGCAACATCCAGACCAACCTTTCCATGATACAAACTAGATTTAAAAAGAAAAAGAAAAATTACCAGGGTCATCCACAAAAATAAAAGATAAACTGAGTAATGGGTTACCAACTTACCATGAATAATGCCATCTTTCATTAAGATTCTTACTCGAAGCTACTTCTTTAAGGATCTGCTTGGATGCACCAATTTATGCTGAAAACCAGGATAAGTTGGGATATTGCTTTGCACTCTACACAATATCCCAGCTTACTGTTGGTACACATGGTAGTCAAAAACAGGATTTTGGAAAAACCGAGATTCCAAGCCTAGAGGCATGTTCTCAAGATCACTATCTTTAGAACTTAAATCGCCCCACTTCGGGATTTTCGAAAATATGAACTGGGCTTGGACCTCAAAAGTGTCATTGTTTGGTAAGATCAGGCGACCTCTCCTACATGCAAATTTACAAGTCAAACAAGATCAAAAGAATAGAAAAAGAGAAAAGGCTTGAGAATCAGAAAATCTTCTGATAATACAAAATAATGGAAATGAAGGGTCTTTATAGACTTAGGAAGGATAAAAACGATTTAGGTGATAAATGAAATTAAATGGTCATAAATCCAACAATTTAGAAAACTAGACAAAATGACCTTGAACGGTCACTCGCCTTTGACCAACGGTCAAGGACCACCAAAACCACCCAACAGTCAGAAAGCCCCTTAAACAATAGTTGGCAAACTCGTGACTTGAATCCGGATCCTTGACCCTTGACTCGCAAGCAATAGGTTGATAACTCAGACGAGTTAGGACTATGCATTTTTTAGTATTATGATATGGAAAAAATCAAACTCCAAACTGTATAATCACTAAATTTAGCACATGACATCAATGACTAAGCTATATAAGTTTTCAACTATTCATAATTGTTGATATTTATGATTTAAAAATATATGATTCTATATAAAAAAAATTCTTTTTATAAGAATTGTGCATTAAAACCAAGAAATACATGACAAAAGACACATAAGAGGCATGCGAATCATTCATCCTGAATCGGTGACCCCGTTGGGGTCCGATCCAGGTCAACTCGGGTGACTCCAGAGTCAACTCATCCGGTTTGCCAACTATGCCTTAAACATCATTTAAATGCACTTTAAATGCTATCAAAAGGCCAAATCAAGTGAGAAATAAAAAGTCAAAGTTGACTCGGTCAAAAGAACAAGGTGAGCTCAGTGCAGTCAAAACGGACCTAGGTGCCTTTGAATGCGCCGCTGCAAACGTGTGAAGTGCAAAGTGCGCCATCAAAGCATTGCCGCAAGACATATTAAGACACAAGGGTTTCCAACGTATAAGATAAAGAAAAAAACTATTTAAACCACCAGAAATTTCCCTCCTTAGACAGGAGACAACACTTTTCAAAGGTATTTTGATGAGAAGTAATAAATGCAATAAAATTTTATAAAGGATATGTACTTCCCCATCATACAAAATAGTATATTTTGAAACTTTTTCCAAACAGTTACCTGGTTTTCTGGATAAGTGGGGTTTCTGCAAACCCTTTAATTTGGCAACACTAAGCCTTGATCCCATTAAACTTTTAGCTCAAAAAGTTAATACTGGTGTTCAAACTGTGGATTCTTTGGAGTTAAACACCACCCAGTCTCGCTAACTCGGTGGTGTTAGCCCCCAAAAGACTTAATTCACTCTGAGACGATAAACGGATGCAGACACGCAAATGTGGACAGCGGCAAGGATTGATTGATCCCAAAAGTTTATCAAGAATTTCTTCAAAATACCATGAATTTAAGGATGTGCTTACTCTGGGATAAGAGCCTTAAAACCAGGATCCATTTTAGCAATATGTTGAGCGTGGTTCTTGATCTCAAAATCAACACCCCACCACTCCTGCAGCACCACTATCCCGGGGCCATCTTCTTTGCCAACAACGTAAGCATCAAACGTCTGACAAACCCAAAAGCAGCTTCAGAGAATCAACGCAACTAACAAGTGATACAAAACCAAGAAATAACAAGTAGAAAAACCATGGCATGTTATCATGGTGTAGCACCAACAACAACAACTATCAAAATTATTCATTCCTCCTCTACAAACAAAATGGCACCAAATATCAAAATCTCTAACTAGAAATCAAAAACTCATGAAGGTGAACATATTTCAACCATTTAATTGACTTTTTCAATACACCCACTTATCCAAATAATCCGATAACGTGGGAAATTGCATCATTGAAGCAAGTTCTCAACTTTTCCCACATCTTTAGAGAAGAGAGTGCATCCAAACACCAGAGTAAGAACATAGAAGGAAAAAAACAGCAGGAAAGTAAAGAAATAGGGACACCCATCAAGAGGAAGCCAAACATGTACATGATCAAAAGAAAAAGGAAAGGAAAAAACACATAAGAAAAAGGCATAGAACCAAGCAGAAATGAGAACAAAAAAGAACGGAAATGGAGGGGTGAATGTGATGGTGCTGACGGTGTCATCTCTTTGTATTTGGATTTTCTGGAATTGGGGAGATGGAGAGGTCGCCATTGATCGAACAGAGCGAGAGGGGAGCGTAGAAGAAGCCGCGCGAAAGAGACGCCCAGGTAGAGTGAGGCTCAAGGGTTTATAGAAGAGGGTCTGGTGGTTACGTGTAAAAGTTAAAAATCAAGCCATTGTGAATTGCTATGTGTGTTACACCTGTGGTCAGCGGGGTCCTGTGTCAAGCTGAAGGCCTAAGATCGAATCCTCACGACACATAGGGATGCAAACGGTACTGCTTTCGGATCAGAAAATATATTGAGAAGTTGGACTGGTTTGGATCAAAGACAACCAAAATTTACAAAATGTCCTTTTCTGAATCGAACACGTTTGCAACTAGGGGTGGCAATCGTGTCGGGTTGGCGGGTCAGCATACCTCAACCCGAACCCGACCCGTTTATTAAACGGGTCGGTTGTGGCAAACACGAACCCGGCCCGTTTAATAAACGGGTAACCCGACACGACCCGCCAACCCATTTAATAAATGGGTTGGGTCGGGTAAACGGGTTCTCAGGTTCGCGGGTCGGGTTGGCGACAGACGGGTTGGCGGGTTGACCCGCTCGCCTAACCCGTTTATTAAACGGGTCAGCTGAGTTGGCGGGTTGGCATACCCCCAACCCGAACCCAACCCGTTTAATAAACAGGTTAGGCGGGTCGACCCGTTTATTAAACGGGTTGGCTTAAGCCCAACCCGAACCCGCCTAAGAGGCGACTTGGCAGGTCGTGTCAGGTTTTGCCACCCCTATTTGCAACCCTATGGCACATGGGAGTCTCATAGTGAGCGATATTTACAAAATTCTCGTGAAAAAAATGCGAGAATTACTCTGTACGTTTTAAACGGTTGAATCTCGCGAGATTTACAAAATCTCGTGAGATTTTTTTTGTGACAAAATCTTGTGAGATTTTTTTTGTGACAAAATCTCGCGATAATATCGCGAGATTTACTAAATCTTGCGATATTATCGTGATATGTTTGTCATTCACTTTTTTTTTGCATGGTTTCTTTTAACTTAAAACCCTAAGTTTGTAAAAAACAAAAAAGTGTTGCTCATCTGCTGCAAGGGGCAACACCGCGACAGCCGATGAGTCGGTGACTTCAACCAGCTACAGTCGGCGACTGCAACAGCCAGTGACATATGGCGCTAAATTTATGTCAATAAAAAACTCTTTACTAGCACTAATATGGCACCAGTAAAGAGATTTTTCTAATTTTTTTAATAAAAAAATAACATATTTACTAGAGCAATTTTTTTTTTGCACTAGTAAAGCTTACTTTTTTGGTGCCGCTTTTGCACAGAAAAAGATTGCTTTACTGACGTGCATTTCACACCATTAAAGCGATATTTTTTAGAACAAAATGCGTGAGAAATGTGGTATTTACGCGCCAGTAAAGCAATGTTTTTTAGAGCAAAAATGCAGAAGAAAAGTGGCCTTTACTGGTGCAAAAAAGTTTTGTGTCAGTAAAGATGTTATTTTTCTTAATTTTTTTCTCACTATCAATGTATGAGCATACATTCAGTAATCTATATACATTCATTCATTCATTCATTCATTCATTCATCTATAAACTTGTTTATACATTTAATAATATATATATATATATATTCATTTGTCAACCTAGTTATATATTCAATAATATATATTTATTCATTCATTTATTCATGAACCAGCTTATACATTCAATAATATATACTTCATCATTCATTCATGAATTTGCTTATACATTCATTAAATACAAAAAGTGTTTACATATTCAATCAATTATGAACATGTTTGTACTTACATTCATTTATTCTTTGGTTCATTCACAAACTTGATTATGCATTCATTTAATAAAAAAAATGCTTATGCATTTATTCATTTATAAACTAAATCATTCGTTGACTACAAAACCTGCTTATATATGCATTCATTCATTCATCCAAACATTTAACATTCACACACACTAATATATCTCTTAATTTAACCCTTTATAATTATATCCGCTATAACTGCAACATTTATAATTGAAACGTTGCAAGAAACACAACACGTAAAGCATTTATACACATACTACTATATTTCTTTCTTCAGCCCTCTATAACTTTAAAATTTACAATTGAAACCCTTTAAGAAACACAACATACAAAACATTCAAATACACTACTATATTTTTTTCTTCAATCCTCCATAACTCCAATAGTCATATATACAAATACATAACTCCAAGTCACTATGAAAAAATGCATGTATAAATCGAAAGCAGTTTTAAAGAGTCAAATAATAGACAAAAGAATTTATTTCAAATATATACACAGTATTTCAATTCATAAATCACATAAAAGAGAGACAGTCTTAGAATCTGAGGTGCACCACACTTGTACGAGGCCTGCAAATAAACATAGGTAAAAGAATTAGATACATACATACACACAAATATATATATATATATATATAGAGAGAGAGAGAGAGAAATGGGTAGGTGTGATATTGGTATGTGATAAACAATGTGTTAAATGGGGTTTTTTTGTCCTTTCAGTATTTTTTTTTGCAGTTTCAACCCCATAAATATGTTGGGTATGGTCGATTTATGAGGAATCCACATCCAGATCATGTATTTTTGATGAAAAAAATGATATTTAGAGCCATAAAAATTTATAAAGATTTTGAATCGTTGATTTTTTGAACCTTATAAAAGCCTACCCATGTATCAAAATCGAACACTTCAAGAGCTGATCCCTATAAAATCAAGTACATAAATCACATCTGTGCAATCAAAATTTGAAAATAAAATGAAAAAGCCCTAAAAAACTCATTTAGCACCTACCAATTACTCATATATATACACCAAATACAGATTTATATACAATATTATAGTCTTTAGTTATACAAACATACCTAAAGAGCTTGAGAGAAACATGTTTGATTGTTGATCACCAGTCTCATGAATAGCTCCTTCATCTCTTTGAGCTAAAATTTCAAGTCTCTGATTTTCTCTTTCATTTGAATTATATTGGCACAATACTTATTGTTTTGCTACAAGAGTGTTGCCTTGCTTGGACCTTTATTGAACACGTTCTTAGTGGACACTTTAATACCAAGCATTTGTACATGCCTATATTTGTCTAGTCCTAAAACATGAGAAAGGACATCCACTTGCAATGAAAACTTAATGAATGAATATGAGGTCTATGACATTTGATTTATTCTGTCCCCGATCTTAAACTGCAAAACATGTATATTAATTCAATAATAATTACATTTTTTATTTTCATATATAATTCTTATATAACTAACAATGACCCATAAGTATAATTCTTATATGTAATTGTGTAGCTTTGAAATGACTCGTGGAGGTTTATGCTACCAAAGACAATGACTGTATGTACGACAAGTAAGACAACATGGCTTGGCCTCTGATCTTGGGGGCGGTTTCGCCGTGTAAAAATAAAAAAAAATGACCCAACCCTGATTGTAGTTGGCATTTGGGAATGTATCACCTCATTTGAATAAAGTTTATTCATTTAAAAAAATATAAATTGCATTTATTATAATTTATTGTGAGAGAGGCGATTTCATCAGAAACAGGGAATGAAAAAAATGGGTCTCACAGGCACAAAAGTAATATTTTGCATTTATTAAAGGAACCCAATGTGAAACAAAAAATAGTAGGATAACACTTCCTGGTTTGACATAAAAAAAATGGTCAAAGTGAACATCATTTTTGTTTAACCATTCCATAAAAAATGGCATGTTTGAAAAAAAAAAGCATTTTCATACCAAAGTGGGTGAAACAAATGCACCCTTTTAATAATTCAAAATATGATAATGTGAGCAAAGAATTAACTAATGTTTGTTTGGACCATACTCGGATGTTGTGTTTCAAATGTCTGTTGTTTGATGACAATGTGCAGACAACTTGGACAAACATAGATAATGGGTCAGATTACTTTGTTTTGAATTGTATGACCCAATCCACCCGTTATTTTACATGTTTTAACATATTATCAAACTCTATTAAATCATAAAACCTTAAAATGCAAAAAAAATATCATAATTTAAGAAATTTGATTCAAAACCCTAATCAATGAAGAAAAAACAAAAACAAAAACAAAAACAAAACTCTAATCAAATCAAAGAAAACCCTAATCAAATTAACTATAAAAAGCCGTCATTTAAAAATTTGATTCAAAGCTCTAATTAAAGAAAAATAATAATCAAATTAACTACAAAAAGTCTTAATTTAAGAAATTTGATTCAAAGCTCTAATAATAAAAAAACTCTAATGAAATCAAAGAAAACCATAATCAAATTAACTATAAAATGCTTGCATTTAAAATTTTTGTTTCAAATCCCTAACCAAAGAAAAAAAATCATAATCGAATTAACTACAAAAACCATTAATTTAAGAATTTTGATTCAAATCCCTAATCTATGAAAATAAAAAAACAAGAAAATTAAAGAATGAAAAAAGAACTAATAATACCTTAAAAAGAAAAAGAACAAAAAAGAAGAAGAAGAAGAATGAAGAAGAAGAGGAACAAAAAAGAAGAAGGAAAACAATATTAATCTATGTAGAACGAAGAAGAAGGAAAATGAAGAATGCAGAAGAAGGTGGAGAGACGAAAAAAAGAAAAAGTAGAGAGAAAAAGAAGAGAGAAGAAGAAAAAATAAAAAACAACGAAGGGGGAGGGACGAAGAAGAAGAAAAACTTGACTGCCGGGGACCCTCGTTGTGGCCTCACCACGGGTGTCGGTGATGATCGGCACCGACTCACCCCTGCAGGCCTCCATCTGGATGCAAGAGAGAGAGAGACTCGTGGTGACCCCTCTCCCCTAGATATTTTTTTTAATTTTGTTTCGCCGGTCCCCGTTCTCACCATGACAAGGGTGGAACAAAAATTACATAGAAACGAGGATGCAGCAGACACGTTCCGCCACACCCAATGTTTATTGAAAACATTGTCCCCAGTGCAATTTTTGTCCGAAATCATGCGAGGATAGTGCATCAAACAGGTTCAAGTCCGACTCTCCATATATTTAGCTGTTCCAGATATGATCCTTTTGCATCCCTATTGAATGCCACGGGTCCTGGAGACTCACTGATATATGCACGAGTTGTCGGATTAGGCCTGTGCTATATTTGAGCCTCCAACAGATGAAGGATCTGAAATCCTCAGAACCATTAAAATACCCCACTCACTAGACCAATTGGGAAGGGGGTTCACACCCAAGATCCGGTAGAATATGAAATCTCAAGGAAATTGGGATGTATGTGGGAAAACTAATTAGCAATTTTTACATGATCCACTCTCTAAGTCCATGTTAGTGCATTATCTAAATGGAAGACTTTACACGAGCTTTTGATTGTCACCATTAACCTTTGAAGAGTTGAAATGTCATGATAATATCTAGACATGGGTCAAAGATCAAGGGGAACAACATTACTTTGATTTATTTAGCTGACTTTGAAGGATTTTCTTGATTCGTGATTGATATTAGTGCATATTTGCAAAGCAAGAAAGCTAATCATTTTCATACTATATCGTGTATCGCTAGCCAAAAACAAGACATCTATTTATAACGAGGAACCCTTGCCGAAGCAAGAGAAAATTGATATATCTTTCATATATAAATGCTTTAATCAGCTCCAAGAAGATTGGCATTTTCACAAACTTCGGCAAATAGAAAAACAAAAATTCAGAACCTCAAACACTGCAAAATCGCCGAAAGCAACATAGGCAAAAGAACCATAACCTAAACAAAAAGGGAAAAAATAACAAAAAAAGGAAGGAAACACGAATTTTCCGTTCGACATCTAAACAAAAATGATTGTAGAACAACAACTAAAACCCTAAAATCAAATGCAAACATGAATTCTCCGTGCATTAGAAATCAAATACGCTGAAAACAAAGCCACATCAAACGGTTCCAAAGGAAAACAAAAGAAAAAAAACAAAACAAATAAAAAAAGACAAATTCTTCAATCTTTCTTGCTAAATCTCGCCCTAGGTAAAGCATTTGAAATGAATAAAAAAAACAAAAAAATTCAAACATGGTCAAAAAATAGATTTCGACAAACGACCGAGAGCAACGACAGACAAAGGAAGAATCCAGCGACAGACAACCAAAATAGGTTGAGAAACCGGAGAAACATGCAGAATTGAGTGCGAGAAAGAGGGGGGAATCATGACCCAACCCATTGACAACCCTACCTCATGCTGCCTTCTCACACAAACATCATTAACAATTTTTTTTTTCTTTATGAGTAGCTAAACATACCAGCCATTTTGAAAATCTTTGTATATTTGGTGATTTTCAAGACAAAACCTCTTCTTGGTGTGATTATTATTATGTTAGTGATTTTCAAATTAATCATAGGTATACATAGGTCTGTCAATGGGTTTGCAACGGGTACCCAACTTGTCCTGAAGCGGAATTCCCAGGTTTGGGCTTAAAAAATGCTGACCCTAATAATATGCGAGCCAGGTTTGGGTTATGATTTTAGCCGGGTATCTGACCCGACCCAAGTGATTTATTTGTATTTTAAGTAAATGCAAACTTTTGAAATCATGCAGATTCGGGATTGGGATTTCATTTTCATGACCCGGCAAAACCCAGACCCATCACTTTATGATTTGGCGGATGCACCCTGATGGGTCGATCACCTGACCCGTTGATGGCCCTAGCCGTATACATAGCGACTCATAAACAAATGTTAGTTTAGAGGCAGCCAATTGGTAAACGATAGCAGGGAACTTCCACCCATGACCAATGTTGTCAGGGGAGGGTGGTGTGTGTTCTCCCCCGAAGACGGACTCTTTGCTACAGTGCGCGTTCGGGGGTCTCAATGAGCGCCACGTATGGAAGCACATGGTGCTCACATCCCCGTGTGTGTCGGCATCACTTAGCATCAGAGTTCCGTGCGGTTGCAAAGACTTAAGTACCCTTTCTTATTATTCTTTCCATGAAATGACGGTTCGAGAAAATAACAAAAATGTCCTATATTCAAAAAAATAGAAATGACAGTTCAAAAAAAGGACAAAAATATCCTCCATCCAGAAAGTCGAGGATGATGTTAACTCTTTAAAGTCCAAACAACGAAACAAACCCTGAAACACTCTCTTTCTTTTCTGTGTGAACTTTCTCTCATCATCTTCTTCTTCCTTCTCCGTGAAACACTGTAAAACCCTATTTCTCTATAGAGAAGAAATTAAGGGAGGCAAAGAGCCATCGATCTAATGGTGATCGTCGTCCTCTTTCTGCTAGCAGTGGCCAAAATGCTGCCCTCGTCTAGCGGGCAACCGACTGCGGCACCCCCTCCACTACCTTCGAGGGACACCTATAACAGAATCTTCCTTCAGTACACCTACAATGGAGTGTGTCAAAATACAATCCGTCTACCCTTACGTTGGCAATACTTCCGATCGAGGCTATGCCTTCCAGGCCACCCTGATTCTGCTCAACACAGGTGTTCACACCCTCAAGTCTTGGCGCCATTCGTCGGGTTCTAGCACCTCAAGGTCCTCATCTTGACCTCCGACGCCATGCTCTCCGACAGGACCCACCTCCCCACCAACGTCGAGAATGGCACGTTCCTCTCCGGCTTCCCCATCACAGACCTCAAGACTGCCATCAGAATAACTGGCGACTACAACTTGATCATGGCAAAGATCGTGCTCAACGGGGCAATGTTCGACATCACGATTTATGATTTACACAATAGCGTTTTATGAAAATTGCGCAGCGTAAAAAAATGGCAAATCGCTATATCGAGTAGCGATTTATGAAAATCGCATAGAAAAAAAATTGTCAAATCGCTCTGCGATTTTCGTAAATCGCTATATCGAGTAGCGATTTACGAAAATCGCGTAGCGAAAAAAAATGACAAATCGCTAAATCGATTAGCGATTTACGAAAATCGCGTAGCAAAAAAAAAATAGAAAATCACGGGAAAAGGTGTTACGAAAACCTCGAGCAAGAAATAACTGAAGGAAACATATGAGCGCCACAATCAAACAAAACACTTTATTGCTCTTTTTCGACAGTTATAAGAGGGAAAGAAAAGAAAATAAAGAATTTATACTGAACCCACGCCGGGGGGAGCCCCCGGACCTGTAAGGGCAAAAACTCTGAATCAGGCTCCATAACTCATCAAGTTGAACCATGTTATAGTCAGTGTGCAGGTCAGTCCGTGCTTGATGGAGCTGTGTAGGATCGTTTGCTGAATGTGCACAAAGGCAGAAAAAGGAGGGAGAGAGAGATTGTTGATGTTTATGGCCTTCTTCATGGGGGATTCCTTTTTCGGATAATCCTGCAGTGCAGGGTCTGGGTCTTAAATAACCATCTTCGGGGTACTTAAGTCTTTGCAACTGCTCTTTTTCTAGAATCGTCATTTTATGACACCAATGGAGAAAAGGGTACTTAAGTCTTTGCAACCGCACAGGACTCCGACGCTAACTGATGCTGACAAACATGAGGATATGACCCTCACGTGCTTACATACATGGCGCTCATTGGGACCCCCGAACACGAGATGTAGCTAACGACCATCTTCGGGGGGAAAACATATAACCTGCTCCCTGTTGTCAGTATCGGTATACCGATCTTGTATTGTTTGACCAACGATTCAGGTGAATCGGCCAATACCGATACTCAAGTGAATTTTTGAATCGACTAAAAAATAATTAAAAAATATTAAGTGTCAACCAGAACATGACATGTGTTAAATCCGTTAAAACAATATTTAAAAAATAAATTTAAGTATTTTTTACATTTATTAAAAAATAGCTTATTCAGGGTGAAGTGTATCATTTTTCTGCCGATACGATATGTATTGGCCGATACAGGCTGCCGGTACTGACAACATTGCCCATGACACGGATAAAAAAAAATGTAATGCAAGACAAAATGCAACTAGCTAGCTAGAGAACATTTAGGTGGTGGTCTAGATGATGGGGTTAACCAGGTTAAATATCAACCAACATTGTTTTTTGAAAAAATAAGACAGAGTTAGCATGTTAATTGGGTGTGGCAATACCGACTAAATGTATGTGCAAACCTAATGTAATAATTGACCATAGGATCCCTTTCTTTTTTATTTAATCTTTTTGTTTATATATATTTTTTTCAATAATTTGAAGGAGATCTGGCACAGAAATCTGATAGTTCTAGCTCAGTTTGCCATACCTAAGGTTGTTGTGCCGGTGGCATAAAGCTCAAGGCTAGGACCCTTGCTCTTAGGGCCTATGTTGGGAGTCGGCTTGCTCAGAAGGTAGGCACGAATTAGAAATGAACTTTGACCACCCATCTAGCAGCTAAGGCCCCACCGCACAGAAATCTGATAGTTCTAACTCGGTTTGCCATACCTAAGGTTCTTGTGCCCGTGGCATAAAGCTCCAAGGCTAAGACCCTTGCTCTTAAGGCCTATGTTGGGCATCCGCGCAGAGGGAAGACACCCATAAGAATTGAACTTTGACCACCCATCTAGCAGCTAAGGCCCCTCTGCACCGAAAACTGATAGTTCTAACTCAGTTTGCCATACCTAAGGTTGTTGTGCCGGGGCATAAAGCTCCAAGGCTAGGACCCTTGCTCTTAAGGCCTATGTTGGGCGTTGGCTTGCGCAGAAGGGAGGCACCCATAAAAATTGAACTTTGACTACCCATCTAGCAGCTAAGGCCCCACCCCACTTCGCCTACCCCCCTTGAGTCATTGGCCCTAGCATCTTTACATCTTACAGAAAGAGAAAGATGAAGAAAGAGAAATATGAATTTGAAATCATGCATCCCTCGACGCAAAGATTCATGAGTTTGGGGGTATTTTATGCGTGTGTTTAGAAGATTTGGCATGAAGTTCATAACAATGTCTGATTCCAGATCTAAAGCATTTCAAACATATCCTCATATTAAAGCAACGAAGGGCAACTGAGTTTACACTCGTCAAACCTCTAAAGCTGATAAAAAGAACAAAAGATTAGGAGAATTATGTTGTAATGGTTTTTAATGTGGATCACAAGATATGAAGATTATGGTAAAAAAAAAAAATTGACGTGTGACATGAAGTATTGGAGCTGTCTAAAAAAACAAATTAGGCTGTGGTAAAAACCAAGGTGGAGGATAGACTACAAAGATGATCAACAAAGTAGTTCAATAATTGGGATAACGTGTGTCATGTGTTGGCAAGTGTACCTATACACTTGCGCAAGCTGAAGGCAGTTAGTCTGGGTTCAAATCCCATGTACTTCACTCCTTGCGCAAGCCCGAAGCATGGCGACTCCCTTGGGGGCATGGGGTAAGCTCACGGAGTTTTCCGTTGCCAGGACAGTGACCATAAGTTGAACACTGCATGTTTGTTGATTCATTCCCTTGTTTATCAGTCCTACCAATCAGTTGTCTACGAACAGCTTCTCAAGCTATCCACTGAAGATGGAGACAACAAACCTACCTGGGGTTACTTAACCACAAGGTGCCAACAACCAGTTTAAATATCAAGAAGATGGAGACAACAAACCTACCTGGGGTTACCTAACCACAAGGTGCCAACAACCAGTTTAAATGTCAAGAAGATGGAGACAACAAACCTACCTGGGGTTACCTAACCACAGGGTGCCAACAACCAGTTTAAATATCAAGAAGATGGATACAACAAACGTACCTGGGGGTTACCTAACCACAAGGTGCCAACAACCAGTTTAAATGTCAAACACCTAACCACATGTATGTGCTCGCACAAGTGGCGGAGCCAGAAGTTTTTCGTTGGGTGGGCAGACTTCAGGTCTCGGGGACAATGCTATGGTCTTGAAGGACGATCCATTTATTCAGACCAGTGGCAGAGCTAAAAAATTTTTGTTGGAAGAACAGTCGTTCGTGGAGAGATAAAACTTAAATAAGCCTTAAAATTAAAATAACAATTGTTACAAACCCAAACAACTAAATGCTCTTTCAACACTTGCTGTTGCAACTGACAAAGTTAATGCCAACACTACAACAAAGCAGCAGATTAGTGACGACCTCATTCCGTCGCTAACCGGCTTAGCTAGCGACGGATAGCTTACGTCGTGAATTTTTCGGCGCTAACTGGCGACGACATAAATCCATCGCCAGTTCCGTCGCTAATTGCGACGGAATAACGAACGACGGATTCTGTCGCAAATCCGCCAGTACTAAACGGCGACCTCGGCTTGGCGATGGATTTACAGGCGTCGCTAAATTATATATATAGCGACAGATATATCCGTTGCTAATCCGTCGCAAACAAGAAAAAATAAAAAAATATTTGAAAATTAAATATCGAGAACGCTACAATTTATATTTCCTGTAAATAAAAAACAAAGTACATATAAAATTACATATAAAAGGAAACTAAAACAATTAATCGTTCCACTTTAAAATTAACAAGTTTAATTATTTACAATTCAACAATTACATTTTCGAAAAAAAAAATAGAACAAATTCAACACATTAATCTAATCATCGTCTAATTTTTGTGCGTCTTCTTGTTCATTGCCTTGATCTGTCCCTTCAGCTCCGCTACACTGATTATCGCTAGCAACCTACACAAGAAAAGAACAGTCAGTATTGATAAACAAAATATATTGAAATAAATTATACACTATATGTGATTCTATCATGTGCTCATATGTGTTCTAAGGCAGCAAAAAAACTCTATATGTGATTCTATCATGCTCATATGTGCTCTAAGGCAGACAAAAAACTCTATATGTGATTCTATCATGAATGATATGTGTTCTAAGGCAGTAAAAAAAACTCTATATGTGATTATATCATGCTCATATGTGTTCTAAGGCAGCCAGAAAAACTCTATATGTAATTCTACCATGCTCATATGTGCTCTAAGGCAAGCAAAAAGCTATATATGTGATTCGATCATGCTCATATGTGTTCTAAGACAGTCAAAAAACTAAATATGGGATTATAGCATGCTCATATGTGTTCTAAGGCAGTCAGAAAAACTCTATATGTGATTCTATCATGCTCATATGTGCTCTAAGGCAGGCAAAGCAAAAAACTTTATATGTGATTCTATCATGAATAATATGCGTTCTAAGGCAGTAAAAAAACTCTATATGTGATTCTAACATGCTCATATGTGTTTTAAGGCAGTCAAAAAACTGAATATGTAATTATAGCATGCTCATATGTGTTCTAAGGCAGTCAAAAAACTGAATATGTGATTATAGCATGCTCATATGTGTTCTAAGGCAGTCAAAAAAACTTTATATGTGATTCTATCATGCTCATATGTGCTCTAAGGCAGGGAAAAAACTTTATATGTGATTATAGCATGCTCATATGTGCTCTAAGGCAGACAAAAAACTCTATATGTGATTCTACTATGATCATATGTGCTCTAAGGCAAGCAAAAAGCTATATATGTGATTCAATCATGCTCATATATGTTCTAAGGCAGTCAAAAAACTGAATATGTGATTATAGCATGCTCATATGTGTTCTAAGGCAGTCAGAAAAACTCTATATGTGATTCTACCATGCTCATATGTGCTCTAAGGCAGGCAAAAAGCTGCATATGTGATTCTAGCATGCTCATATGTGTTGTACGATAGTCAAAAAACTGAATATGTGATTATAGCATGCTCATATGTGTTCTAAGGCAGTAAAAAAAACTGAATATGTTAAGTCAATCAAAGTTACATGAAATCTAACGACATGCAATATATTGCATGAAACTTTCATACCTGAGAGGGACCTGCAATTGAAGTTCCCCTGTTAAAAAAAAAACTATTGAACTCAGCTCGGAGAACGTCGGCGATGGTTTCATGGAAGTAGTCATGCATTGTGTCCTTAACGATCTGGCGTACATCATCACCCGAAAGAATAAGATGCTGCTTGGAGCTTATGTCGACGGAAGAAGTCTGTGAGCTGTAACTGGAAGAAGCAATAACAGGTGAAGTGTTCATATTACTCCCAAACCGAAACACACGACCCTTTTTGGGTTCATCTGCTGCAGTCACCCATGCTGCAGGATCAAATGATGGATGCTGAGTAGCGTCATCGCCATATCGCTCTATCATCTGTTGCTCATATGCCTCCTACAAAATAATGTTTAAAGTATGCATTAATAATTAATGATAACATTATGATAACTTGCATATTGCAATGATTATTAATAGAATAAATACATACCATTGTCGTTCTCGCCTTCTCTGATACGAAGTCTCCCGTGGTTTTCCGTTTATGTGTTTCAACAAACATGTCCTTATATGGTACAATGCCTCCTTTTTCTGCTTCATGCGAAGTTAAATGATAAAAGATTTAGTTAACAAGTTTGCAACAATACTTATAAAATTAATATTATATATTGATGAGTTACCATTTTTTTCAGGTGGCGGACCATTTTCTAAATCACATATTCCTTGATCTTTAACATCACCATGGCGGACCTACGCACAGACATAAACAATGATTGTGATAACGGCCAATTAAGTAACTTAATGTTGTTTACAAGTACAAAATTTATGTTAGCGTCCTTACTAACTTTTTAACCACTCCACAAACTTAGTTTCACGTTCTTTTTGTACTTCTACATCAGTGAGATGTGAAACTTCTCTTCGCAACTCCAGATCAAATCATCTGCAAACAACAAATACATATATTACTGAACGTCCAATTGTTTCTAAATTGTTCTCCATGAAGCGTCCAATTCTGATAATCACTCACAAAACCCTTCCTGTATAGGTGATGTTTAACGCCATGAGGTTCTACAAATCGATTATTCTTACAAATCTTGCAGGGACACTTAATCCGACCTGTGGGATCCACTGTACTGACACTTGCCGTTGCAAATCCAATAAAACTTTCAACACCATCTATATATCCATGCGATAACTCATTGTCCGCTATCCTACGATACATCCATTTACGGTTTGCAGTCATTTTCGTATGATGTTACGAATAATAACCTAACCAGTTAAAAGAAAACCATCAGAATGTTATGATAAAGAAAATATCAAATTTATCATGCAATATATGATGTCATACAATAACAAGAATTATGATGCATGCATTAATAACTTAATATTTTCATGTGCAAACTATTAATGACACGATACATTCATTTGAAGCATGCTTTCATTATACAATTTCACATGGAAGCTATAATCAAATTGAAAGTAACTACATGCAAGCATGGATACAATTACATCAAACATTGCAATACATCGAAATCATTCATATCAAACAAATGTCAAACATGTATCTGCAACAAACACACTTCAATATTCCACCAACTACTACCATGCCTAGCATGAAATCCGTACTCCAAAAATAAGAACACTTCTATTCTCATACATTAAAATCATGCTCAGCATGATCTCCGAACTCCAATAAAGCAACCCTAGATATCAACAACTAAGTGAGTGTGTGAACAATAAAGTATTACATCCAATAAATTAAATAACATGTGATGCACATGCATTACTTACTCACCACAGGTATTTACCCGATTTACATTATTTTTGTCACTTACTTACCACGGGTGGCTGAGCACAAGCGGGTTCTGTTGAAAAATCTGCAAAAAACACTGTTTTAAAATGAAGTCACCACCTGTCGAAAAAAAATTTGAGACAAATGAAAACATTTTGCATAGGCCTTGAGAAGCCCAACACCCAATGACCTACTGAAACGCATGGGGTCGACCCCCTGTCGGAAATGCAGGGGGTCGACCCCCTGCCGGAACGCAAGGGGTCGACCCTATGCCAGAAATCGCATGGGGTCGACCCTCTGCCAGAACCGCAGGGGGTCGACCCCCTGCCGGAACAGTGGGGGGTCGACCTCCTGTCAGAACAGCGGGGGGTCGACCCCCTGCAGGAACGCAGGGGGTCGACCCCCTGCCGGAAAACGTAGGGGGTCGACCCCCTGCCGGAATTTTACAAATTACCTGCGCGTCTCTGGGCGGCGGCGGAAGGCTGATGGGGATCGGCAGCCGATGGATGGTGGGGGTCGGAGAGAGGCCGACAGGACGGATAGGGTGACGGGAGGGAGAGGGCGGCGAGCGGCAGCGGGAGTAGCAAAAGAAGAAAAGAAATAGAGGGTTGGGATTAGGGGTTATGCGACATTTAGCGACAAATTAATTCTGTCGCTAAGCCACCGTGAATCAAAACATGAAAATGGCGACATAATATATTCCATCGCCAATTTTGTCGCTAAATCGCGACAGAATATTTTTTGTCGCAAAAGACATTGCTAAATAATGCGTCCATTACGACAAAATATTCCCTCACAAAATCTGTCTCTAATTAGCGACAGATTTTGCGACGGGATATATTCCGTCGCTATTTTCGTAAATTTCATTGATTATAGTGACGAATGTGTTTCTCTCGTTAATTCGTCGCTAACTAGCGGTGAAATTATTCCGTCGCTAATCACCTATTTTCATGTAATGCAACTTAATCAATAGATACACATGAGAAAAATACAATGTGCTTTTGAGTTGCTACCATCATCTCTGTTAGCTCTGTTAAAGATTTTAAACTTGAAAACTGATCACTGTTTTGCATTTCTGCAATATATATATTCAATTATTTTTCAAGTCCAATTATGTTTATTCTAGAAAAGTCCTTAGGGTAAAGCTCAACAAGACGAATCAACTTATCTTTATCAAAAGCAGAAAAAGAATTCTTTGGACTCAAGCATGCCATTGAAAGGAGGAGCTCTGTATTTACTTCAATGAAACGATCATTCAATTCTTGAAGTTGCAAATCAATAATAGCATAAAACACATCAATACGATAGTGATGCAATGTGGTGATCTTTTCAACCTTACGTCTTGATTGTCCTTGAGGTGTATATGACTCCCCTAGATCAGAATATCAAATCTCTTACAAAATATGGACACTTTGTTTATAAGAGAGTCCCATCCATTGTCTCTCAGACCTTGAAGGCACTGTTTTGTTGTAGTGACTAAACTCATAGCATTCACAATGTCTTGATCTTTTCGTTGAAGTGCTTGTGAAAGGTCATCAGTTATTTCCAAAACTATACACATCAAATGTAAGCAAAAAACAAATTCAAAATCTTGCAACTGATGATATAAAATAATTGCATCTGAACTTTTTCCTGAATATGTATCTTTTGCAATGAAATCTAACATTTGAATAACAGAAGAATACATACTGAGTAAATTAACCAAAGCATCGTAACAAGAACCCCACTGAGTATCACCAGGTCGTTTGAAACTTATTTCTTGATTTAATCCTCGTCCTGTTTCAAGTTCACCCAATGCAAGTGCTTCAACAATTTGCATAAATTTTGCTTCTCGAATAAGCTCAAATCACTTGCATGAAGTGGAGAAAAAAGTTGACAACCTGCCTAATATATTGAAAAACACATCAAGCAATGATTTTTTTTTAGCAATACCAACTAATGTCAATTGAAGTTGATGTGCAAAATAATGAATATAATATGCAGATGCATTTTCATGTAATATAAGACTTTTAATCCATTAAACTCTCCTCTCATATTACTTGCTCCATCATAACCCTGTCCACGCAAACTTGATATGCTTAATTTATTCTTACAAAATGCTTCTTCAACTGCTTATTTGAGTGACATAGAACTTGTTTTAAGAACATGCACAAGAGTAAGAAATCACTCAACCTTTTTCATTAACAAACCGTAAAACAATAGCGATTTGTTCTTTAGTTGATACATCGCGAGAATCATTAAGTAAAATAGAAAAAAAAGTATCTCCAAGTTCTATGATAATAGCATTTGTGGTTTGTATAGAAGCAGCCTTGACAATATCCTTTTGTATATCAGGAGATATCAATTTTTTATTTTCTAGAGCACTTTTTAATACAACTTTATTTATGTCATCATTGATCTTTGCAAATATCTTCAACAACTGAATAAAATTTCCTCTATTAAGATATTCTTCAGCTTCATCATGCCCTCGAAATGCCAATCCTTGACTTAACAAGTATTTGATTACATTAATAGTTGCCCAAAGGCGAAGTCTATATTCATCTTTCTGTTCAACACTTTGTTTATAAAGTATAGCATCAATATGTTGTTTTTGTTGCATCAAATTTCGACACTTCATTCGTGTTGAATTGTGAAAGCTGCTAGAGCTTCCAACATGTTTATCAAACATCTTCTTGTGTTTCCAGCTATCAAATCATTCAGATACGAATGCCTCTGCACTAATCTTCTCTGTGCTTTTTGGCCTGAAAAGATAGCACTACAAATAGGGGTGGCAATCGGGTCGGGTTGGCGGGTTGGCGTGTCAACATACCTCAACCCGAACCCGACCCGTTTATTAAACGGGTTGGCTGTGGCAAACACGAACCCGACCCGTTTAATAAACGGGTAACCCGACACGACCCGCCAACCCATTTAATAAATGGGTTGGGTCGGGTAAACGGGTTTTCAGGTTCGCGGGTCAGGTTGGCGGGTCGGGTTGGCGGGTTGACGGATCGGGTTGGCAGGTAGGCGGGTTGGCGGGTCGGGTTGACGGGTCGGGTTGGCGGGTCGGGCAGATGGGTTGTCGGGTTGACGGGTCGGGTTGGCGGGTTGACCCACCCGCCTAACCCGTTTATTAAACGGGTCAGCCGGGTTGGCGGGTTGGCATACCCCCAACCCGACCTGTTTAATAAACGGGTTGCGCGGGTCGACCCGTTTATTAAACAGGTTGGCTTAAGCCCAACCCGAACCCGCCTAAGACGCGGGTTGGCGGGTCGGGTTGGCGGGTCGTGTCAGAAATTGCCACCCCTAACTACAAACAATATGCTTTATGCTTACTTGTACTATACTCCAACCAATCCTTATACTCATCATACCAAGCTGGAATGAACCTTCATTTTTGGTGGTTTAGTTGAAACGTACAATTTCGAGGTTGACAAGTACCTCAGATTATATATGCTCTACGAACATTATCTTGGATATTAGGATGATAACTAGAAATAGAAGGACAAAGTGCAGGGTTTGTAGGTAACTCTAATTCATCAATTTCTGTTTTGCTTATTTTCTGACTTGGTTCTTCTTCTCGAGTTACAGAAGATTTATCAAAGATTGGCCTTTTCATTATAAACTTATTCATTCCTATGCAACGAAAAAAAATAAGACAATGATCTATGAGCCAAATCTTATTGCAAAAAAGGATCGAGCAAAATAAAAATGACAATCTTCTATGAAGCTAGTAATATGCCGCTATGCTTAAAACACTAGTAATATGTTGCTAAAAGAATAAACACACAAGCATAAGCCATGCCTTAACCCATCATCGTATGATCATACGAAGGGGCCCAGTTCCCCGCTTGCAGGCAGCAGAGGCTCCTAGCCTGCAAGCTGTAGAGGCAAGGGCAGAGACACCGCACCCTTCCTGCAAGGGTGCCAGGGGCAGGGGCCTCACCCTACCTGGCAAAAAGCACTAGAGGCAGATGTGAACACCCCAAATTTTTCAAAATTTCAAAAATCCTCTTTTTACCCCTGGCCCCCACCTTTTGAGCAATTGGGCCAATCTCTGATTAATTCTCGGATTTATTTTTCTTGTTGAAGATTTGAGATCCAATTTCATTCTCCGTATTTGACCCAATTTTGAATCTAGATTTGATATCCAAAATCCAATTCTGAGTCCGGATCTTCTATTTTTAAAAAAAAAAAAATCAAAAATAAAAATCAATTCTCTATATTGGCTCAGATATTTTGTCTAGATCCAATCTTATCATGTTTCCTCAATTCGAGATCCAAACTTAATATTTTCTCAAAATCTCGGATCCAGATCCGTTTTGAAACCCAAATTTTAAAATTAAACTTTGTTATTTCAAAAACTCTCTTTTTATAAAAACCTCAAAATTTCAAATTTAATATTTTAAAAAAACCTCGCCTGGATCCTATTTTTAAAATCCTCGTATTTCCCTTGCTTTTTAGGTTTTCTTTCAAAAATATAAAATAAAAAGAATTTCAGAAAGTAGCTTTACCCTTTCTTCTGAAAATTCTTTGAAACTAGGAGGGACCCATTTTGAAAAATTTCTAACGGTCTCCTCCTATATAACAAACGCAGGGGAAAGGCTCTCAATGATCCATTTTTACCATCGCCCATCCATCTCGCACCTATCCATTCTCATCCATTATCATCCATTCCCCCCATCCACCATCCATTCCATCTACGAAGCATCCATTTTTCACCATCTCCCTTCTCTACCTCTCGTATCCCTCTTCTCCTTTATCTTTCTTTCACCTTTCTTTCTTCTTTCCCTTATTTCCTCCTCTCAAGTGGTGAAGGAATCTTATCCTGCAAGCAGTATATAGAGGCAACACCTCTTTTCTCTCAATTGAAGTCCAGCCATGGTAAGAACTTCTCCTCTTATTCTCTTTCTTTCCTCCTTTCTGTTTTTTTTCACGAATTACTTTTGCTTGTTTTCATTGATTCAATATAAAGCACCCTTTGTAGTGTCGATCTGCATATAGCAGCATCAACCTACATGTTGCAATATCATTGGAATTCTCATATTCCAACATTTTCTTTTGTTGTTTTTGTAATTTATTATCGAATTTCTTTTGCTCACGTATATTTGAATACCTGTTCATATTATTAAATTCTATACTCCCTTGTAACAACATCCATTTTGTTTCCCTGCATCCCTGTGCTTTATGATTTCATACATCTTGCATTTAAGCATTCACTACATTTCCTCTGTGCATTTCATGTTTCATCATCATTTCTTCATCCTACATTAGCATCTCATTCCATTTGCATTACATTTATTTTATCGTTTCTGGCCTGTATCATATCCATCTAACATTTTCTTGCAATTTGTAGAATTATCAATTTGATTTTAGAGTTACTTCTTTTTATTTTCATCCGATTAGTATTTTCACCTTCATTTTCACCAATACCTGCAATTAGCATCCGATCTGATCTAGTATTAGATCAGATCTACTTTGCAGTGATCCTTTATTGCACTGCTTGAGGTCTCTTCATTATTCAATGATGTTGTATTTTATTGGGTTACATTAATATTCTTTCTGCAAAGAGGACCAAATCTCTCCTCTTTCTAAGGAGATAAGTGATCCAGACTACAAATATGTTGCTCTCGGGCTTACATTTCTCTTCTTGGGACTTCTTATATGTCTACCATATCCATTTCCTTTTACACTGCAAGACATCATCTAAGGGAAATTTAGGCCATTGCTATCTTAAGACTGGAGATGCCCTTGTAGCATAGTGATATCCTCCAACAAAGCAGTATCAGTGTGACCTGTGAAGGCTCATTTCTTATGCTTGATAGGGACTTTGCCAATGGTTTTTCATCCTGAGGGTTGCTCAGGTTTGGCTAAAAAATATACAATGTTGACTCACATGCAAATTTTGTGGCACCATGTTAGGATATGTGCACGTTATTGTTCCTTCTAGACTTTTGCAGGATGACAGTAGTTTACTTTGTCATGGTGATGATGCTGGTTAAACTGTATGAAAATGATCTATGTGATTTACTTGACTCGTTCTCGTGTGTTGGATTGAAGTATCAATCTTCTGCTATTGCAAGTCGAACCATTGCAAAGAGAAGTTGGAGTTAATGTGCACTATTAAAACATAAATGCTCTATGTAGCCACTGCACATAATCTCACTGCACAATATTTCATTTCCTGCACCTTCACTTTCTTCATCACCTGCACATCACACATTTAAACACATCATTTTCATGTGTTTCCTGCACGATACTTGTATAACATCATCCATTGCATTTCGTATATTGCATCAACATCTACAATAGGTTTTGCTATTGTGTCTGCATCATCAAATTATATTGATTCCTTGTATACAATTTTCCAGATTCCCTACTTTACGTCGTTGGATATAGTCAAATCTTTATAAAGTATCTTATACTAGGAATTCTTATTCATGATCATGATTAGATTTGAGAAGAGTGTTCACGTGGATGCTCTCTCTCGATGAATGTGTATGTGAAGAGTGGGAGTACAAGTGATGCATTTCAGGTTTTTGATTGGTCACCATGTAAAGATGTTGTTTCTTGGTCAATAAGAATCTCAAGTTTTGCTTGGATATGTGTAAACACCCCAAATTTTCACTCACCTCCCCGACATTTTCACCAAGCATCAACATCCAGCCTCTGAAATCGCTGGAGGGCAAAATGGTCATTTTCTGAGCTCGGACCTTACAGAAGTCTAAATTGCATCTGCAACTCTCAAAAATTTCTCTAATTTTAACTCAGATGTTCAAAATTTTATTCCTGACAGGAGACAGACATCTCCAAGTCTTAATTCAAGATTGCATTTCATAAGACATGACATTGCATATCATTGCACGAGCATTTCAAATCACTGCAAAGCATGTCATTTCGAGGTCCAGAACTCTTGATTTCAAAATTTTCAATCCAGATTAGAATTCCAACTCTTTTCAAAATTGATTTCAAAACCCTGGGTCTTCAAAATTATCAATTCTTCCCATTTTACCCCCAGGACTCTGAATTTCAAAATATTTTCTCAGGAAAACGATCTGGATAGTTTTCAATATGGATTTCAGTCACTTCACCTTAGATTTTGCCCCTTTTTACAATTTCAAATATCTTTCTTTTACAAAATCGCCCTACAAGGGCCAACTCTTTCCAAAATTCCTGTTTTGCCCATTAGTCCAGATTTTATGAAAATTCCAAAAAGAAGTTGTTGTTTTATCCTTATTTCAATAACGAAGCAATGTGGGACCCACACTGAGGTGGTGTCACACAAGCTTTCCTTTTGAAAATTTGAATTTTGAAAAACCCAAAAATATAGGAGCCTTGTCCCCCGGATTGGTGCCACTTGTCCTTTCTCTCTCCTCCCATTTCCACGCCAAGTGTCAGTGTGGGGCTACTTTCAGAAGCCGCCACATGTCATCCCAATTATCTGCCATGTGTCACCCTATCCATCCTGCGCCATGTGTCATTCCCAAGATTACCAGGAGATGCCAAGTGTCATAGGTTGTCCTGTCTAGAAAAAGTGGAGTTTGTCTCCTCTGAGGTGGCGCCACTTGAAGTGTGTCTCCTGCAGGGGACACGTGTCAACCCCTCCTTCCTTCTAGAAAAGTAGCCTGACACATGTCTCTTCCTACTTTTCTCAGAAAAGTAGGAGACATGTATCACTCCTAAATTCCTACAAAAAAGGTAGGCTTGTCTCCTCTGAGGTGGCGCCATCTGGAGTGTCTCCTGCAGAGGACACATGGCAAGCCCTCATTTCCTTAGAAAAAGGCAAGTGCCATGTGTCATTTTCTGCTTTCTTCAGAAAAGCTAGAATTCAAATATTCAAAAATCCCCATAGGTGGCGAAAATCAAGAACTCCTACCTTTTTCATCCTGTCTGAGATGGCGCCACATGGCTTGGCCCACCTTCTCTCCCCTCTGCCACGTGTCATTCTCTGCTTCTTTCAGAAAAAGTAGAGGACACATGTCTTCTCCCTACCTCTTTCAGAAAAGTAGGAGACACATGTCACTCCTGGCCTTCTTCAGAAAAAGCAAACCATTCAAAATTCAAACAAGGCACTAGGTGGCAAAAATCCTGAGCTCTGATTTTTCCAGATGGCCTGAGATGGCGCCACATGTCCCTTTCCCTCCTTTTCCTCCCTCTTGCCACATGGCATTGTAGGAGCCACCCTGAAGTGGCGCCACATGTCCACCCTCCATTCCTCCAGGGCCAACCTCCATTTGAATTTCAAACTCCCCTCTGAGGTGGCGCCATTTGAGAAAGCCTCTCCAGACAGCTGACACTTGTCCGCCACATGTCCAGACCTCCCTGCACCAGAAAAAGTAGAAAAAACCCCCCCATGAGGTGGCGCATTTTGCTTCCTCCCTTCATGTTCTCCTGCCACATGGCATCGTAGGAGCCACTCTGAGGAAATGCCACATGTCAGCCCCTCCTTTCCTGCAGAAAAGCAAAATTTCAAACATTTGAACTCCCCAGAGGTGGCGCCACATGGCATGCCCCTACTGTTCCAACTTTACACCTCAGATCACCTTTTGAGGTGGCACCATTCCAGGACTCCACTTGGCTCCATTTTTATTTTTTATTTTAATTTTAATAAAGGTAGCCCACCATGAGGTGGCGCCACCTGCGGGCTCCCTGCAAAAGCCAAATTCGAATTTCAAACCCTCAGATGACACCCCCTGAGATGGCGCCACATGGAGGGCTCAGATCCAGCCTGTTTGAAATTCAATTTTTTTTCAGAAAATCTATAAAAACAAGGCTCCATGTCCATCAGAGGGAGATCATTTTTTAGCTCTGGTGAACTTGGAAAATCCGACCTAGCCTTCCTAGAATCAGATTTTGAACTGTGGAAATCGTGCCCCCTTTGGCGCATTGAAGAAGGTGGAGTAGAGCTCGTGCTGTGGTCAATCCGATTCCAACAGAGCTCGATTTTGGTGGACCATCCGAAGCCCGGAGCAAAGAACGAAGGAAGCTCGTGATAGCTGCCCCTTTCAAGAACTCCTACGCTGCGTAACGAAACAAGGTGCACTTCTTTTCTATTGATTTGATTCTATAATTCGAATCGGGAGTCGTTTGAAGAAAGAGCTCATCCGAGGGATGGATTGAGCTATTCTCATAAAACGACAAATATCAAATGTTTCATTATGCTTCCTTGATGATTTTAATATGCATGTAGTTAGCTAGATTTAATTTGCATTTTATTTCATTCATTTAGCATATTTCATGAATTAATTAGGATTAATTTAGCCTTTATTTCAATTCTGCTTATTTTCAGTAGGTCTTTGTTTTTGTCAGTCAGTCCACACGTAATTTCATGCATTTGTTTTTTATTAAAAATCCTAAAAAAATCACGGAATGCGCCCTTAGGTGTCCCTAAAATTTTGCCAAAAATTCGGAGCCATTTGAATTTGTTTACTGTGTTAAATATTCAAAATGGCAAGTCGGGTTTTGTTACCCGGGATACGTTTTGAAAATCATTTGCCGAATTGTAAAATCTAGATATCCCTTATGGGAGATCCGATTTTCAATCCGAAAGCGGTTCTGAACTCGGGAGCATGTCTAGTTTTTAATATGATTTTTTTAGATTTTTCTGATGTTTTTTAATGTCTGACAAAAATCCGAGATGTCAGTACACGTGTCAGAGCCTAATTTGGGTCTCTGAGATCTTGGATCGACTTAGGGCTATGGTTTCTCTTTGTGTGTTGCTCCAAATCCAAAACTGTAAAAATTGAAAGTGGTGTCCGAGATGTCCTCTGTTTGAATCTAAAAGCCTGTAAGTTTTAGAACAGTGTTGACCCCTGCTTCGGATTTTTCTTGTCAGCCCTTTGTTTTGCTATATTTGTCTGTTCTGTTAGTTTAGGCAGGAATAGTTATATTTTTATATGTGTTTCCGTTGATCAAATGCCGAAGTTATAAACATGAAAGTTGTTCATGTAGATGTCGTTCATAACTCTGATTAATTTCATAAATTTCCATGGCCGTTTTGTATTTCTTTAGCATTTTTCATCAGATTAGTGTGATTTTTACCTCTGTCCGAACTAAATCCCTGTTATTGAACTCACCATGGCTCAAATCCCAAGGCTATAAAAACCAAAAATGTTCCATTTCGGATCTTTTAGCAGTCTGCAAAATATCAGAAATTTCCATGGTGTAAATCTTGCGTTATCACATTAAACATTGCATTTGGTTCGGATCCATAGGCAAAATCCATCATTTTAGGACTTTCCTTGAATTTTAGCATTTAAATCATATCATTTCGTGATTTTTAGCATTCTAGGTTGTTTATCAGAGTGTTTAGATGCTTCATACCGAATTTGGTGCAATTTGGAATCCATTTGAGGTTCGGATCATCCATAATACCAAAACAGGGTCCCGCAGGACCCAGATCCAAGCGAAAAACAAGCGAAAATCGCTATTTTTGATAAATTGCAAAATACCAAATTCTGATTTTACAGTCTTAATGTGTCTATCAGCATGTCATCATGTCTCTTACTGCATTTCATCATCATTTGATTCAATTTGAATTTCAAAATCTCAATTTTACCAAGTTTTCCTTCAAAAAACCCTGATTTTAAAGATGTAATTTTAATTTTAGGGGTATTTTGGTCATTTTAACCTCAATTCCGAATTTCAAATTGTTTTTCACTGAATTTCTAGCATTTTCATCATTTCAAAATATCAAGGAAGCATGAGAATAGGGTTTATATCCAATTAAATCCAAAAATTTCATAATATTATTGGAAAATTTTGGAAAAACCCACATATTTGAGCTAACCTTATTTCAAGTTTGGCAGGGACATTCAAAAGAAGGAGCTGAAGTCTGCAAATTTCTTTTATTTCTTTTATTTAATGATGTAATAATGTAAATTTTGGAATAAGAGATTTAATTTCCTGCTTAGACTAGGATGCATATCATATAGTTTGATTTTATGCAATATCCTGTTTCTATGATTCATGCATTTTATTTCAAAAGCACTATGGATGTTCACGAATGACACGTGCACCAACTCTTAGGGAGTTGATGGACTCGGTGGGATCCATATTTACGGCCCTAGTCGGAATATGGACGAGACTCAGATCCATCATCTTTCTACTAGTCACATTGAGCCTACACTCTTAGGCTATCTTAAAATGCACATCATATTTCCAAAGTTTTCAAAATCATGTGCATCAAATCAACTAAGTTCTGAATATATTCATGGCCACAGTCAGAATATGTGAAGGATTTATCTTGACTTAATGCACATTTTCCTACCAATTCCTCAGAAAATCTTTTCAAAGTGCATTCATTCACTCATGACATTTACATCATGAAATCATTGATTTTCTCAAGAAAACTTCATTCTCAAGAAATCGATTTCTCAAGAAATTCTAAGGATTTTTCAAAAACGGTTTTCCAAAGACAAGTTTTTCCACAGTTTTCCCAGGAAAATGATATTTTCTTAAGATATTCAAAAGAGTTTTCCAATCTTTCTTCAAGATCCAAAATCGATTTCCAAGTATTTCAAAAGGTAAAATTCCCAGGATTTCGATTCCCCAAGTTTTGAGTTTCCTTCTCCAATGAGTTTTCTTATAAATCTTTCATCATTTTCCTAATAAAACTCTCAAAGTCCAAGTTTTCCTAAGAAGTGCTTCCCTTTTCAAAAAGTCCATCTTTTCTTAAGAATCACTTCCATTTTCCCAAGATTTTCAACTATTCCTGATTTTCTCACATCTTTATAAGCTTTCTCATGTTTTCAAAAAACCCTTTTTATCTGAGTTTCCTGAGAAATTGACCTCTTTCCTGAGAGATTCTTTCCAACTCCAAATGTTTTCTAAGCATACATCATGTTTTCCAACTTGCATTTTCCAAAATCTCATAGCACATGCCTGAATTCTTTGTGCATTTAGGATAGAACATGACTTTGATAATTTCGCTAAGTCAAGCACAATTTTGGTCCTTGGTTCGATTACCCCTGTTAAAGGCGGCAGGAACGGTCGAACCTCGTACCGACAGGTCGAGCCCCATCCCATGGATTTTCCTGCAATTTTCAAAACAGAGGCGAGTATTTCAAAACAATTTCCAAAATCCGGTCAAGTTTGAAGCGCGAAAGCGTTTCCTCTTTTTCTCTTCCGCAAGGAAGGGAAGACGGGGGAAAAATTTCGCGACGATAACAGGTTTGGCGACCGTGATGGGACCTGTCCTCGTCTGATCAAAGTAATGCTTGACTTAGCTCAATTATCAAAATTATGTTCATAAAATGTCAGCTCTTTTACTTTCAATATCATGTGAGCCTAGGAGCCTAGATTCTGACCTAGCTGACATTGATTGCATATAGCTTAGGCATGGTTTGGTAGGACCATATTGAGGAGAAATTTTCATGCTCACATAGACTTAGGTCTAAATACAATCCTCCTCAATTTAGGATCTGAATGCAAACAATGTATGCTTCTTCAAAATTTTCAAAATCTATCTCTCTAGGACTTAGAGCCCCCTATTTCTTGCATGTGATCATTTTTTCAAATCTCCATTACCTATCATTACCCGGTCTTCACGTTGCTAGGCTCTCTTCCAGAACCATAGTTCGGGACAGAGCCTCACAACTGGGCCAACTATTTGGGTTAACACCCCCCTACCACGTACCGCGGGCCACAGTCCGAAGTATATCGGTAGGCGCTCAAGGATGTTGGAAAACCTTACCTTAGAACCGGAGTTGAAATTCTATGCCACGTACCTCGGATTTCGATTCGGGTATATCGGCATAACTGGATTGGACAAAGATGATCTGAACCTAGAGTTAGGATTAGGGTCCTACAGCTGTTTTTAAATTGATGCATCTAGAGTCAGCCTTTTAGGGAGTGCTGAATGTGCATAAATGTTTGTGCAGGATGTGATTGTATGCATGATTTTCTCAATTCTTTATGTTTCCCAATGTTTTTCAACTCATTAGGTCTTTTTCCAAATATCCTTATTTTCCACAAGGTCTTTTTCTCAAACCCTGGATGATTTTCTCAAATATCCCATTTCTTTCAAAACTCGAGGTGATTTTCCATTCTCTCGTTCTACTGGATCTCGGATTTCCAGCCTTATTCCAATCCTGCCTGCAAATTTTTGAAATTTCAAATTTTGCTTCAAAAACTTTTCCATATCTCCCAGTATATCTTCCAAATTCTATCCAAATTTTTGACATGTCTTTCCAATTCCATCATTTGTTTTTCCCTCAAGAGTGTTGGTTTCAAAATTCTTTTTTTCCATCATGCTAAACATCCCATGTGGTTCTGCAGAGGGCATTGGCATAGTTGTGTGATCCTGACAAGATCAAAGACCGTGCGTGCTACTTCAGCACATTAGTTATAGACAGTGAGTGAGAAATGGATTCCATAAAGTCTGTCAAAGAGGGAGCTCAGACCATCAAGGAGGAGATTGATCCCGCCATATATCGGTTGTTCAAAAGAATGATGATTGAGATATTATCCGAGCAAGCTGAAGCCAATTTCGGAAAAGTTCCTGTTAAAGAAGGGGCATCGATCACCATCCCTATGAGCATCATTGGAGACCACAACAGGGCAACCAGTTTTAAACCCAGCAACGACAAAAACAGAGGCAGTCAAAGCAGCAAGTTAGAAGAGTCTAAAGATTTGAAAGGAAAGTATTCTAGAATCCAGAATAGACCTTTTCAATCCAGCCCTCAGCAAAAGGAAAAAAATCAAGGAAAACCAAAGCGCGGAAATTGGAGCGGCGATCAAGATTTCACTCCTATAGACAAGCCACTCGACGAAGTCCTTGAATACATGTTGATTAAGGGATTAGTGAAGCTCCCAAAGGCCACAACTCCTCCCACCATCATGGGAAGGTTCAAGAATCAGTTTTGTAAATTCCATCGGGCAGTAGGGCATGACACTGATCGATGTTTTGTCTTCAAAAACATTGTGCAAGACTATATTGATAAGAACCTGTTTGTTGAAAGCAGAGAAAAAGAACATCCAGTAGCCCTAACCAAGCAAGTTCAGTCCAATTCCCAGAAAGAAGTCAGCATTCAACAGAAATCCAGCAATCCGAAGAAGATAAAGCGTGATGGTTGGAGTTATGATCGCGAGTTTACTCCTTTAGGTGAGCCAATCGAAGAAATTCTTGGATATCTGCTCTCGAAGGATATGATCAAACTTCCAAGGATTGTGGATCCTCCCGTCACCATGGGGAAATGGAAAGATTGTTTCTGCGAGTTCCATCGGGCAATGGGGCACGATACTGAACGTTGCTTCGTTCTAAAAAATATTGTACAGGACTACATTGATAAAGAGCTTTTGGTGCCGGAAGAAAGGGAGGGACGAGTTGCAGTCCTGACCAAGCCTCTCCCAGATCACTCTGAAGAATGACAATGCCAATGCCAATGCCTTCTCATTTTGTCAGGACGATATAGTCCTAGTGGTTTTCCCTTTTCAAGTCATCATCCTTTTTTAGGCATCAATAAAATCATCAACTTTTCTCATTTAATTATGACATTCTTCTTGTGGTTGTTCTGTTTTGTTATTATTCTCTCTCCCCCATTACACTGAGGCATCTTTTTGAAAATTTGTTTTCAAGCATTCTATATGCAGGCAGGATAAACAAATTCCTCATTTCATGCACTTGTGCATTCATGCATCAACTCATATTCATTTGCATTCAATTGTATTAATAACAATCCGGTCGGTATTGGGATTTCAACAAACAGTCCCATCACAATTCCTAAATGATCCAAAGATCATCGCCAATACTGAACCAAAACCCAGCACTCGAACTGGTATTATTTCAAAAATCCAGTATTCAAGCTGGCACATTTTCAACTTTTAGGAAAACCGAGTTCCGACTCGGGTTTTTATTCAAATCATTTTCCTTTGTTGATCCGGGTTTCGACCCGTGATCTCTCTACTTTATTCGAGCCTTGACTCGAACTCTTCATCTTCCTTTGTTGATCCGGGTTCCGACTCGCGATCTCTCTACTTTACTCGAGCCTTGACTCGATTTCTCCATCTTCCTTTGTTGATCCGGGTTCCGACTCGTGATCTCTCTACTTTATTCGAGCCTTGACTCGATTTCTTCATTTTCCTTTGTTGATCCGGGTTCCGACTCGTGATCTCTCTACTTTACTCGAGCCTTGACTCGAACTCTTCATTTTCCTTTGTTGATCTGGGTTCCGACTCGTGATCTCTCTACCTTATTCGAGCCTTGACTCGAATTCTTCATTTTCCTTTGTTGATCCGGGTTCCGACTCGTGATCTCTCTACTTTATTCGAGCCTCGACTCGAACTCCTCATTTTCCTTTGTTGATCCGGGTTCCGACTCGTGATCTCTCTACTTTATTCGAGCCTCGACTCAAACTCCTCATTTTCCTTTGTTGATCCGGGTTCCGACTCGTGATCTCTCTACCTTATTCGAGCCTTGACTCGAATTCTTCATTTTCCTTTGTTGATCCGGGTTCCGACTCGTGATCTCTCTACTTTATTCGAGCCTTGACTCGAACTCTTCATCTTCCTTTGTTGATCCGGGTTCCGACTCGTGATCTCATTACCTTACTCGAACCCTGATTCGAGTCCTTCATTTTCTTTTGTTGATCCGGGTTCCGACTCGTGATCTCATTATCCTATTTGAGTTATGATTCGAGCCTTCCATTTTCCTTTGTTGATCCGAGTTCCGACTCGTGATCTCTATTTTATTCGAGATCTGACTCAAACTCATCATTCTCCTTTGATTGATCCAAGTCATTTCAATCATCAGGGTATGTCAATTGCTCAAGTTTGACATTTTGCCCTCCAAATTTCAATTTAAATCTTCAAATCAGGCAATTCTCCAATTTCGACCTCTGGGTCACCCAATTTTCAATTTCAATTACCAATCTCAATTTCGACCCTCGGGTCAATCAATTTCCAATTCTCGACCTTCGGGTCAACCAATTTCCAATTTTCGACCTTCGGGTCACTTAATTCTTTAATTTCGACCTTCGGGTCAACCAATTTCCATGTTTCGACCTTCGGGTCATGCAATTTTCAAATTTTGACCTTCAAGTCAATCAATTTCCAATTTTCGACCATCGGGTCATCCAATTTCCAATTCTCAATTTCAATTTCCAATTTCCAATTTTCGACCTTCGGGTCAATCAATTTCCAAATTTAGACCTTTAGGTCAACCAATTCTCAATTTCGACCTTTTTGGTCAAATCAATTCTCAATTTCGACCGCCAGGTCATCCAAATTTGTGACCTTCGGGTCATTCAATTTTCAGCAACCAATTTTCCAATTTCGACCTTCGGGTCAATCAATCTCAATATCCAATTTCAATCATTTTCTCTTGCGAAAGACCCTTTTAGGGAGAGTTCGAGGGAGCTCGTTCTTTTCGCATGCTATCCAATTCGTTCACTTAGCCCCTTTTCAGGGAGAGTTTGAAGGGACTCGCGTCTTTGTGAACCGTTTGCAAAACAATTTCCAATTTCACACAAGAAACCCTTTTAAAGGGAGAGGCTCGACGGAGACTCGCTTTTCTTGTGACCCCCCAATTTCATACTAGGCCATTTTTCGTCATGAAAGACCCTCTTTGCAGGGAGAGTGTGATGGACTCGTTCCTTTCATGACCCAATTTTCAGACCTCACTATTATCGGCCCCCTTTCCATAAGAGAAGCCTAATATTAGGGAGCTTTGACGAAAGCTCAATTTCTCTTCGAAAGTTCGTTTTGCAAACACCTCCTCTTTAGGGAAGAGAGGAGTATTTCCCATTCAGGTAAGGGCTAAGCCCGAGTCTCTCTTTTTGGGGAAAAAGAGAGGAGAATTTTCGTCACGGATGTATTGAGCCGGATTTCAAATACTCACTTTCACCAAGGATTTCAAGAAAATTTTGTCAAATTTGTCAATCAATTGTTGATTTCAGAATCTTTATTGCACTAATCTCTATCTCAATTTACCTTCAGCATCACTTCCAAAAGAGTGAAACTTTTGCGAAAAGGGATTCAAACTTCAAATTCTTTCTATTGGCCAACCAAAAGGAGGAAGGATAAGTCCTCGATATGGCCAGAAAAGAAGATTCAATGTTATTGAAAAGCCGTAGATGATCGATATTGATCACAGTCAATGGCGCATCTTTAAGGTTTATTCTTGTAAAGACAAGGCAGTGGAAATATCCTGAGCGCTAGAAAAGAGAGCGTTTACCAAAGCCCCGTTTCCTCAAAATCACCTAAGCTGCAATTAAATATCCGCAAAAGGGAGCTCTCACCTGTCGTCAAGATGAAGGCGAATTAGGCGAGTATACCCCTGGGGCCAAAGAAGATTCGAAACATCTCCAAGATGACGGAGTTTGTGACGGGTCCTTTCAGGGAAAGTCCAAAGCACTGTCGAGATGAAGGCAGATGCGATGAACCTCTCGACAATCCCTAAAAAATATTTAATTTCAGCTATCATCCAAAGATCTCCAAACCCATCGTCCAAGAAGGATCGAAACATCTCCAAGATAAAGGAGTTTGTGACGTACCCTTCCAAAAGAGAGCAAGAGAGGAAAAAGAAAGAGAGAGAAAAAAAAGTCAAAATATCTCCAAAATGAAGGAGAGTGTAGCAAAAACCCAGAGAGCCAAAAGAGTGCAGAAAGATTATCAAGAGAGAAGCTCTCAGGATATCAAGCTGCCAGATTTATCAAGAATCCTCTTTAATCTTGTGAAATTCTATTATCAATACTCTTTCATCAATTGCTTTCATAACATCAAATTTTCTTTCCTACTCATATCAAGGAAATTGATAACTTCCTTGAAGAAGGTCAATTGTAAACAATTTGGGTTTTCAAGTCTCGATTCTACAAAGTGAACCTTGTGTGGAGGTAATGCTTTAGGTAGAAAAGAAGGAATATCTTTGCAACAATGTGCAACATTTTCAAAAATTTTGAACCAACAGCAGAATTTCCAACATTTTGACAATATTTTCTAGCTATCCTGACGTGAAGTGAGAGCTCGATATCCGTCTTCGATGCATCCTGACACCAATTTTAAATCCCTCCTAAGGACTTGATTCATTCCCTTCTTTGAGAGCATGAACTCTCAGATTTGCACACTTCCCTGTGTCTCCACTGTCCCACCATAGACAGTCCCATTTCGGTTCGAGGTCGAACCACCAATCATTTTCTCGCAAAAGGCAATTTCAAAAGCTGATTTTAGTCTCAGCAATGAGACGCCCAAAACCAATCCCTTTTCAAGCTTTAGGGACCCCATTTTCCTTCCTTTTGCAAAACCCCTGTCGGATTTACTGTGCAAAATCCGAAGGTTCCATCATGGTCTCTTCCTTCGAGGATTCCATTTCATTTTCCGCCCGATCAGGATAAGGGTACAAACCTGAGCCTCAACCAAAGAGGTATTTCATTTTCCGCCCGATCAGGATAAGGGTACAAACCTGAGCCTCATCCAAAGAGGTATTTCATTTTCCGCCCGATCAGGATAAGGGTACAAACCTGAGCCTCATCCAAAGAGGTATTTCATTTTCCGCCCGATCAGGATAAGGGTACAAACCTGAGCCTCATCCAAAGAGGTATTTCATTTTCCGCCCGATCAGGATAAGGGTACAAACCTGAGCCTCATCCAAAGAGGTATTTCATTTTCCGCCCGATCAGGATAAGGGTACAAACCTGAGCCTCATCCAAAGAGGTATTTCATTTTCCGCCCGATCAGGATAAGGGTACAAACCTGAGCTTCATCCAAAGAGGTATTTCATTTTCCGCCCGATCAGGATAAGGGTACAAACCTGAGCCTCATTCAAAGAGGTATTCCATTTTCCGCCCGATCAGGATAAGGGTACAAACCTGAGCCTCGATCAAAGAGGTATTCCATTTTCCGCCCGATCAGGATAAGGGTACAAACCTGAGCCTCAATCAAAGAGGTATTTCATCTTCCGCCCGATCAGGCTAAGGGTACAAACCTGAATCTCATGTCATGAGATATTCCATCCCCAATCAGGTCAAAGGTTAAAACCTGAGCTTCGTTCCATGCGAGGTATTTCTGTCCCATCCAGGTTAAGGGCATAAACCTGAACTTCACTCTCATAGAGTGAATCTTTTCTCTCCATTCTTCGCTTCATATCTACCATCTTCCTCGGGCTAATTTCTTCACACCCAGTCAGATCCTTCTAACTGGGGCATTTTTTTCGTATAGCCCAAATTTGGTGTGTTTTCTTTGCCACTAAGCTCGGCCATGAGCCGGCTTAGTAGCAAAGAGGGGCATCTGTAAACACCCCAAATTTTCACTCACCTCCCCGACATTTTCACCAAGCATCAACATCCAGCCTCTGAAATCGCTGGAGGGCAAAATGGTCATTTTCTGAGCTCGGACCTTACAGAAGTCTAAATTGCATCTGCAACTCTCAAAAATTTCTCTAATTTTAACTCAGATGTTCAAAATTTTATTCCTGACAGGAGACAGACATCTCCAAGTCTTGATTCAAGATTGCATTTCATAAGACATGACATTGCATATCATTGCACGAGCATTTCAAATCACTGCAAAGCATGTCATTTCGAGGTCCAGAACTCTTGATTTCAAAATTTTCAATCTAGATTAGAATTCCAACTCTTTTCAAAATTGATTTCAAAACCCTGGGTCTTCAAAATTATCAATTCTTCCCATTTTACCCCCAGGACTCTGAATTTCAAAATATTTTCTCAGGAAAATGATCTGGATAGTTTTCAATATGGATTTCAGTCACTTCACCTCAGATTTTGCCCCTTTTTACAATTTCAAATATCTTTCTTTTACAAAATCGCCCTACAAGGGCCAACTCTTTCCAAAATTCCTGTTTTGCCCATTAGTCCAGATTTTATGAAAATTCCAAAAAGAAGTTGTTGTTTTATCCTTATTTCAATAACGAAGCAATGTGGGACCCACACTGAGGTGGTGTCACACAAGCTTTCCTTTTGAAAATTTGAATTTTGAAAAACCCAAAAATATAGGAGCCTTGTCCCCCGGATTGGTGCCACTTGTCCTTTCTCTCTCCTCCCATTTCCACGCCAAGTGTCAGTGTGGGGCTACTTTCAGAAGCCGCCACATGTCATCCCAATTATCTGCCATGTGTCACCCTATCCATCCTGCGCCATGTGTCATTCCCAAGATTACCAGGAGATGCCAAGTGTCATAGGTTGTCCTGTCTAGAAAAAGTGGAGTTTGTCTCCTCTGAGGTGGCGCCACTTGAAGTGTGTCTCCTGCAGGGGACACGTGTCAACCCCTCCTTCCTTCTAGAAAAGTAGCCTGACACATGTCTCTTCCTACTTTTCTCAGAAAAGTAGGAGACATGTATCACTCCTAAATTCCTACAAAAAAGGTAGGCTTGTCTCCTCTGAGGTGGCGCCATCTGGAGTGTCTCCTGCAGAGGACACATGGCAAGCCCTCATTTCCTTAGAAAAAGGCAAGTGCCATGTGTCATTTTCTGCTTTCTTCAGAAAAGCTAGAATTCAAATATTCAAAAATCCCCATAGGTGGCGAAAATCAAGAACTCCTACCTTTTTCATCCTGTCTGAGATGGCGCCACATGGCTTGGCCCACCTTCTCTCCCCTCTGCCACGTGTCATTCTCTGCTTCTTTCAGAAAAAGTAGAGGACACATGTCTTCTCCCTACCTCTTTCAGAAAAGTAGGAGACACATGTCACTCCTGGCCTTCTTCAGAAAAAGCAAACCATTCAAAATTCAAACAAGGCACTAGGTGGCAAAAATCCTGAGCTCTGATTTTTCCAGATGGCCTGAGATGGCGCCACATGTCCCTTTCCCTCCTTTTCCTCCCTCTTGCCACATGGCATTGTAGGAGCCACCCTGAAGTGGCGCCACATGTCCACCCTCCATTCCTCCAGGGCCAACCTCCATTTGAATTTCAAACTCCCCCCTGAGGTGGCGCCATTTGAGAAAGCCTCTCCAGACAGCTGACACTTGTCCGCCACATGTCCAGACCTCCCTGCACCAGAAAAAGTAGAAAAAACCCCCCCATGAGGTGGCGCATTTTGCTTCCTCCCTTCATGTTCTCCTGCCACATGGCATCGTAGGAGCCACTCTGAGGAAATGCCACATGTCAGCCCCTCCTTTCCTGCAGAAAAGCAAAATTTCAAACATTTGAACTCCCCAAAGGTGGCGCCACATGGCATGCCCCTACTGTTCCAACTTTACACCTCAGATCACCTTTTGAGGTGGCACCATTCCAGGACTCCACTTGGCTCCATTTTTATTTTTTATTTTAATTTTAATAAAGGTAGCCCACCATGAGGTGGCGCCACCTGAGGGCTCCCTGCAAAAGCCAAATTCGAATTTCAAACCCTCAGATGACACCCCCTGAGATGGCGCCACATGGAGGGCTCAGATCCAGCCTGTTTGAAATTCAATTTTTTTTTTCAGAAAATCTATAAAAACAAGGCTCCATGTCCATCAGAGGGAGATCATTTTTTAGCTCTGGTGAACTTGGAAAATCCGACCTAGCCTTCCTAGAATCAGATTTTGAACTGTGGAAATCGTGCCCCCTTTGGCGCATTGAAGAAGGTGGAGTAGAGCTCGTGCTGTGGTCAATCCAATTCCAACAGAGCTCGATTTTGGTGGACCATCCGAAGCCCGGAGCAAAGAACGAAGGAAGCTCGTGATAGCTGCCCCTTTCAAGAACTCCTACGCTGCGTAACGAAACAAGGTGCACTTCTTTTCTATTGATTTGATTCTATAATTCGAATCGGGAGTCGTTTGAAGAAAGAGCTCATCCGAGGGATGGATTGAGCTATTCTCATAAAACGACATATATCAAATGTTTCATTATGCTTCCTTGATGATTTTAATATGCATGTAGTTAGCTAGATTTAATTTGCATTTTATTTCATTCATTTAGCATATTTCATGAATTAATTAGGATTAATTTAGCCTTTATTTCAATTCTGCTTATTTTCAGTAGGTCTCTGTTTTTGTCAGTCAGTCCACACGTAATTTCATGCATTTGTTTTTTATTAAAAATCCTAAAAAAATCAAGGAATGCGCCCTTAGGTGTCCCTAAAATTTTGCCAAAAATTCAGAGCCATTTGAATTTGTTTACTATGGTAAATATTCAAAATGGCAAGTCGGGTTTTGTTACCCGGGATACGTTTTGAAAATCATTTGCCGACTTGTAAAATCTAGATATCCCTTATGGGAGATCCGATTTTCAATCCGAAAGCTGTTCTGAACTCGGGAGCATGTCTAGTTTTTAATATGATTTTTTTAGATTTTTCTGATGTTTTTTAATGTCTGAAAAAAATCCGAGATGTTGGTACGCGTGTCAGAGCCTAATTTGGGCCTCTGAGATCTTGGATCGACTTAGGGCTATGGTTTCTCTTTGTGTGTTGCTCCAAATCCGAAACTGTAAAAATTGAAAGTGGTGTCCGAAATGTCCTCTGTTTGAATCTAAAAGCCTGTAAGTTTTAGAACAGTGTTGACCCTGCTTCGGATTTTTCTTGTCAGCCCTCTGTTTTGCTATATTTGTCTGTTCTGTTAGTTTAGGCAGGAATAGTTATATTTTTATATGTGTTTCCGTTGATCAAATGCCGAAGTCATAAACATGAAAGTTGTTCATGTAGATGTCGTTCATAACTCTGATTAATTTCATAAATTTCCATGGCCGTTTTGTATTTCTTTAGCATTTTTCATCAGATTAGTGTGATTTTTACCTCTGTCCGAACTAAATCCCTGTTATTGAACTCACCATGGCTCAAATCCCGAGGCTATAAAAACCAAAAATGTTCCATTTCGGATCTTTTAGCAGTCTGCAAAATATCAGAAATTTCCATGGTGTAAATCTTGCGTTATCACATTAAACATTGCATTTGGTTCGGATCCATAGGCAAAATCCATCATTTTAGGACTTTCCTTAAATTTTAGCATTTAAATCATATCATTTCGTGATTTTTAGCATTCTAGGTTGTTTATCAGAGTGTTTAAATGCTTCATACCGAATTTGGTGCAATTTGGAATCCATTTGAGGTTCGGATCATCCATAATACCAAAACAGGGTCCCGCAGGACCCAGATCCAAGCGAAAAACAAGCGAAAATCGCTATTTTTGATAAATTGCAAAATACCAAATTCTGATTTTACAGTCTTAATGTGTCTAGCAGCATGTCATCATGTCTCTTACTGCATTTCATCATCATTTGATTCAATTTGAATTTCAAAATCTCAATTTTACCAAGTTTTCCTTCAAAAAACCCTGATTTTAAAGATGTAACTTTAATTTTAGGGGTATTTTGGTCATTTTAACCTCAATTCCGAATTTCAAATTGTTTTTCACTGAATTTCTAGCATTTTCATCATTTCAAAATATCAAGGAAGCATGAGAATAGGGTTTATATCCAATTAAATCCAATAATTTCATAATATTATTGGAAAATTTTGGAAAAACCCACATATTTGAGCTAACCTTATTTCAAGTTTGGCAGGGACATTCAAAAGAAGGAGCTGAAGTCTGCAAATTTCTTTTATTTCCTTTATTTAATGATGTAATAATGTAAATTTTGGAATAAGAGATTTAATTTCTTGCTTAGACTAGGATGCATATCATATAGTTTGATTTTATGCAATATCCTGTTTCTATGATTCATGCATTTTATTTCAAAAGCACTATGGATGTTCACGAATGGCACGTGCACCAACTCTTAGGGAGTTGATGGACTCGGTGGGATCCATATTTACGGCCCTAGTCGGAATATGGACGAGACCCAGATCCATCATCTTTCTACTAGTCACATTGAGCCTACACTCTTAGGCTATCTTAAAATGCACATCATATTTCCAAAGTTTTCAAAATCATGTGCATCAAATCAACTAAGTTCTGAACATATTCATGGCCACAGTCAGAATATGTGAAGGATTTATCTTGACTTAATGCACATTTTCCAACCAATTCCTCAGAAAATCTTTTCAAAGTGCATTCATTCACTCATGACATTTACATCATGAAATCATTGATTTTCTCAAGATTTTCTCAAGAAAACTTCATTCTCAAGAAATCGATTTCTCAAGAAATTCTAAGGATTTTTCAAAATCGGTTTTCCAAAGACAAGTTTTTCCACAGTTTTCCCAGGAAAATGATATTTTCTTAAGATATTCAAAAGAGTTTTCCAATCTTTCTTCAAGATCCAAAATCGATTTCCAAGTATTTCAAAAGGTAAAATTCCCAGGATTTCGATTCCCCAAGTTTTGAATTTCCTTCTCCAATGAGTTTTCCTATAAATCTTCCATCATTTTCCTAAGAAAACTCTCAAAGTCCAAGTTTTCCTAAGAAGTGCTTCCCTTTTCAAAAAGTCCATCTTTTCTTAAGAATCACTTCCATTTTCCCAAGATTTTCAACTATTCCTGATTTTCTCACATCTTTATAAGCTTTCTCATATTTTCAAAAAACCCTTTTTATCTGAGTTTCCTGAGAAATTGACCTCTTTCCTGAGAGATTCTTTCCAACTCCAAATGTTTTCTAAGCATACATCATGTTTTCCAACTTGCATTTTCCAAAATCTCATAGCACATGCCTGAATTCTTTGTGCATTTAGGATAGAACATGACTTTGATAATTTCGCTAAGTCAAGCACAATTTTGGTCCTTGGTTCGATTACCCCTGTTAAAGGCGGCAGGAACGGTCGAACCTCGTACCGACAGGTCGAGCCCCATCCCATGGATTTTCCCGCAATTTTCAAAACGGAGGCGAGTATTTCAAAACAATTTCCAAAATCCGGTCAAGTTTGAAGCGCGAAAGCGTTTCCTCTTTTTCTCTTCCGCAAGGAAGGGAAGACGGGGGAAAAATTTCGCGACGATAACAATATGGAAGTAAAGATATAAAATTCTTCAATCAAATGATGGCAGCCGATATTTCTTTGGATTCGGTTCCCCTAATAGACCATCTTTCGTTATGAAGTCGATTGGAAGCTATGTGTCAAGGAAAACACCTTCATGGATTTTGATGAAGACTGATTTAGAATTTGATGTTTCTGTTGGAACCACATTGATAGAAATATGCTCAAAATGTGTTCTGGTTGCACATATCAGTACAACTTTAGAGCCTAAAATCAGTGACTTTGTTAAAGAAGCACTGTCATCACAAGTTGGCAATCTTGCCGAATCAAGTTGTTTGCATCTTGTGCCTCAACCATCTGAAATTCTAGATGGTGTCGTTAGCACTAGTTTCAAGGCTACAAATGCACTGTCACCTGTGCATTTTTTATTTGCATTCTGCTGCAATTTCACTTCCTGCACTTGCATATCGCACCTGCACTTCACTGCCACCTGCACACATCACTACATTTTTGTACCACACTGCCACAACACAACACCTGTTCCACTTTGCTTCTTGTGTTGCACTTCACAACACCCTACACTCTGCACTTACACATCAGCTATACCCTGCATTACCTGTTCGACTGTCAAATATTTATGCCATGTTTGAAAAATGGTTGGATAAGAGGGTTGTCAGGGATGATATAAGGATCAAAGGAGTAAAGAAAGAGCCTGGGCACAGTGGTATAGAAACAAATGAGAGGGTATATGTTTTTCTTGTTGAAAATGATATTATCAAGGCATTCAATATATGCACATGCTCAGCTGGACCAGGAATTTGAATCAAAGATTTCCAAGGAGATGCACTATCTTCTAGAAGCCCATCAGTGAGAATTAGACCCTAGCCTTCATCCACCGCATCTTCACCAATGTCTGATAGGATTAGTTTCACCTCCATCAGCACCTGATAGGCTTAGCTGTAACTTTACACTTGCATATCATTCATTATACTATATTTCTTATGTTGCATTGCATTATATATGTATTTATCTCATCCTCTGCATACAACATTGGCATTTCACTCCTTGTGTCCACTATCATATCCTACACTTTGTTCACAACACATTCAATATGCCACTTTTGCATATGCATAGCGTCTTAGTCCAACATCATCATACCCCGCAACCTCATTTGCATATTGCATATAGTGTTTGCACTTTATTTCTGGTATATCCACTCCATTCCCTGCATCTTACAACATATACATATCATACTAAGCTTATAGTTGTACATCTTATCCCATCATTGTGCATTCTCATACGCATTTCTATTTATAACTAGTCACTTTTTGCCAGAAGTCAGTTTGTAGCCAATCAGTTTACTGTATGCAATTGGTTGGCTGCAACTCTCAACACTGCTGCCCATGGAATGCATTGATCTACTGTATTATAGTAGATTGACTTAACATTTTGAATGGTTGTATACTGCATGCCCTCAGTCACTTGTATTCCCTGCATATCATTTCAAATTATATATATTGGATTAATACATGTTGATAACTTTCATCCACACTTGCACTTGTTCATTCTCTGCATTTGCAATCATCATTGCACTGCTGCACTTGCACATAGGTACATGCATGGCATATTACATATGTATATTTAATTCTTGTATGGATTTTTAGTTATAGGAATATATATACATATATACCTTCATATACACTTTTCCATACACATTTTCATATGCATATGCACTCTCATATGCATCTCAGCTTGAATATTGTAGATGCATTCTCATATGCATCTTGGTAGATGCATTCTCATATGCATTTAGGTAGATGCATTTTCATACGCATTTAGGTAGATGCATTCACATATGCATTTTTCATTTAGCATAAGCATAGCACTTAGGCATATGCATATGCATTCTTCATTTAGCATAAGCATAGCACTTAGGCATATGCATATGCATTCTTCATTTAGCATAAGCATAGCACTTGGGCCTATGCATATGCATCCTTAATCAACATAACCATATGCATGTTGGTTTTAACGTGTCATTTCCCATTTTCTTCTATATTTTGCATTGTTGCCTGGTGCTATCTCATGTTTGTAGGAAAGCCTGGAAGATGCTAGATTTCTTTTTCTAGATTAGGAATTTCAATATTCAATTTCAATTGTAATAGTTTCATATTAATGAGAATTTCTATTTTTCTGCTTAGATTAGAATGTATGAGCATATAGTTGTGCTTTAAATTCTCATAATTTCCTGTGGCATTTCATTTTATTCTTCAAAAAACACTGTGGTATAACACGAATGTCACGTGCACCTTTCTAATAAGAGGTAAATAACTCTAAGTAAATGATTCACATTTATGGCCATAGTCAAAATGTGAACAATACTTAGGATTTTTATTTTTTATGGAATAACATTTGATTTCCATCATATTTTTCTAAATATTTTTTCTTCCATTATCAAGATTTAAGATATAAATTAACTTGAGATATATTTGTGGCCATAGTCATGGATATATTAAAAGTTTAATTTTATTTTAAATCCTATAAAGGCAAAAAAATATATTTTATTCTTTATTAGAATTTAAAAAAAGATTACATTATAATATATTTGTGACCATAGTCATGAATGTATTATAATTTAATCTCATTTCAATTCTATTAAAGAATGAAATTTGCTTTTAAAATTCCAATTTTAAACAAATTCTTTCAAGGCATTTATCATTTTGCATCATTAATTGCCATCATTTCAAATTATTTTCAAATTTCTAAATGATATTTGAAATAAACTTTCAGAAATATAGTTTCCATTTCTAAATTCAAAACCATTTTCAATTTCCATTTCTAAATTCAAAACCATTTTCAACTTCCATTTATAAATTCAGATTTATCCTTTTTCAATTTCATTCAGTTTTAAAATTTTATTTCCAATTCCAAATTTCAATTTCTGAACTTTATACTCTTGAATTTCATATTTTAACTTCAAATTTCATTCAAAATCTTTATTTCCATTTCAAATCTTTGAATTTTTATTATAAATTCAATTTTTGAGTTTTAATTTTTAATTCAATTCTAAGTCAAAGTTTTGAAATTTACTTTGAAATTCCAAATCATAATTTTGAGATTTACTTTGAATTTCTAATCCAGTTTTCAAATTCAATTCCTGATTTCAAATCTCAAATGCATTTTAAAGTTTGAGTCAAATTTCAATCTTTTAAGGTTCAATTTCTGAACCACTTCTTCAAAGATGTTTTCAAAACCTCTTTCAAAATCACTTGAGAAATCCAAATTTCTGAAATATTTCCAAAGCATGCATCATAATTCACATCATCATTATCAAATATCATAGCACAAGCATGATTCTTTGTGCATTTAGGATTTCAGAATAATCACTTAAACAAATTTAGGCAAAGCAAAAGGCATTGATTCGATCCTTGGTTCAATTACCCCTGGTAAAGGCACCAGGAACGGTTGAACCTCGTACCGATGAGTGAATCCTGTCTCTCCATTTTTTCACAAAATTTTAAAATGGAGGCGAGTAAATTTCAAAATCTATCTTTCTTTCAAATAGGTCAAGTGAGACCTTGCAAAGGGTCTTTCTCTCTTTCTTTTTCCCCTCAAAAGGAGGAAAAGGAAGAAAAAAGGAAAAGTGAGAAAAATTTTGCAACGATCACAGCAGGGAGCAAGGGCTCCCTGCTTGCTAGGACAGGGAAGGCAGGGGAGGGAGAAGGGACTCCCTGCCAAGCCCGCCACAATAGAACAAAGCCCCCCCCCGCTGGAAAGGAGAAAGGTAGGGGCTCCACCCCTGTTGGCAACAAGAACAAGGCAGAGGGGCAAAGCCCCCTGTCGGCAATCAGAGGAGGCAAGGGAAGCAGAGCCCCTACCGACAATCGAGGGACAGAGGGGGCAAAGCCCCTTGTGGGGAAGGGCTCACAGAGGCAAGGGGGGTGAATCCCCATGCCAGAAACACCAGTAGAAGCAGCAAGGCCGCCCCCTGTCGGGAAATAGCAGAAGAGGCGGTGGAGGAAGGGGGGGGGGGGGGGCACCCCTTGCCGGGAACCAGGAACAAGGCAAAGGAGACTTCGCCCCCCTGTTGGAAAAACATCAAGGAGGCAAGGGGCTCGGAAAACATAAGAGGGAAGGGAGGAAACAAGGTGATAGGGGGCGGAGCCCCCTATCGGGAAACAACACAAGGTAGGGGGTAGCGAAGCCCCCTACTGAACAACATCAAGAGGTAGCCCCCCCAAAGCCCCTGCCGACCACACCCGCCGGCAGACCATGCTCTGTCGAAAAATGGAGCGACAGGTAGGGGCTTCAACCCCTACCGATCAACTAGAAAAACAAGAGAGAGGGGAGTGGGGAGGCTACCTGTGATGGCTGGAGGCTGACGATGGTTGCCGACGAAAGGAAGATGATGAAGGAGAAGGAAGGTCTGACACCGACGACTCGCATCGCCGGAGCTTGCAGTAGAGAGGGAGAAGCTCAGAGGGGGCATCGCGGATTCACCGAAGGGAGGCCGGTGGCGCAGTCGCCAATGGCTGCAGAGCACGGGGGAGGAGCGCCAGTGAATGTGGTCGCCGATGACAGATGGGGAACAGAGGGGCAAAGCAAAGGAGAGAGGGAAAGTGGCGAGGTTTTTACACCTCGCCCCTTTCAGCCTGCGTCTTTTGAAGATGTAGGCTCTCTAATGATCAAGAGCTCGGGTCAGGCCCGGGTCTGGCTCAGATCCGATACGGGTCCGACTTAAGGGAGCACCCTCGACACGTGTTTGAATTTTTTTTTCTGACTTGGTTTCTAATTCTGGGGTGGCCGACCGCCCACCCATGCCCACCCCTGGCTCTGCCACTGGCTCACACTACTTCAACACAAACTCCATTGGATGCCAATCTAGACATTCAACTACCTTCATGATGAGTCCATAGCTTTCAAAGGTGAGATACATTAGGTAGGGTGGTCATGGGACCCTACTCGGATTTTTTTTTGCTTCAGCGAGGGTTTCTCATCATAAAAAAACTAACTTCTCATTGAGAAACCAGACACATTCAACTACATACTGACAAATTTGGTACATGATCCAACAACCAAAACTAGAACGATAAATGCTTTACTACCTTAATAATAGATCTGTAAATGATGACTATTCAATTTTTAAATCTAGATCTCATTAAGAAGGATGGATGATTTTATATATATATATATATATATATATGAAAATGAACTTACCCACTAAAAAACATGCCAAACCTACCAAATAAAAAAAAATTAGTGTTTTTTCAAAATTTTGACCTTACAAATGTGTTCAGCATAATTGATTTACTAGAAATCAACACTTGGATCATGAATGTTGGATAGAAAAATAGTATTTGGAGCCTTAAAAATTTATAAAAATTATATTGGATAGAAAAATAGTATTTGGAGCCTCAAAAATTTATAAAAATTATACGCCATTGATTTTTGAAACTCATAAAGACCGATCCATGCATCGGAATTAAATGCCTCAAGAACTGATTCCTATAAAAACAAGCATGTAGATCACATCTATACGGTCAAAATTTTGAAAAAAACATAAAAAATCCAATAAAATGTGTGGTGGGTAGGTTTGGCACATTTTTTAGTGGGTAGTTTTTCATATATATATATATATATATATATATATATATATATATATATATATATATATAGAGAGAGAGAGAGAGAGAGAGAGAGAGAGAGAGAGAGAGAGAGAGAGAGAGTTTTGCCCATGGTTTATTGTTAGACAAGCACACCAAACAATTTCTGGCAAAATGGGTTGTTAGCAGCATTCACGACTACCCCTAAAGGCCTTATAAGTATTTTGCATTTTGCCGATAAGGTCATTAACAATCATCCAACTCTTTTTTAGATAGGCCATGGTTAGAACCTTCCAAAAATTACACTACAAGAAAAACGTTAATTATCGACGCAAATTTATGATGAAAATAATCCATCACAAATTTGTGATGGATTAACTAGAGAAAACTAGTGATCCATAAAATTGGAATCAGTTGCGGAATTAGCGAAAAAATTTTTTTGTCTCAAAATCCATCGCTACTTGGGGAGGGAAACATTTAGTCTCAAACTCCGTCGCTAAATAGTGATGGATGAGCGACAATTTTTTTTGTCACTAATCCGTCGCTATTTAGCGATGAATTTTGGGACAGATTTTTTTCGTCGCTAATGTTCGATGTAAAACGGCCCATCTAGGGCACGAAATTAACTCCTCTCCCTGCTCTCTCTCTCTCTCTCTTCCCTCTTTTGTCGACCGCCCCTGCGCTGCTCGCCCTCTCCGCCCCCGCTCTCCGGTGACCCACCATCCGACAACTCCCTCCAGAGACCTCATCGGCCACCTCCCGTTCTCCTCCTTCGATTGTTCTCCCTCTGTCACCCCTTTCCCTTGGGTGAGCCCTCTCTCCCGCTCGCCGTATTTTGGCCACCCAACGCCGGTGATCCCCACTCCGCGTTCGGCGCTCTCAGGTGATCTCTTCCCCCCTCTTTGTTGTCTTCTTCAATTCATCTTCTTTCTTATCATCTCTCCTCTCCATCCTTTGTCCCCTGCAGCTCGCCGGCAACCCCACCCTACGTCCGACCACCTACCGCTGCCAACGACATTAGCTAGTGCACCTTCCGACCTTCTGTCCCCAATGCCATCTCCCACTCTTTAGTTTTGGTTCGCTGGGCACCCAACCGCCTCCCTCTCCGACAACCTCATTGGGCATTTGACCCCGGTCGACACCCTTTGTTCCCACTCTCTCTTTCTTCCCTCACTCGTCCTTTCCCTCTTCTTACCTTTCACGGTCCCGCTCTCTGGTGACGACGCCGGCAGACCCTTCACCGGCCCCGCTCAAATGACTCTCTCTCACTGGCATCACGGGAGGGGCACAAACCCCTCCCCACCTTCTTCTTTGCTGAAAGGCTGGGCCTGTCGACACTTCCTTTTTTGCTGGTAGGTTGGGCCTGTCGACTCTCCATTTCGGATAGGCAGGGGCTTTCTACCTCTATCTTCCCGGCAAGGGTCTTTGCCCCTGCTCGTTGTGTTTTTCTCGGCAGGTAGGGGCAAGGCCCCTGCCGCCTTTGGTTTTGCTGGTAGGGGTGATGCCCCTGCCCCTCTCATTCTCCCTCTTTTGTTTTGGCCGGTAGAGGTGATGCCCCTACCGCCGTTGGGGTTCCTTTGGTAGGGGCTTTGCCCTTGCCCCTCTTTTTTCCTTGGCAGACACGAGTGCACCCCCTGTCTCTGCCCCTTTCTTCCTCTTTGAACCTCGCCATTTAAAATCTTTGTTGTATGATATGAATCTAAATGTTAGAAGTTGCATTGTATTGCCTATATAAATGTGCATAGCAGAGAAAAATGAGTGATGCTTAATGATAAGCATCACATGTAACTTAAAATGCCATGCGAAAAGAAACAAGAAAAATGCAAATGCAAAAGCATGCAAATCGGGTAAATACCTATGGTGAGTAAGTGATGCAAGCACATCACATGTTATTTGCTTTCTTGGATACAACACTTTCATGCTCACATACTCACTTAGTTGTGGATATCTAGAACTGTTTTGTTAGAGTTTGGAGATCATGTTGAGCATGATTTGAATGTATGAGAATATGAGTGCTCTTATTTTTGTACTTTGGATTCTATGCTAGTTATGGTAGTAGTTAGCAAGATATTGGAGTGTATTTGCTGCAGGTATATGTTTGACATTATTGTGATATAAATGATTGAATGTATTGCAATGTTTGACATAACTATCCATGCTTGCATGGCGTTATTTTCGATTTGATTATTCATTTCATGTAAAATTGTATCATGAAAACATACTTAGATTGAATTTTTCGTGTTTGTAAATGTTATTTCACCTTTCTAAATATCTTGTGATGTGTTAAATATGATGTGATGGTGTTACATATGAAAATATTGAATTATCAATACATGTATAATAGTTCATGGAATTGCATTTTATGTTAAGCATGTTTGTGGTAGAGAGGAGAAGAAAATTTATGCATTAACTGAAACAAAAAAATTGCTCACCAATAATCACCAAACAAGAATTTATAACAGATTTGTAAACCACAATAAAGTGTTAACCAACTTAACACAAGCAACAAGCAAAATGAAGACTTTATGACCTAAAATATGCAAATTATAGCAAACCAATATGAAGAAATCAGTCATTATATATATATCAAATCATTACATCCACCATCAATGCATGATAAATTAGATATTTTCTTCATCATAGCATTATTATAATTCTCTTTTAACTGTTGAAGATAATATCTGTAACATTATAGGATAAAATGGCTGCAAACCGTGAATGAATGTATCGTAGGATAGTTGATAATGAGGTGTCACTTGAATATATGGATGGTGTTGATAGTTTTATTGAATTGACAATGGCAAGTGTTAGTACAGTGGATCCCACCGGTCGAATCAGGTGCCCCTACATGATATGTAAGAACAATCGATTTGTAGAACCTCATGACGTTAGACATCACCTATACAAGAAGGGTTTTGTTAGTGGTTATCAGAATTGATTGCTTCATAGTGAAGAATTTTAGAACAATTTTGATGCACGGGTGGATGTGGTGCACAATAATCCATATGTGGATTTGATATTTGATGCTGCAGGACCAAAACTGGGTTCTGCTATGGGTCCTAATGCTGTACCAACTGGGGTTGTGGAAGAAGCAACAAATGATGCAACTAGTAGATTTTATGACTTACTTAGAGATGCTGATGAGCCACTATGGAATGGTTGCGAGAGTCACACTATCTCGTATGCAGTTCTTCAACTACTAAATTTGAAGTCAGAGTATAATTTGAGCCAATCATGTTTTGACCGGCTGTGCTCTATTATGAAAAATATGTTGCCCAAAGATGAGAAATTGCCATAAAATTTTTACCGTGCGAAGGTCATGGTCAATGCTCTAGGTATGAAGTATCAAAAGATAGATGCTTGTCCAAATCACTGCATATTGTATTTCAAAGATCAAGAAAATAGCAAATCATGTCCATCATGTAGGCATCCTCGGTTCAAGCCAAAGACAAGGGGTAATGTTAGCACGAGGTCAAAAGAAGTATCATTCAAGTCACTTCGTTACTTTCCTCTCACCTTTAGATTGCAACGACTGTATATGTCTTCGAGGACAACTAAACACATGAGATGACATGCAAATAAAGCTTGACATGATGAAAACAAAATCACGCATCCTGTTGACGCGGAAGCTTGGAAGCACTTTGATCATACTCATCAGACCTTCGCAATGAATTTAATCTATTTGGGGGTAGATCAACCCCATACTCGTGTTGGCGGGTATTTGTCACCCCATACAACCTTCCTCTAAGCTTGTGTATGAAGTGTCAAAATCTTTTCTTGTCTCTATTGATTCCTGGTTCGACGTCTTCGGGCAAAAATCTTGATGTATATTTAAGGCCATTGATTGATGAACTGAAAATACTGTGGGATGATGGTGTTCTCACATATGATGCCCAAAAAAAAACAAAACTTCAATATGAAGGTTGCTGTTTTATAGATAATTAGTGACTTCCCTGCATATAATATGTTATCTGGTTGAAGCACACATGGGAGGTTGGCATGTCCGTACTGCATGGATGATACAAAATCTTTTAGATTGACGCATAGAAGAAAGTCGTGTTGGTTTGATTGTCACCATCAATTTTTACCCAGCAACCATCCATTCCGACGACAAAGAAATGCATTCTGAGCAGGCACAACTGAAATAGAATGTCCACCTACACGGCTGTCTAGCACAGAGATTTTAAGATGATTATGATACTTTCCATATAGACTGACAGATGCCCGTAGTGTGACGATCTTCCTTGGATTTGGGAAGGATCATAATTGGACAAAAAAATCTATATCTTGGAAACTACCATATTGGCCGACCTTATTGATACAACATAATTTGGATATGATGCATGTGGAAAAAAATGTGTTTGATAATGTGTTCAATATGGTAATGAATGTCAAAGGAAAAATGAAGGATAATCTGAAGGCATGTATGGATTTAAAAGTAATATGTAAAAGACCAGATTTGGAACTCCAAGAGTACAACGACAAAGTACTGAAACCAAAAGCAAGGTACGTGCTTGGACTAGATCAAGTAAAATAGGTATGTCAATGGTTGAGACAATTGAGATTTTCAGATGGATATGTCTCTAACATTGCTTGTGCTATGGAGATAGATGAGGGACAATTATATGGGTTGAAGAGCCATGATTGTCATGTCATCATGCAATGGTTGATTTTTCTAGCATTTCATGATATGTTAGACAAACCTATATGGGGAGTATTATCCGAGTTGAGTCAATTTTTTAGAACATTGTGTGCATCGAAAGTTGTAGTAACTGAGGTAAAGAGTTTTGAGGATTCTGTCGTCACTATTATTTGTCAGCTAGAGAAGATATTTTTGCTAGTAATTTTTGAAGTTATGAAACATGTGATCATACACTTTCCATATGAACTTAGGGTTGGTGGTCCTGTGCAATATCAGTAAATATACCCATTTGAAAGATATATTTTTATTTATATTTTTCTCTCTAATGCTATTGAAAATTTATTGTATTACGAGATGTATATTGTTGACAGATGCATGTTTGACCTAAAAAAAAAAGGTTCAGAATAAAGCAAGAGTGGAAGGTTCAATTTGTGAGGCGTATACTTTAGAAGAGATTTCAAATTTCTCATCTATGTACTTTGAGCCTTACATTCCAACACGTTACACTTGCCCACCTCGTAATGATGATAGAGAATAAGTTATTGTGGCTGACAAACTATCGATATTTAAACCACTCGTGAATGCCTTTGGCAGTAGTCGATCAAGACTCATGAAAGATCGAGAGCAAGGCACAACACAAATCTATATCTTTTTAAATTGCTCAGAGATCAACACCTACACCGAGTAAGTATACATAATATGTTACACTAAGTTCTCTACGTACATGGTTCAGTAATATAATTATTTGTTAAGTGCAGACAATTTGATCTGGAGTTGCGAAGAGAACTTTCACATCTCGCTGATTCAGAAGTACAGAAAGAACGTGAAAATAAGTTTGGGGCATGGTTGAAAGAGTTGGTAAGGATGATGACATGCATTCTTTCCATGTAAACAATAATATGTTACTTAATTGGTCATGTTTACAGTCATTGTTTATGCTTGTAGGCCCGCCATGGTGATGTTAATGACTAAGGAATATGTGATTTACAAAAATGGTCCGATAAAAGTTGTGCAATGTTATAATGGGTACATCGTAAATGGTTATCGATTCCATACAAAAGACTATGGTGTAAACAAGTCAATGATGAATAGTAGCATGTGTGTCAAGGGTAGCAATTACGGTGAAAATGAACTTGACTACTACAGTGTTATTGAAGAAATAATGAAGTTGACTTACTTAGGCATAAATAACACAGTAACTTTATTCAAGTGTCATTGGTTTGATCCTACAACAACAAGAGTCAACAAAACCTCAAGCATTGTGGAGGTGAATCATAAATCAAGGTTAGGAACATATGAACCATTCATATTAGCATCGTATACTCAATAAGTTTACTATACTTCATATTTGAATATAAGAAAGTGAGATAGAAATGAATAGTGGGCGATTTGCAAGGTGAAGTCTAAACTATACCCCAAGTATGATCAGTTACAAGAAGACAAGATTGTTGAAGAGGGTGATTACTATCAATCAGATGATGTGTATGACTTCTCTTATAGTCACGATGTCACACATGGTCTGCATGTCACATCTCCATTGTTCGATGGTACACGTATGGAAGAATGTGATCTAAATGATATACCGAGTGGATGGCCACCCAATGAAGAAGAAGACAAAGATGACAAAGAGGAGGAGGAGGAAGAAGAAGAATATGAAAGTCAAACAAGTGATGAGGAAGCATACTCGAGCTAGTGAAAATATATATCTTATAATACATACCACATCACTTTCTCATATGCACAATCTATTTTAACATTATATCTTGCATATCATGTTACATTCCATGCATACTTAGCATGTACATGCACAGTTCATGCATAGTTATAAAATTGATTCATGTAGGATATTTAAATCTTTATATTTCATGCATATGTCATGTCCATGCTAAGATCAAGAGTTATGTAACTGATCCAAACAACATTTTTATTTGTTAAAATATGTTTCATGGAGGTCACAGTGGTCGAACACCCAATGGTCGAGGACAAAGTAATAGCTAGTCTCAGCCTTCGTCTTCACATAATGCTTCAATAGGTATATCCTTTAAATAATTACATACTTGATTAGTTTAAATATGCATTGTGTGAATTTCTAACTCACTTTTTTATAAATGATATTTCGCCTGCACATGACCCACCTACACTAGCTACTCATAGACATCACGAGTCAACGCCGGATGCAGGGTCTTCTCAGTCTGACACACGATGACTGATTCAAATAGTGTATATCGATAGTCGACCATAAGTATTTTTTTTGTCACTTGTCCAATACTTATCTTATAAATATTGTATATTGATAGTTGATTGTTAATGTGTACCAATTCATATGCAGCGCGAGGTTCGAGCCACAAGAAGTGATTCAAGAAATTATAAAGTCACTAGTTTAACATCTTCCAGATCCAGTTGCTCAATGGAAAGAGTACCCGAAGGAGGTGTTGGACATATTATGATCTTCATTCATGGTATACAATCGTTTATCATAGCTAATGTGTTTCATATTTAATTTTTTATTATAGTCATGTGTACTAACTTTCTGAAATTATTTGTAGGCTTTGAATCACTTCGCGACTATGAAGGAGGAGAATGATGCGAGGATAGTATGACAAAAGATGGTTGTCAGTCGATTTGCCGACATGCTTCACAATATGAAGACTACAACAATAAAAGCAACTAGTGGGATAGATGATCCATTACAGTGGAAGAGTCATGACCCTCCTACTACTAGGTCAGATTATTGGGATGCAATGTGCGACAAGTGGGCGAGTCATGAATTTCAAAACCGCTCAGCAAATGCTGCACAAAACCGAGCGAAGATGCCCGATGCACATCTACACACAGGTGGTTCTAGGACTTTTGAGAGCCACCAGAAGAAAATGGTAACTCATCATTATATATATATATTATCAAATTTATAAGTATTTTTGCATACTTTCTAAATGATTTTTTTTATCATTTAACCTTACAGAAAGTTGAAAAGGAGGCCATGTGCCTTACAAGAATGTGTTTGTCAAAACACATAAACATAAGAGCATGGGAGAGTTTGTATCAGAGAAGGCGAGAGCGACAACGATATATATTTATTGTATTGATAAACATTATAATATACAAGTTACCATGAATTACATTATCATAAACATTGTAATTCTTAATTATTAATTCATACTGTAATCATTACTTTGTAGGAGTCATACGAGCAACAGATGGTAGAGCGATATGACGATGACTCTACTCAGCATTCACCTTTTGATCCTGTAGCATGGGTGACTACAACCGATGAACCCAAAAAAGGTCGTGTGTTTGAGTTTGAGAGTAATATAAACATCACACCAGTCGTTGCCTCCTTCAGCCAAGGCTCTCAGAGTTCTTTCGCCAGCATCAACTCGCAGCATCTGATTGACCCTGCTATATCTTGGGATGGTCTCCACCAGCTTCTTCAGGACACAATGCATGACTTTTTACATGAATCCATTCTCAACCTTGTCCATAATGAGTTGTGCAACTTTTTTTGGGACAGGAGAACTTCGTCTGCCTTCAACATGAGCTCCGGTGCCCGTCAGGTATAAAGTTTTATTTCATTAGTTTCATGTCGTTAGATTTCAATACGTATATGCATGATTGAATACATATATGCATGATTGAATCACTATGAAAGTTTTTTGACAACCTTAGAATACATATAAGCATGAATGAATCACTATGAAAGTTTTTTGGCAACCTTAGAATACATATAAGCATGATTTCATCACTATGAAATTTTTGACTGCCTTATAACACATATATGCATGATTGAATCACTATGAAAGTTTTTTGACAACCTTAGAACACATATAAGCATGATTTCATCACTATGAAATTTTTTGACTTCCTTATAACACATATATGCATGATTGAATCACTATGAAAGTTTTTTGACAACCTCTGAATTCTGTTAATGTCCTTCACTTTATTGCTAGTCTATGTGTCATTCAGCCATGTTACTTTGATTGCCTTAGATTAAGTTCATTGCATATAATTTATTTTATTATATTTTGTTTATCAATACTAACATTTCAGTTCTCTTGTAGGATGCTGGATGATGATGCATGAATTGCGCATCAATCTAACACATTATTCATGCATTGAGGCATCATTTATAGGCTTAAAACCCAGACTTAGATGCATTTGAGCATGCATGATCTATGATTTGAATTTCACTCAAATTGGAGTTAAATCGAGTAAGTTATTGCATTTTTAGTGCACGAGTTGAGACTTCGAGGTCGATCAGATCAAGATCCAATCCAAATAGCCATTTTGGGTCTTGGATCAGTGAAAATACATCAAAATCCAACCAAAATCTGATCCAAACCCATTTTGAAAAAAACATTTGCAAAAACCCCCCTTTGAAAAAGGCGTCTAGCAAAATTTATCATTTTAATCATAGGTAAATGCAATTTTTAGAAAAGTGAAAGGAAAGTTTTTACCGTGGAGGCATAAAATCTCTAAATGTGTTATGAGAATGAAAATTACATGAAGTATTTGCTAAAATTCATTTTTTAAATTGCCTAATATTTTTTAGAAAGAATTTGAATTTCTGCATGGCATTGATGTTTCTGGGTAGCATCGTTGCAAACTCTCGCGAGACCTTACTCATCCACTGAAGTAACCCAGGGATTTAAAAAGGGCTTATTGCACGAGCTAAATGCAATCGTGATTCCTATGAAAGTGATGAAAGTGAGTTAGGTTATTAATAATTTGCATTTTTTTTGTCGCTAGTTCGTATTCTCATAGCTTGGGTAATGTAAATTGCTAGGGACTGACAATTATTCTAGCATGGGGGTATTTGATGATGCATGAATTGCGCATCAATCTAACACATTATTTATACATTGAGGCATCATTTATAGGCTTAGAACCCACACTTAGATGCATTTGATCACGAATGAGCTATGATTCAAATTTCACTCGAATCAAAGTTAAATTGAGTAAGTTATTGCATTTTTACTGCATGAGTTTGGACTTCGAGGTTGATCGGATCAAGATCTGATCCAAATAGCCATTTTGGATCTTGGATAAGTGCAAATACATCAAAATCCAACCCACATCTGATCCAAACCCATTTTGAAAAAAATATTTGCAAAAAACCCCCTCTAAAAAAGGCGTCTAGCAAAATTTATCATTTTAATCCTCTTTTTGGAATTTCAAAAACATGGATTTTACTATAAATAGTTGCACAAAACCCTACGAAAACATTTTTTTCCTTGGATTTTGTGCAGCCTAGATCTTCCCTCTCTCTTCTCCATCGTCTTCTTCAGCAGCCTCTCCATTCCATCTCCCTTGTTCTTTAGTTTTTCCTTGTTTTGTATTCCATTTTCTTCTTTGCCGCCATCCTCTCTGGTAGTTCTTATTCTTCTTCCTCTTCCACTTCCACTTCTTCTTGTTAGCTTCTTAATGTCCATTTGCTGTGTTTTGCAGGTTTAGCAGGATGTAGAGGGTGCTTATTCCAGCTGGTGGGCCGTCTACACCACTAGGAAGGCCGGTCTCGTCTTGCCGGTTTCTTCTCCACCCGAGTTAGGCTCGATTTCACTCCACTGATCGGCGTACATCTTTGATGCAAACTTAGCAGCACACAACAACAATGGCGTGACATTAGCAGCACCATCATCAGGCTGGTTGGCGCAACTTTCTTGGCTTAAACTGCTCCCCACTACCTCTCCATTCGTTGGACGACCCGCGTGAGGTTTGTCCTCTTTTCTCATCTCTTCTAGTTAAAACCGATATATGCATGTTTTGTTTTCCTTCGTTGCATGTGTAGTTCCTATTTTTCTTCGGCCTTAGCGTAAATATACGCTTTGACCATTGTGCTAAGATCGAGTCTAGAGTCTAATTAGTGAGTTAGTGTCATTGTTTAAAGTTTTTTTAGTCATTTTAGCTTGTGTGCTAGAATCAGTTAGAGTTCTTCTAGCCGGTTCTTATCATTTTTGTTTTGAGGCATCATTCTGTATATTTTGCATATTCTAGTATAATTTTTGAGTTGTTAGAGTAATTTCATTCTATATTCGCTATTCTTTTGATTTCGTTTACATTTGATATGCGTGGTAGCCTCTATGCCAAAAATCGACTAAAGCTCTTTTAGTCGGTTTAGGCGTTTCCCCAAGTAGGTGTATTTGTTGTCATTCTACTGTTTTTACATCATGTTTTGATGTTTTGTAGTTAGCTTATATTCTGATTTATAGTATAGTTAAGTTAGAATACTTTTAGTTTTCGTTTTTTGGCTTCGTCGCATTAGTTTTAGCCCTCACACGCCAAAACCGTCTAGAGCCTCTTCAAGTCGGTATTGTCAATTTTTAAGAGGGGAATCAATCTTTTATTTTGCTGTTTTCAGTTTGTTAGTAGTGTAGACAGTTGCGATAGACTATTGGCAGGATTGGGTCTGAACTTGTGATGCCGATATCAAGAGTTCCAGAAGTGATTTTCACATTTTGATAGTTCTGGTGGATTCCTCGACGAGTCAAGAATCCAATAAAACAAGAATCATTTTGTTTGGATCCCTTTTGGGCATTCAACCGTTCAGTTTACGAAAGTCTGTCAGAAAACAAGGTTTAGGGTTGCACAAGGGTAGAATTGTCATTTTCTTTTTAGATTTAAGTGTTGTAAGTTTTTATATAATTTCAGCAGATTCGTAGCATAATTATATTAGTCTTGTTTGCAACTTAGTGTAATCAGTTTAGTAGAATTAGTTTTGTCATTTTGTATTCCGTTAATTATAAGTGTAGTATTAGTTGAATAGTTAATTTTTGTATTAGCATAAATTTAGTTTTCTTAATTGTCATTATTATCTTTATTAACTTTGATTTTGTGTTTTGTAGGTGATGAGAAGCTGAAGGTTAGTGCAATTTGTCAAGTTGATAGCATGTTTCATCATTGAAATGATGAAAATGCCCCTACAACCTAGGGCTTGAGTCACTTCATAATTTTTGTTTTCGTACTTGTTCAATTTGCTTTTATTGTATCATCAATTGTAATTAAATAAGTTGACATTGTTAATACAATAAAGTGCAAATTTTAGATTTATTTTGAATATATCACGTTCCCTATGGATCAACCCGTACTCGCCACGAAAGTGGAAAGTCAGTTCTATTATTTGGTTGTCGATTTTCCAAGGTGTTTTAATGAAAAATATGTTTAAAATTATCGATTACAAGAGAGTAACCACTGGAGATGATCAACGTAGAGGAGCTGATGAAGGCATGGATGAAGGAGCAGATCGAGACAATGAAGAGGTTGATGCTCCGAATCTTGGCGATGACTAGATTCATGTGTTGAATTTATTTCAAACGAAACTCTTTGTATATGTTCACTTATAACTAATTAGAACTTGACGAGGATTATACTGGGTTGTTAAATTTGTTTCACTTATAACTTGTGTTAAATTTGTTTCACCTGCTTTGTATATGTATTTTTTATCTGTACTTCATTTTTTTATACACAAGTTATATAAATTATATAACGAGAAATTTTTTCTCGATATTTATTATATTTCAAACAAAGTTTTTTTTTAAAATTTATGACGAATTAGCGATGGATATTATCCGTCGCCAATTTAGCGACAGATTAGGGATGAATATTTATCTGTCTCAAAAACTGAATCAGCCGATGTTTTGCGATGGAATGTATTCCATCGCTAATTCGTCGTTAAATTGGTGGCGGATACATTAAATTTTAGTGACGGATTAGCGATGGATATGTATCTGTCGCAAAACCAAATCAGTGCTTATTTAGCGACGGATCATAAAATTCGCTAATCCGTCGTGAATTCGCGATGAAAGTAACGACAGATCAATTCTGTCGCTAATTAGCGACCAGAAAATTGCGACGGACGCTATCCCTCGCTAAGCCGTCGCTAAACAGTTCAGTGACGGATTAGCGTCGGATAGCGTCCGTCGCTAATCCGCAGAATTCTTATAGTGTTATATTTTTATGTGTTTTATGTTTGATCTGAACCTTTAGATGTGTTTATCATTGTTTACTCAGCTGCCAACACCACACAATGGCTGCCCTATTGTTAAAAGTGAGCTCACCCCTGGAGCAGGGATCCAGAGCACGGCTAAGGGCCATGGCTATTTGACACATGCAATCACATAACCAAATTTCATGTGGGGGCTTGCAGTATGTAGCTGTAGGCCCAACGCAATACTGTGCCCCTATAAAAAAGGAGGGGACACTTTTACACTGGAACACGCCTCCAATTCTTCACGCAACAACTTTCTTAATGCAAAAGAAACAGTAGGACGGTCGCTATTCATTGACATCACATATAATGTGCTTTCATTCAACAATTGCCATCTCTCTCTGTATCAATATCTCCCACTAGATAAACAGTAGCAGTAGATTGGTTGACATTGGCATACACATCCATTATATATGTGTGCAAAGCCAAAAGTCTTGGAAGCCATTCTAGCTCAGAACATGGATTGCCATAACAAGCTCATAGTGGTGCTCATGGCATCAATGGTGCTGGTGCATGTCAATGCACTCCATAGGAAAATGACAGAGACCAACATGGTGTTCTACGTGCATGACTTGACAACAGGAAGAACAGTGACGGCCATCTCCGCAGCTGGCATCAACGGCTCAAATTCGATCGCCACCAGGTTCGGTACGATCATGGTGATCGATGATCTAGTGACCGAGGGTCCGGATCACTGGTCCAAGCAAGTGGGCAGGGCTCAAGGGATCTATACCAACTCTGCTTTGGATGGCTCTGACCTCCATATGACATTCTCTATCATCTTTACTCGGGGAAAATATAAGGGCAGCACCCTAGAGATACAGGGCGCAGACCGGTACCTGCAGAAGAAAAGAGAGGTCTCAGTGGTGTCTGGTACAGGTGCCTTTAGGTTTGCCAAGGGCTACGCCATATTGGAGACTTCATTCTTTAATACTACTTCTCTCAATGCTGTGATCAAGTTTAGTGTCACTGTTCTTCATGCCAAAGCATAGCTTTATAAGACTTTACGTGTCTTAAACTTCATGATTGTATTGTTACTATTTTTTGAATTTTCTTTTTCTCATTATGAATTAAATGTCAAGATGGGAAGAATTACATCGAAAATTCTAAGTGATGAGATATCACTCAGGGTGAGATGGTGATTACATTACATGCTCACTCATCCCAAAGGTAAAGAGCCAAAAAGATGGAGATTACAATTGTAGACTAGGAACATGGTGAGGTCCTCCTTGAGCACCTCAAGCAGGTTATTATTGTTACTATTAGGCTATGTTTGTTCATCACATCAAATGGTCATATAAAATTATTAGTCATAGCTAGTGTGTTGGGAATGAAAAGATAGCAAAAAAACTATTCTTAAGCTTGGCTATGAAACAAAGGAAAAAAAGGAGCAACTAAAATGTTGATTTTTGAGATGCAGATTTAGTAGGGGAACAAAAGATTAAAGATTTATTACATAGAAAAGTAACAAAAAGGCCACGTTAAGCAGCAAACTGAACAGCTATTGGCACATTAAAGCAAAACTTGATATATGGTCCAATTCTAGAAAGTTCTATTTAGGATAAGTACGATTACAACCATCCAAAATTAATATGGCCGAGTAATTGAATATCTCCAAAACTCTTAAATGCCATATATTTTGCTAATTGCACGCCTAATTTGATTGGGCAAGCAGATATACCTTATGGCTATGATGGGATTAAAGCATACATCTGATTCAGACCAGTCCAACGGAAGAATGCTAAGTGGTAATATTTTTTCTAGGATAAGATAAGAAGGCATCATTCTTCAGTACAATATTGGATATTTATAAGTTTCCGTGAGTAAAACATGGGGCTGCATGATATGGGGATGCACACACACACACACACACATATATATATATATATATATATATATATATATATATATATATATATAGAGAGAGAGAGAGAGAGAGAGAGAGAGAGAGAGAGAGAGAGAGCTAGCTGCCCTTTTGCCCATAGTTACCGAAAGTGATGTGGACTCAGTGAACACCGATCCACGACCCAAGATCCAAACGAATCTTAGCACGCGCGAAAGCTTTCACGAAGATGAGTTCGAACAAGACTCAAGAAAATAGTTTTTTCGGGACCCGTGCACTATGTTTCGACAGAGGCAACCCAAAGAAAAGTTGAACATGATTCACACGCCTTTCCAACAAATCTAAATTCACTGAATTCAGATCAGCAGTGTCCGTTTCATGGACTCAAGACTGGGACGGATAATCAAGCTTATGACAGACTTTTAGATTCTGCGGACAGTCTGTTCTCAAGGGTTTTTGACCCCTCAGACGATGAATTTTGCGAAAACCACCAACTTAGAAAACGTAGGTCAGATCTAAACCTTTCCAACAAACTAAGATTCAGATTTTTTTGAGTTTTTTATGAGTCTCTACGGATTTTTAAATTCTGGAAATTGTATGAGATATTATCAAATGAATTAAATTTTCAACTATTCGACAACAATAAAAGACAAATATTTTTGAGACATGTAAACGAAGATTCAGTTAAGACTCTAAACATAAAAGTTTTAGATCTAAGTTCTAGATTTTCATAGAATCAAACAAAATAATTTTTCATGCAAGGAATCTCCAGATAATTGAAAAATACTGAACTCCACTAGGAGTGTTCTGAAACAAACAGGTGACAGTGGATCCCTACCAGTCCAACATTTTAACAGCACTTTTCAAGGACTCAAACAGCCGATTCATGAAATATCGTCAACTACAAAGTTGTAGATAATCATCTTAGCTTTTTGAGAAGCTAAAGAACGTCGAAAACTGATTAGTATCGAGGCCGATACGATTGTTTCTTTGGAGTCATTCGAGACAACTCTGGATTCGGGAATCCAGGTTTTGACAGGAAATCGAGTTATGTAATAGCAAACTGAACTAGATATTTTGCGAACAGAAAAATCACTTGATGACAAACACATTTCAAACATTCATTCTAATAATCAACCAATAGTTGTTTGCAATTTTTCAAACAGTCATTAAAAAAACAACATAGGAAATATCAATAGATAATAATAAAATGAAACCAGCTATGTATTCAAAAGATGACAATGACGGAGAGTCGCTAATAAGCCACAACGTCAATTGGAAAACCATGAACAATGGGTTGAACAACCCCCTTTGAAGATCAACAAACACAAACCAAGTAGCTTACACAACAACCTTTAGGTCGATCTTCTCAAAGATCACCTTCCACACCAAAAAGGAGATTCGGTTCTTTTTTCACCCAATGAGTTTTTCTCTCTAGAACCAGCCACACAGCCAGATTTTTTCAAAATGAGAAGCAGGCCCCCTCCCTTGATTAACCTTCCTTCATTAATAGGCTTGGAGCATTGGGAAGAGCCACCATAAAGATGGAATGGCCTTCCCAAGCTATGCTCCAAAAAATAAATTTTTTGAGAGGTTAATTTTGACCAAGGGTTATTAAATGACCAACAACCCTATTGACTTGAACTAGTCAAGGTTGGATTTTGAATGAGGTCCAAGATGATCCACTCTTAAATGGCGCCAACTAGGACTTCCTTGGAAATGGATCTTGATCCAGATCCAAAACATGCAGCGAACTGGATCATGCACAAAAGCGCATTAGAAAATGCAATTACAAAAAAAAAAACTACCCGCGTTACCCATACATCCACTAGTGCCACTGAAAAATCCTACAGGGCACCAAAACTATCTGGATCCGTAGAATCTGGTTCCTAAAAAAAAACTAAAAATAAATTACATGAAATAAAGACTGCCGATAAAATATCCAAAAATACGATTCCATAAAAACACAATGGAATCAAAACATTTAAAGAAGGAGCACAACGAGCATTGACTAAACTACATATCCACTAGGACAAGAGTTGTCCTGCAAGTGTGTGGATCGCCTTGGGTAGTGATGCTGGGATCGGGTCTGGAGAGTTGGATTGAGAGCCAACTCCGCTTCTGAACTCTGAATGCTCTGCATCAGAAAGCTTCTTGCTTTATGAAAAAATTAGTTTTCCTAGAAGTTTGCTAAACCCACTTTCAATATGTGGGAAACTAGATTCCCTTTAGTCAAAATACCTCTTTCTCTTTGTTTCCAAATCAAATCCCTTTGGTTTTCTTAAAGTTTGCTTCTTGTCACTTTTCACTCCTTTCCCCACACTTCCTACCTTTTTCATATTAAAAAGAATATCATTTTTCATAACAGGCTTTCATGTAAGATTTATATTTTTTTATATTTGTGTTCCCGTGATTTCTTATTAGCTTCTGCCCAACACCCTCCTATTTCCGAGGATCCAAATGAGGATGACACAAGTCATCTAGTGGCAATTCTTATATGTCACATAACCTGATCTTGAAAAATGGAACTTAGGACACCCTCTAATTTGCACCCATTGCCAAGTTCATGAAACCATTAAACACAAAAATTGAGCGTCTTCCCCTCATCTATCTTCTGTGTTTGCAGATTAAAAAGTTAAAAAATGGATTAAAAAACCTATTTTTTTAATTAAACTAAGAGCCTTATTCTTGTTTCATTGCCATTTACATTTAGAACAAGCATTAGCTCACAATTCATTCTCAACCACAATCAATTTTCAGCCATTCCCATAGAATTTCTTTTTGCTGAAATTAAAATCTTCTGATCAGAAATCCACATTCACCAATCAGTTTAGAAGAAGCTAATGTGAGCCTGGTTCAATACAACTGAATTCCAACTTGTGGTAAATTGGTAAATATCATAGTGACAAAAGTTTAAAATGACAAAATAACGGACTTCAAATTGTCATGAAATGCATTTTTTTTGTTTTTCTCACATTTGTATTGGTAAAAGTAAGTTAATTTAGAATCAGAAGATACATAGAATGAAAAAAATACAAATAAGAAAAATAATTCTTCTCAAAACACATGACAAAAAAGTAGTATCATCATAAAATCATGATATTTTTGTTTAAATGATGATATCAGCGATATTTTGAAAGTACATGATATATTGTTTGTTTGGTGAGTAAAATACCACTTTTTCTTTTTTTCATGGTATCTTGAGAAATATTGCTCATATTTGTTACCATGCTATAAATATCCCTTAGTGGTGTGGAGCCGGCCATGATGAGTCCCCAGCTAAATGAACCGATTTTGTGCTAGCTCGTTTCTAGAAAGTACCTTATTTCTTCAAAGCAAGAAGTATAATAGGTTTTGAACTCTAGACCTATTGAGTTCAAACTGGCTCTTTTATAGAGAAAACACATTTGTTTCAAAGCTGGAAATGATATGATTTTAACCTTAGTTATTGCTTTTATGCCAACCACTTGTTGTTCATGTTCGGTTTGTCGGGCCTATTTATGAGTCTGAATAAGCTCTTTATTGAGTTGAGCACAAGCTAAACCAGGAGCGTCGCATCTCGTTTCCCAGCCCTATTGATTTGTCTGAATCCCAATTCTAGGCAGATTTAGATTAATGGATCTAGACAAATATGTAAAATAAGATAGGGCTGGGAAACAAGCCAAGCCAAGCTGCTCATGGCTTGGCTCATGTCTGGCTCGTAAAGACCTCGTTTGAACTCATAAAATATGCTTGGCAAGATGAATATGGACAATAATAGGCAGTAGGCTCGGCTCTACTCGTACAAGCTTGTTAAGTATTAAAATTACATTTTTAGATATATTTTACATGTATTTTTTTGTAATGCTATTTCTCCAAGATCTAAACTTATGTATTTTTTTCTGTAAACAAGCCAGCTCAAACTCAGCCCGTTTAACTTGGGCCCACTATAAGCTCAAACTCACTTGGCTCACTAGAAGAATGAGTCAAGCTTGAACACTTCAAGCTCGGCTCGCTCAGCTTGTTTACTAGCCCTAAAATGGGATGCCTGAGCCCTCTTATCCAAGGCAGTTGAGTCTTGGCCCAGATCAAGCTCAGCTTATAACTAGCCAAGCTTGAACACTGCATGTTTGTTGATTTATTCCCTTGTCTACCAGTCCTACCAATCAGTTGTCTACAAACTTCTCAAATCAGATTGAAGTGGTTGGGTTTTCAACTATGCAACAGATGCACCCTTTGCCTTTGCAGCGAGGCATCGACTAAGCACTTGTTTTGGGAGTGTTCATTTGTGTGCGATCGAGACAGCGAACCTTCCCAGACTGTAAGGTTGCTGACAATCACGTGTGTTCTCATGGTAATTCATTGGCCACGCATCAATGTTCACATCCACAAGTATATGGGATGCCATTAAGGGCACATTCAAATAAAAGGTAGGACTGTATCAGCACGTTACACTTGTATATATTATGAAACAAAATCTGGACCACAACTCAAGTGGGACAGTAAACATTCATTGAGATCACATGATGCACTTTCTCTCTATCAATCTCCTATTACATAATTTTTTCTTGACTTTATACATCCATCACATATACTAGATATATACTCCTAAGAGTCTAAGGTCATTCATGAAAAGTAAATTTTCACCTTTACCTTTCATTATTTCTCACCATTGCACATAAAGCTGAAAATGCTTTAAATCTATGGCAGTCACCATTATAGTCTGATAAGGCTGTAATCTTCACAAGAACGAAAATTTGCCAAGGACAGAGAAGCTGACAGACCTGAAAGCTCCAAATAAGCCTCTACTTCATGAACAAGTAATAAATATAAAGCCTAATCCATAAATTTTGTAGATGCCAATACAAAAAGGCTCTATACTTTGAATATGCATAAAATGTCAGTATCGGTATCAGCCCTGTATTGTTTGGCCAAAGATTCAGGTAAATCGGCTGAAACTGATACTCAAGTCAATGGTTTTGAATCGGTCAAAAACAATTAAAAATTATTACATGTCAATCAGAACATAAAAAAATATTAAAATTTATTTTAAGTATTTTTATATTTATTAAAAAATAGCCGATTCAGGGACGAAGCTTATCGATTTTTTGCCGATAAACTTATCGGCCGATACATGCCCTATTAAGAAAGCTCGTATCATCAGAACTCTAATCTGATTAGAGTATCAAGTCTATCAGAGTGTCGAGTTTCAATTTTATCGTTATCAGATTATCAGAAGTTATCAAAAACTCTTGTTCGGTTAAGAGTCCTGGTTGTATGTGCTGTAACATGTTTACGTTTCCTCTTGTATAAATATCGGTGTATTCCTACCTTATGAATCAATGAGTAATAATCTTTTTCTTTCATCTTCTATTTTCATTGGTAACCGATTTTCACATGGTAACAAAGCTTTAAATACCTGAACAACTCGTGTGCATCTAGGCTGATCCGGTTTCTGCATTAGTGCTTTCTGCACCACTTGTTTTCATCAACTGATCAATTGATATCTGTCCTTCCAGTAGATTGGTGTTTTAACCTTGTCATCAATGGCATTAGAAGGAGGATGTTCAAAGGATATGTCTCTCTCAGGTCAGGATATTTTGAGTGCTTTATTTATTCATCACTCTGATAATCTCGACAACGTTCTGGTCTCTCAACAGTTGACCAAAGATAACTATGACACTTGAATCAGAGCTATGATGATGACTCTGAGTGCAAAAAATAAACTTGGTTTCATTGATGGTTCTATTACCGAACCTGAAGAAGGAACGGTCGCCCATCCATCTTGGGTATGCTGTAACAACATGATATTATCCTGGATTTTGAATTCGATAAGTAAGGATAATGTCGATAGTATAATCTACTCCACTACTGCTCATGAGGTGTAGAGAGATCTACAAGAAAGGTACACTCAAAGTTTGGCACCATAAATTTATCAGATCCAAAGCTCTATTTTTCGCCTGCAATAAGAAACAATGTCAGTTGCTACTTATTTTACCAAATTAAAATCTCCATAAGATGAGCTAAGTTCTTACTTTCAAGTGCCAATGTGGCTCAATGAAAGTTATTTATGATCAAATATAAAGGGAAATGGTTATTCAATTTTTGATGGAGCTAAATAATTTTTATAATGCAATAAGCGGACATATTCTCTTGCTAGAACTCTTGCCCAATGTGACTAAGTCATATGCACTAATAGACCTAATACTCTAATTAGATTAGAGTTCTGATGTTCAAAACACATTTCTACATGGAGACTTGCATGAGGATGTCTATATGAAAATCCCTCTGGGATTTGCTCAACAAGGGGAGAATCGTGTGTGCAAACTACAGAAGTCTCTATATGGCTTGAAGTAGTCACCGAAGAACTGGTACCACAAACTTTCTAATGCTCTTAAAAGTTTCGGGTTTAAACATTCCCACCCAGATCATTCACTCTTTACCTATAATAAGTGCCATGTTTTTGTGGTGGTTTTAATCTACGTGGATGATATAGTCATTGCTGGCAACAATCCAGGAGAAATTGATAAATTGAAATTACATCGCTCACGATTATTTCACATGAAATATTTGAGAGTCCTTAAGTATTTTTTGGGTATTGAGGTCACCCGTTCAGATAAAGGAATCTATTTATCTTAATAAAAGCATGCCTTAGATATCATAACTGAGATGGGCCTTCTTGGTGCCAAACTTATCTCTTTTCCTATGAAAAAAAACATGGATTGAATTCAAAACAAGGCGATCTTGTACATGATCCTCGTCACTATCATCATCTAGTTGGATGATTGATATACTTAAGTGTTATATGATCGGATATCCAATTTGCAGTACATGTCTTGAGTCGATTCATGCAACAACCAAGACTCCCACATTTACAAGACGCTCTTCGAGTAGTCCGATATTTGAAGTCACAACCTGAACAAGGAATATTACTGCAAAGCAACAATCTTCTTCATCTTACAACGTTCTGTGATTCAGATTGGGGAGCTTGTCCCCAGACATGACGCTCTGTAACTGGGAATTATATATTTTTGGGTCCCTCTCCTATTTCTTGGAAAACTAAGAAGCAAGGGACCGATTCTCGTTCGTTAGCCCAATCAGAGTATCGTGCCATGGAAAATGCTCTATGTGAGATAATATGGTTTAAGTTATTATTACCTGACTTATGCGTTGAGCACACACAGTTGGTCATAGTATTTTGTGATAATCAAGCGGCGATGCACATTGTTGCAAACCCAATGTTTCACGAACACACCAAACACATAGACATTGATTGTCATGTTGTGAGAGAAAAACTGGTGTAAGGCGTTATTCAAACTTATTATATTCACAGTCAAGATCAAGTGGCAAACCTCTTTACACAAACTCGGTGTGTGAAATCTCTACGCACTGGTTTGAGGGGGGAGTGTTAAGAAGCTCGTATCATCATAACTCTAATATCATCAGAACTCTAATTTGATTAGAGTATCAGGTCTATCAGAGTGTTGAGTTTCAGTTTTATCGTTATCAGATTATCAGAAGTTATCAAAAACTCTTGTTCGGTTAAGATGACTATATGTATTGTAACATGTTTACGTTTTCTCTTGCATAAATATCGGTGTATTCTTACTGTATGAATCAATAAGAAATAATCTGTTTCTTTCATCTTCTATTTCCTCTGGTAGCCGATTTTCACAGGCCCATACTGACAACATTGCTAAAACTATGAAAAAAAGCTCAGATCACAGTAAAAAATGTTCTTTAATAACAAAAAAAATGAGTAGTATAGAGTAGGCCCATAAACTTTGATAACCAATAAAGTTGAAGCTGGGTGCACTCACCAAGGCCAGCCAATATGTCGTCTGTGATGGGGGGAAGCAGATCAGGTCATGCTAAACATGAGCATTTTTGCTCATGCCGACATTGTGGCCATCCTATTTGCATTTTAAAAAGCTAAAATGTCAACAAAACCAAGTGGCATTCATCCAAAATGTAAACAGACGGCCACAATGTCGGCATGAGCAAAAATGCTCATGTTCAGCCTGACCTGATCTGCTTCCGTGATGGGGGGTTTGGGGTTCCTTTAATTATGCAAACAAAAAAAACCACAAAAATTCTTTTTTTTTTTTAAGGCAAGTTGGGGTTAGGCAGACCCCTCTCAGTTATGCAACTATACCATTGGATTTTGAACTTGCAACATCCCAACAAAAGCTGACGTGCACTAGCTTCTCCTACAGGACAAGTGGAGCCCCAGTTGGTGAGGAGAATCATCCTGAAACAAAGCCGACCCCTTGACATTACTGTGACATAACCACTTAGGTAAAAATGCACCGGTTTATGCGTTAGTGGTTACAAGGGCAGTCTTAGTTGCAATTCGCACATCCTCGTTCTTAGGATTTTTTTATTGAAAGCATGCTAATTTTTTCCGTGTGGATTACAAAATTAGAAATAAAACATGTAGTTTTGGCTTCTTTTTTCTTGATTAAAAGGAAAAAAAATGTTGCCTTTAGTTTAGGTTTCTTTTTTCTTGCCTAAAAGGAAGTACAAAAGGTTGCTTGCCTAAAAGGAAGTAAAATAAAGTTGCTTTTAGGGCAGTTTGAAAGAGAGAAAGATTCAAAAAAATGATGCAAAATGAAAAATTAATTCATATTTTTGACCCCATCAAACAAGAGAAACTTTTTTGTTGAGATGTTTTTTAAAAAGTACACTTTTTGATAAAAAACATTTCTCTATCACCCATCTCACCACCACCCTCATCCTCCTCTCTCTCATTTTGTTACATTTTTTCACTGTTTTTCTCATGTTACACAAACATGAGAAAAGCTTTTTTTGGAAAACATCGCATATCAAAAACTTTTGTTAGCAAAACCTTCTTTTCCTACAAGAGTTTTTCTTTCTTCTAAACTTACTCTTAAGTTTTCTTTGTTTAGGTTTCTTTTTTCTTGTCTAAAAGTAAGTAAAAAAGCTACTTAAAAGTTTGGCATGAAGCAAACATACATGCAAGACTGAGATTCACCTTTATCAAGTAGAACAAGCTAAGTTTACCCGAACCCGACCAAACCAAACCCTATAAGGTTCGAGTATAATGATAAATAAGAAGACCCGATTAAGACCCGAGTCCGGACCCGAAGATCCGATTAATACATGGACTCAGGTATAGTTTGTAAAATTTTATACCAGACTCGGACCCGACCCGAGTTATGATTAAGATCCGCAATTTTTTAATGTAAAAATGATAAAAAAAATGTTTTACCAGGTATGGTCTGGGTTTGGTTCATGTAGTTCTTATTGGTTCCGGGCATTTTTCTTATAGTGGACTCGATTAGACTCGGATCCTGTCCCGATACCATAACCAAAAATTTGGTCTAAGTCTGCTTCCACCTGGGTCCAAACCAAACCCGACCCGTTGACACCCCTATTATCTAGCGAAACAAACACATCCTACAATATTATTTGACATGAAATGCCTTTCATATTATTTGACTTTCTCAATAGAAACGGATATTCACATGAAAGCCATTTCTCTTTCTCAAGCAAAAGGGCCCTAAAATGTAAACTTGCACCTCTTTAATTTTTCACAACATGAATGAAAAATGGATAAGCAGAAGTGACAAAGACTGAGACCATAATAATGACATACATAGAGGGTCCCCACAGAAATATAATAATAAAGAGATATTAAGTTGTAAGAATAACAAACTGGAGCCACAGATTGGATATGTTATGAAACCCAAATACCAAAAAGACGAAGTAAGAGCCCGAGGAAATCCGCAAATACCCCAAGACTACACTCGATCGAAAGGGAAAAAATCATTCAACCGACTTCAGGTATTGTTTACGCCATTTCAAACATATGTAAACATAACACTAAGCGGGCGTTTATTTCAGACATGAGAAAGAGAAACATAAATCTCATGTAATTTATATTTCAGACGATAGCAAAATCCTCAGAAATGGTTTTCATACGAAACAGTCTTCCTTTTATGTTTGTTTCATATTAAGTGGAAAAGCCATAAGGTCAGTGCGTCCCACGCACAAAAAGTAACATTTTTATTATAACTTACCGTACCCATGTGGCTTCGTTTCGAGTGCATTTACCAGTAAGAAAACCATTTCTCTTTGATCATTTCTCAAGAAAACCTACTGTGAGAAAAAATTCTCAAAAAAACGTATTGTGAGAAAAGGAAGCCATTTTCGTACCAAAATAGCCTCTTATTTCACCAAATGGATGAAACAAACGTACCCTAAAAGAGAAAACCCGTTGAAACCTACTAACCAGTCAAACAGAGGAGAGAGATGGACAAAGATGGAAACAACTGGCCCGTGCGTACACATGATTTAACCACTCAGGCAGAGGCCTCAGAAAATAAAACAAAACAAGGCAAAAAAGAAAAAAGCTTCAAACCATACAGCACAAAATGCCCAACGCAGGTCTTAAGGAGTCCCGATCGGGTGCAATCACATGGCACAAAATTTGTGCATTAAGCATCTAATGGCCTTCCATCAGGCCTTGGGCCCCACAACTGACAGTCCCTGTCCCATGATGGAAGGTGATTAAATGCTTAATGCACAAATATTTGTGCAATCATATTGCACTTTATCTTTTCACGGTCTCACCCATTCTTAAGACTATATATATATATATATATATATATAGATGTGGAAGACAAAGTCTTGAAAGCCATTGAAGCTGAGAACATGGGCTGCAATAACAAGCTTATATTGGTGCTCATGACATCAATAGTGATGGTGCTTGCCAATGCACACCACCATGGGAAAATGGTAGAGACCAACATGGTGTTCTACATGCATGACTTGTTATCAGGTAGTAATGCGACCGCCGTCTCTGCGGCAGGCATCAACGGATCAGATTCAAGCGCCGCAAGATTCGGCACGATCTTGGTGTTCGATAATCTACTGACCAAGGGTCCGGACCATCGGTCTGAGCAACTGGGCAGGGCCCAAGGGATCACCACCAACTCTGCCTTGGATGGCTCGGGCTTCTATCTAACCTTCTCAGTCATCTTTACTAAAGGAAACTTTAAGGGCAGTACCCTAGAGTTACAGGGCTCCGACCAGGCCCTGCAGAAGCAAAACGAGGTCTCAGTGGTGTCTGGTACAGGTGCCTTTAGGTTTGCCCAGGGCTACGCCATATTGGAGATTTCATCGACTGACACTTCTTCCCTCAATAGTGTGTTCAAGTTTAGTGTCACTGTTCTTCATGCCAAAGCATACCTTCCTAGCTTAATTAAGACTTTATAAGTCTAAAGCTTTATGATTGTATTGTTTGCTTTTTTTTTAGGAATAACTTTATGATTGTATTGTTGCTGTTATCTATGTGTGTTCATCACATCAGATGGTCGAAGAAAATAGTTGGATTGGCCATACTGTGTAGGAATAAAAAGCCAACAAAAGAAGATTTCTTGTGACGAAAACCCCATCACCGACCACACATTGGCTATTCCCGAGTTGGTAAAAACCCCTGAAGTCCTCCCTGCCCACAGGGGAACACAACTTCCTTCAGGCTTGCAGCAAGGCACTCGTGACATCCCATCAACTTGGTGACATTTATAAGTTGCACTGCTAGATGAGCATTTTTTGTATGCATGTTTTGTAGAAGAATAAAATATTTTGTTTTGAATAATCTACGGAAAAAACATCCAATCACCACACACATTGGCTGGTCTCGGATTGATAAAACCCTTGAGGTCTCCCTAACCAGAATACACTCAGTTTAGACCTTGCAACAAGGGACACCACCTTAACTTACAAGTAGCCCTTGGGAGTCTATTGGGGCAAGGGGCAAGCTCCCGGAGTTTTAAGTTGACAGGACTGACAGGCAGTTGCTAGGTCTCAGGTTTCTCCGTGTAAATATAAAAAAAAGAATAAAGAGGTTTAGAAAAACCATAAGGTAAGCGGATAAAAGTAACATTTGTGCATTTATTATAACTTACCGTATACATGTACATGTGGCTTCATTTTGTGTAGAAGCGTGAAAAAGTTAATGGTCCACGTGCAAAAAGTAAGCTTTGTATGCGTGAGAGGCGCCCAATGTAAAAAAATATGGTGGGATGACTCATCCCGAAGGAAAGGTATTGTTCGCTTTTCACCTTTTTGCTTTGATGTATATACCTCTTTGACACTCTTGAGTGCCCCACAAAGGCTTACGGCTTAAGCATCCTCTGTATTCAGACCCCTCTCTTTCCCTCTTGATGTACTTTGCTTTCAAGTATCTATAAAAAAACTTTTTGCATCCTTGTCTCTTTGCTCTCTTTGCGTTTGTGCATACGCGTACTCTTGCTTTCACTCGTGCGCGTATGCTAAGAGGCCTACCTTCGGTGTTTGTGATTGCACTACAACAAAGCAGTGGATTAGTGACGACCTCATTCCGTCGCTAACCGGATTAGTGACGAACTAGCGACGGATAGCTTACGTCGCGAATTTTTTGACGCTAAGTGGCGATGGAATAAATCCGTCGCTAATTATGATAGAATAACGAATGACGAATTCCACCGCAAATCCACCGGTACTAAACGACGACCTCGGCTTGACGACGAATTTACAGCCGTCGCTAAATTACATGTATAGCGACGGATATATCCATCGCTAATCCATCGCAAACAAGAAAAAAAATAAAAAATTTTATTTAAAAATTAAATATCAAGAACACTACAATTTATATTTCCTGTACAATTTATATTTCCTGTAAATAAAAAACAAAGTACACATAAAATTTCATATAAAAGAAAACTAAAACAATTAATTGTTCCACTTTAAAATTAACAAGTTTAATTATTTACAATTCAATAATTACATTTTCGAAACAAAAAAAAATAGAACAAATTCAACACATTAATCTAATCATCGCCAAGATTTTGTGCATCTTCTTGTTTATTGCCTTGATCTGTCCCTTCAGCTCCGCTACGCTGATTATCGCTAGCAACCTACACAAGAAAAGAACAGTCAGTATTGATAAACAAAATATATTGAAATAAATTATACACTATATGTGATTCTATCATGTGCTCATATGTGTTGTAAAGCAGTAAAAAAACTTTATATGTGATTCTATCATGCTCATATGTTCTCTAAGGCAGGCAAAAAGCTCTATATGTGATTCTATCATGAATGATATGTGTTCTAAGGCACTAAAAAAACTCTATATGTGATTATATCATGCTCATATGTGTTCTAAGGCAGCCAGAAAAACTTTATATGTGATTCTACCATGCTCATATGTGCTCTAAGGCAGGCAAAAAGCTATATATGTGATTCGATCATGCTCATATGTGTTCTAAGGTAGTCAAAAAATTGAATATGTGATTATAGCATGCTGATATGTGTTCTAAGGCTGTCAGAAAAACTCTATATGTGATTTTATCATGCTCATATGTGCTTTAAGGCAAAGCAAAAAACTTTATATGTGATTCTATCATGAATGATATGTGTTCTAAGGTAGTAAAAAAACTCTATATGTGATTCTAGCATGCTCATATATGTTTTAAGACAGTCAAAAAACTGAATATGTGATTATAGCATGCTCATATGCTCATATGTGTTCTAAGGCAGTTAAAAAACTGAATATGTGATTATAGCATGATCATATGTATTCTAAGGCAGTCAAAAAAACTTTATATGTGATTCTATCATGCTCATATGTGCTCTAAGGCAGGCAAAAAACTTTATATGTGATGATAGCATGCTCATATGTGCTCTAAGGCCGGCAAAAAACTCCATATGTGATTCTACTATGCTCATATGTGCTCTAAGGTAGGCAAAAAGCTATATATGTGATTCGATCATGCTCATATGTGTTCTAAGGCAGTCAAAAAACCGAATATGTGATTATAGCATGCTCATATGTGTTCTAAGGCAGTCAGAAAACTCTATATTTGATTCTACCATGCTCATATGTGCTCTAAGGCAGGCAAAAAGCTGTATATGTGATTCTAGCATACTCATATGTGTTCTACGGCAGTCAAAAAACTGAATATGTGATTATAGCATGCTCATATGTGTTCTAAGGCAGTCAAAAAAACTGAATATGTTAAGGCAATCAAAGTTACATGAAATCTAACGACATGTAATATATTGCATGAAACTTTCATACCTGAGAGGAACCTGCAATCGAAGTTCCCTTGTTCAGCAAAAAACTGTTGAACTCAGCTCGAAGAACGTCGACGACAGTTTTATGAAAGTAGTCACGCATTGTGTCCTTAACGATCTGACGTACATCATCACCAGAAAGAATAGGATGATGCTTGGAGCTTATGTCGACGGAAGAAGTCTGTGAGTCGTAACTGAAAGAAGCAATAACAGGTGAAGTGTTCATATTACTCCCAAACCCGAACACACGACCCTTTTTGGGTTCACCTGCTGCAGTCACCCATGCTGCAGGATCAAATGATGGATGCTGAGTAGCGTCATCGCCATATCGCTCTACCATCTATTGCTCATATGCCTCTTACAAAATAATGTTTAAAGTATGCATTAATAATTAATGATAACATTATGATAACTTGCATATTGCAATGATTATTAATAGAATTAATACATACCATTGTCGTTCTCGCCTTCTCTAATACGAAGTCTCCCGTGGTCTTCCATTTATGTGTTTCAACAAACACAACCTTATATGGTACAATGCCTCCTTTTTCTACTTCCTGCGAAGTTAAATGATAAAAGATTTAGTTAACAAGTTTGCAACAATACTTATAAAATTAATATTATATATTGATGAGTTGCCATTTTCTTCAAGTGACTCCCAAATGTCTTAGATCCATCTGTGTGTAGATGGGCTTCAGACATTTTCGCTCGATTTTGTGTAGCCTTCGCAGAGCGATTTTGAAATGCATCCCCCGCCCACTTATCACACATTCCATCCCAATAATCTCTCCTGATAGTAATAGGACCATGACCCTTCCACTCTAGTGGATCATCTATTCCACCAAATATTTTTTTTACTGCAGTCTTTATATTGTGCAGCATGTCTGCAAATCGATTGGCAGCCACCTTCTGCCACACCTTTCTTGCATCATGTTCCTCTACCGTAGTCGTGAAGCGATTCGAAGCCTATATATATTTTCAAAAAGTTAGTAGACATGATTATAAAAAAAAATTAAATATGAAACACATTAACTATGACAAACAACTGTATACCGTGAATGATGACCACAATATGTCTATCACCTCTTTTGGATACTCTTTCCATTAAGCGACTGGTCCTGGTAGATGTTGAAGAAGTGAATTTCTAATCTCGCATACTACTTGTGGCTCAAACCTCGTGTTGTATATGAATTGGTACATAGTAAATATCAATATAAAATATTTATAAGATATGCAATAATTGAAAACGAAATACTTATGATCGATTATCGATATACACTATTTGAATGAGTCTTCTTGTGCCAGACTGAGAAGACCATGCATCCTGTGTTGGCTTCTGATTTGTGTGATCAACTGGTGTAGGTGGGTCGTGTACAGGCAAAACATCATCTGTAAAAAAATATGTTAGAAATTCTCAGAATGCGCATTTCAACTAATCAAGCATCCAATTAGTTAAATGATATACCTATCACAGGAGCCCGTGAAGATGAAGGTTGGGTCTGACTACTATTGGATGAGCGACCACTGTAACCTCCACGAACAATATTCTAACAAATAACATATGTCATACAATACATTCAAATAATTCGCATCAAGTATTAAAATACATTCAAATCATTCGCATCAAGTATTGCAATACATTCAAATGTTTCGCAACAAGTATTACAATATATTCAAATAATTCAAATCATTCACATCAAGTACAATACAACTCATTCATTCACATCAAGTATTACAATACATTCAAGTCATTCACATCAAGTATTACAATAATTCAAGTCATTCACATCAAGTATTACAATACATTCAAGTCATTCACATCAAGTATTGCAATGCATTCAAATCATCCATATCAAGTACTGCAATGCATTCAAATCATTCACATCAAGCATTGCAATGCATTCAAATCATTCGCATCAAGTATTATAATACATTACAATATATTCAAATCATTCACATCAAGTATTACAATACATTCAAATAAAGCCACCCATTCACATCAAGTATTGCAATGCATTCAAATCATTCATATCAGGTACTGTAATGCATTTAAATCATTTACATCAAGCATTGTAATGCATTCAAATCATTCACATCAAGTATTACAATGCATTCAAATAATTCAAATCATTCACATCAAGTATTGCAATAGAACTCATTCATTCGCATAAAGTATTACAATATATTCAAATAATTCAAATCATTCACATCAAGTATTGCAATGCATTCAAATAGAGATTTGTATTACAAGATTTTGCTCACTAGCTTGAGAATTCTTCCTCATCACTTGTTTGACTTTCATATTCTTCTTCTTCTTCATTGTTTACCCATCCACTTGGTATATCATTTGGATCACATTTTTCTATGAATGTTTCATCAACCAATGAAGATATGACATGCATATCATGTGCAACATCGTGACCATAAGCGAAGTCATAGATATCATCTGATTGATAGTAATCACTATCTTCAGCTAACTTGTCTTCTTGTAACTGATCATACTCTGGGTATAGTTTGGACTTCACCTTGCAAACTGCCCACCATTCATTTCTATCTGACTTTTTTATACTCAAATATGAAGTATAATAAACTTGTTGAGCTTGCGAGGCTAATATGAATGGTTCATATGTTCCAAACCTGGATTTATGATTCACCTCCACAATGCCTGAAGCTTTGTCCAGTCTTGTTGCAGTTGGATCAAACCAATGACACTTGAATAAAGTTACCCTGTTATTTATGCTTAAGTAAGTCAACTCCATTATTTCCTCTATAACACCGTAGTAATCATCTTCATTTTCACCGTAGCTTCTACCCTTGACACACACGCCACTATTCATCGTTGATTTGTTTATACCATAATCTTTTGTATGGAATCGATAACCATTTACGATGTACCCGTTGTAGCATTGCATAACTTTGGTCGGACCATTTTCTAAATCACATATTCCTTGATCTTTAACATCACCATGGCAGACCTACGCACAGACATAAACAATGATTGTGATCACGACCAATTAAGTAACTTAGTGTTGTTTACAAGTACAAAATTTATGTTAGCGTCCTTACCAACTGTTTCAACCACTCCACAAACTTAGTTTCACGTTCTTTTTGTACTTCTGCATCAATGAGATGTGAAACTTCTTTTTGCAACTCCAGATCAAATCGTCTGCAAACCACAAATACTTATATTACTGAACCATGTATGCACGTATAGAACATAAAAGGATTTATAATTGTGTTGTGTCTACATATACTTACTCGATGTATGGGTCGATCGCTGAGCAATTAAAAAGAATATAGATGTGTGCTGCGTCTTGCTCTCGATCTGTCAAGAGCCTTGATCGGCAACTACCAAATGCATTCCCAAGTGGTTGAAATATCGATAGATTGTCAGCTACAGTTACTTGTTCTCCATCATCGTTACGAGGCGGGCATGTGTAACGTGTTGGAATGTGAGGTTCAAAGTACATAGATGAAAAATTTGAAATCTCTTCTAAAGTGTACGCCTCACAAATAAAGCCTTCTACTCTTGCTTTATTACGAACCTTTTTTTTGAGGTCAAACATGCATCTGTCAAAAATATACATTTCAAATTTGAAATATCTATCATTAAAGAGACAAATATAAAAAAACATATACCTTTCAAATGGGTACATCCATCGATATTGCACAGGGCCACCAACCCTTAGTTCATATGACAAATGTATAATCAAATGTTCCATAACATCGAAAAATGATGGCGGAAAATTCTTTTCTAGCAGACAAACAGTGGTGATGACAGAGGCCTCGAGATTATTTACATCAGATACTACGACTTCCAATGCGCACAATGTTCTAAAAAATCCACTCAACTCAGACAATACCCCCCATATAGGTTTGTCTAACATATCATGGAATGCTAGGGGTATCAATCGTTGCATAATGACATGACAATCATGGCTCTTCAACCCATATAACTGTCCATCATCAATCTTCACAGCCCGGGCAATGTTAGAGACATATCCATCTGGAAATCTCAATTGTCTCAACCATTAACATACATGTTTTATTTGATCAGGTCCAAGCACGTACTTTGCCTTAGGTTTCAGTACTTTGCCATTATACTCTTTGAGTTTCAATTCTGGTCTTTTACATATTACTTTTAAATCCATACGGGCCTTCAGATTATCCTTCGTTTTCCCTTTAACATTCATTACTGTATTGAACACATTATCAAACACATTTTTCTCTACATGCATCACATCCAAATTATGTCGTATCAATAGGGTCGGCCAATATGGTAGTTCTCAAAAAATAAATTTCTTTGTCCAATTGTGATTCTTTCTAAATCCACGGAAGGGTGCTGGACTGCGAGCATCTGTTAATACATCTGGAAAGTATCACAATCTTCTTAGAATCTCTATGCTAGACAATCTTGTGGATGGACCTTCCATTTCAGTTGTGCCTGCTCTAAACACATTTCTTTGTCGTCGGAACATATGGTCGTTGGGTAGAAATCGACGATGGCACTCAAACCAGCAAAGCTTCCTTCCATGCATCAATCTAAAAGCTTTGAAATCATCCATGCAGTACGAACATGCCAACCTCCCAGTGACGGAGCCAGAAGTTTTTCGTTGGGTGGGCAGACTTCGGGTCTTTGGGACAATGCCAGAAGTTCCCGGTGATGACTCTATCGTAGGTGGGCTTGCCGAAGGTGGGTCTGTCCGGGTCCTCGGCGGAAGGGAGGGCCGCCCTCTTCGAAGATGGGTGGTCGTTGATCTCCATGGCGAGGGGCTGACCACCGTCGTCGGCAGCCGATCTCTTCCACTTGTTGCTGTTCTGGTCTCCCAGCCCTTCATCTAGACGCCAAAAATTGATGGTGTAAGCCATCGGTTTCAGAGAGAGAGATGGTCGTCTTCACCTATTCTATTTTGGCCTTGGCGGCAGAGTGAGAACGACATATAGAGAGGGCGAAAGAGAGAGTCTAAGGCTGCATACAGGTGGGACTACAGTTTAGACCCGCATGAATTTAGGTCCCAATCAATTCATTTATGGGCTAATCAAAGACTCTTTTAAGCTAATGTATGTAAAAATATAAGGTAAAGTAAAAGAATTATTGGATAATGTGAAAAAAACTATTACTAATATTATACCTGACACTTGTTGGAATTTTTTTTTTCGGTTTCTAATTTTGGGGTGGGCGACCGCCCACCTGTGAACACCCCAAATTTTTCAAAATATTGTAAATATCCCCTCTCTGCTCTTTGTCCCCATTTTCTGGGTAATTGAGTCAGTTTTAAATCTAAATCCCCTTTTGTTTCTCAAAATTTGGTTGAAATTAAATTCATTTTCCATATCTGACTCAAATTCGGATCCGGAACCATTATCCAAATCCAAATCTGAGCTTCGTTGTCCAAATGTTTATCAAATTCTCGAAATTTCCAAAATAACTTTTGAAAAGCTCAGACGCTCGGTATCCGTTTGGATCCATCAAATTGTATTTCTCGATTCGAGGTTTAAAACTCGAATATTTTCTCAACACCTAGGTCCCAACCCATTTTCCAAAGAAATCAAACCCAAACTTTCAAAAACTTCTCTTTTTGTAAATTTTTATTAAGAAAATGCAAAAAAAAAAAATAGTTTTCATCTCTCATGCTGCTTAGGTTTTATTTTCAAAAGTAACAAAAAAAATCAGAAAATATAGAAAAGAAAGATATATATATAGTCTTTTTTTTTTGAAAGGCCTCTTTCTGAAGAACCTTTTTTTAGAAAATCGGGTAAGGACCCCCCGTTTTATTTAAAATCTTGAAACTAAGGGGCCCTTTGGCGGAAATTTTCTTTTAGGGTTTTCAAGGAAACCCTTGGCAAAAAAAAAACGGGGAAGGACGGAGGCGACACCTCTCGCCTTTCCCACAAAAACCCGCCACAAACCCTCCAATCGCCCGAGCTCCTCCTTCGTCGTTCATCACCAACGAACTCGCATGCTTCCATCGCCCGAGCTCATCCACCCTCCGATGACTGGCCTCTCACGCGAACCATCGATCGGCAACAGAATCCTTCCCTCTCGAAGTTTCTCCTTTCCTCTATAAAGGAAGGCCAACAAGAAGCGAAAAGGGGGGATCCACTGGCCAGATAACCATTTCTCTTTCAGTATCATTCGTTTTTTTTTCTTCCATTTTCTTGGTAAACAATCGTCCATCTCCTTTCAGCTGGACTCCCTCGGTAAAGCGCCAAAGCTTCAAGCAATCTGGGGGGGAGGAGGTTTGATCCGATCGATTTCCTATTCCGGAGTCTACACAGTACGAAGAGAGGAAAAGTTTCCTTTCTTCTCGAGGCCATCGCAGCCGCCCGCTGCACGCATCGTTCCCCCCCCATTTCGGGTTTCTGCAGAGTTGATGGGATCAGTCAAGTATCGGCAGAATCACCAAACTTCGGTGGGCAAGGAGTTTTAGGCAAATCGGTATAATCTTACTGGCCTCCGCCCATCTATACACTGCCCAGCTACCTGATCATCAGTGTCACCACCTACCAGTAAGGTATGTTGAGTAGTTATGTTTCTACATCTGTGTTCGGGATCATGATAATCGGTCACTCTTGAGCCCCATATCTAAGTCATACCATGTTATTTTAATCTGCTCTTTCATTAAGATTTCTATACATAAATGTTAAACACTATTCCTGCTGATAATCATACTGACAGATCAATTTAATGCTTAAACTCATCTTGGACCAAGTGCCATGTTTTAAAATAATTGTCGTTAATTGGCTTGATGGATATTAGATTAAATGGTGCATATTGCTTGTTTAGGTAGCCAATAAAGTTTGCAGGATCTGTTCTAGCGAGTCAACGATAAAATTGAATTCTAGAAGGTGTTAAACAGTAGATATGTCAATCCTTGCCAAATGGACTGTAGGTTGATAGGTGCTGACAGCTCAATACCAGTAAATATCAGTGTTGTCAACTTTGTGGAGATCAAAAGTTATCAGATATAGCATGGGCATTAATGATTGAATAAGGGCATATCTAAGTATATGGCATGTATCATAATCACCCCATACCACTTGCTGTGAATGTCTCAACAACATCCTTCTGTTCCCACCAACAGCACTCCAAAGTACAACAGAACTGGACTTCTTCTTTTTGCAAAGGAACATTGTGGTCTCTTCTTCCTACCTTTACAGGACCTGCCAACATATTAATGACTATTGTAGCCCCCTGGGTTCCCAGTTGAGCTCTCAAGTATTTGAATCTGAAAGCTCAAGGAATGTTAAACGAGTAGTCTATCCTGTAAAACAGTAAGTGATTGTTAGATATTTGGGCTGTCACATTACAAATTGGCCCTTTTTCATGGAACACTCTCAAATGTCTTAGAAATGGGCATAAAGATTAGGAGATCTTTGCATTTTACCACTATGATCATAATAAGCTCAACACATTGCTACATTTCTGTGTGATCTCAAGGATCAACGGTTAGGAAATCATGGTAAAGTTTTTTTAGACCTACATGTCACCATGTATCATATTTCCCATGCTCACTGCTATATCTACAATGGCATTTGCATACTATAAATACCAAACAGCATATCTCCTGTACATTTGAATATCATGATTAGTATCTCACTTATTACAGTAGCTTTATTTCCTTTACTCTATTTTCTGACATGTTTATATGATTTAGCCTATCACAGTGTAACATATTCTTCATATTTTTCTATTGTTTTATATCTTACTTGTGTTAACTTAAAATTTTGCAGAAATCAGGTAGAAATATCATTAGTCTAGAATTTTGTGAGAATTCAAGATTGTAATAGTTAGACTTAAATGAGAATTTACGTTTCCAGTCTTAGATTAGAATGAATGAGCATTGTAAAATACCATGAATTACTTGTTTCCATGCATCTTTTCCTTTATTTCTCAAAATTTTCACGAATGGGAACACGAATGGCACGTGCACCATTTCATAAGAGGTAATTAATCCTAAGTTGATGATTTACATCAATGACCATAGTCAGGATGTAAACAAAACTTAGGATTTTTATCTTTTACGAAATAACACTGGATCCATTTTAAAAAATTCATCATATTTTCCTTAAATATTTTCTTCTTTTATTAAAATTTAACTTAAAATTAACTCAAAATATATACCAATGGCCATAGTCAGGGTATATTGAGAGTTAATTTCATTTTAAATTCCATAAAAGCACCAAATGTGTCTTATTCTTCACCTGAATTTAAATGTAGATTATTATATAATACATTCAATGACCATAGTCAGGGATGTATTATATCTTCAATCTTATTTTAATTCATTTCAAGAATAAGATAGCTTTTCAAAATCTAAATTCAAATTCTTTAAATTCATTCATCATTTAGGATAGAGTTGCATCATATTTTCCAAATCCTTTTCAAAAATCCAAGTGATCTCAATTATCCCTCTTCAATCTCTATCTTTATTCATTCTTTTATTTCAAAGATGTAGATTTCAATTTCAAAGTCCAATTTGACTTTGAGATTTCAAAAATTCAATTTTATACTCAAAAGTTTTAATTCAAATCAGATTTCAAAGTTCAAATTTGACTTTGAAATTCCAAGTTCAGTTTATATTCAAAACTCCAACCAAACTTAAAAGTTAAATTTAACTTTGAGATTCTTGATTCATCTCCTAAAAATTTCAAATTCAAGCTCAAAATTCAAGGTCTAATTTGACTTTGAAATTCATTTATATATTCAAGATTCAATTTCTAAATTTCATCTTCCAAATTCAATTGGAAATTTTGATTCATCTTTTGATCCCAAATTCTAAACTTCAAAATTCAAAAGTCCAATTTGACTTTGAAATCCATTTGTATATCCGAAATTCAAAATCTAAATTCAAAGTCTAATTTGACTTTGAAATCCATTTGTATATCCAAAATTCAAAATCTAAAAGAAATTTCAAAGTTCAAATTAAACTTTGAAACTTCTGATTCATCTTCGAATTCAAAACCAAGTTCATCTTCATCCAAGTTTGAGATTGATTCTGAAATCTCAAAAGTTTGTCCTTTTTCTAAAATTTAAAATTCAATCTGGGTTTTCAAAACCTAGATTCATCTTCAAAAGTCCCATTTGGACTTTCAAAAACTCAAATCCAAAATTAGATCAACTTGGATACAGTTTTCTAAATACAATTCTACATTTTTGGATCTTAGACTTCAGATCCAATTCCATCATATGGTCCAGAACCCAAGTCCACTTTTGGATCTTAGACTCCAGATCCAATTCCTCTTTAGGATCCAGAGTCCAATTTCACTTTTGGATCTCAGACTCCAGATCCAATTCCCAAAGAGGGTCCAGAATCCAATTTTACTTTGGATCTCAGGCTTTTAGATCCAAAAATCCATCTTAGGATCCAGAATTCAATCACACTTTGGATCTCAGATTTCAGATCCAATTCTCCTTTAGGATCCAGACTCCAATTTCACTTTGGATCTTAGACTTCAGATCCGAATCTATTTTAGGATCCGAAACCCAATCTCCATTCCCAATTCTAGATTTTAAATTCAATTCCACTTTCGAAATCTTACTTTCTTTTTCTTAAAACCATGATTAAGTTCAAAGTTCACTTCTGACTCTGAAACTTCATCTCCTTTAATTTTTTAAAACTTTAAATCATTCTTTCTCTAAGTCAAAGATTTACTCTTTCGACTCTGATTTACTTAGACTTAGAAATTTTCTGATCTATCTCAAGTTCTAAGTTAGATTCAATCATTTCTTCACTCCCTTATCAAGTTCATCTCAGAATAACTTGGAGATTTTCAAAATATCTTTCAAAAAGAGCATACATTGTTGCATTGCACAAGCATGATTCTTTGTGCATTTAGATCTTTTAGGATAAATTCTTAGATTATATTTAGGCAAAGCAAAAGGCATAGATTCGATCCTTGGTTCGATTACCCCTGGTAAAGGTGCCGGGAACGGTCGAACCTCGTACTGACGAGCGAATCTCGTCTCTCCATCTTTTTCCCGCAAATTTTCAAAACGGAGGCGAGTAATTTTTTTCTAAATATTTTCAAATAAAGGTCACGTGAGACCGCGCAAAGGGATTCCTCTTTCTTTCTTTCTTTCTTTCTTTCTTTTCTCTTCTCTTTCTCTTTTCTTTCTTCTATTCTTCTCCCTTCAAAAAGGAGGAAAATAGAGGTTAGAAAAGGAAAAGAGAAGGAAGAAAGAGAAACAAGAGAATAGGAAAAATTTTGCGATGATCATAGGTTTGGCGACCGAGATAGGACTCGTCTTCGTCCGGTTGGATCTATGCCTTTGCTTTGCTTAAATATTTTCTAAGTCTTTATTCTTTTATGTCAGCTACATTTCCATGCAAACCTTAGGAGCCTAGACTCTGTCCTGAGCTGACATTATTTGCATATAGGATCTAAGTATGGTTTGGTAGGACCATATTGAGGAGATTATATCCATGTTTACATTAGACTTAGGTCTTAAATACAACTCTCCTCAATTCTAGGGATTGAATGCAAACAAATGTATGCAAGTGTATGCTTCTTTTCATTTAAAATCTATCTCTTTAGGACTTGCATTAGAGCCTTCTGATTTTATTGCATGTTGATCATATTTTTGAAAACAACCTTACCTATATTGTCCCGGTCTTCACGTTGCTGGGCTGTCTCACTGAACCATAGTTCGGGAGAGAGCCTCACAACTGGACCACTTATTTGGGTTCGCGCCCCCTACCACGTACCTAAGGGCCATAGTCCGAGGTATATCGGTAGGTGCTCAAGGATGTTGGGAAGCCCTTACCTTAGAACCAGAGAAATATCTTATATGCCACGTACTTCGAGCTTCGGCTTGAGTATATCGGCATACCTTGATTGGAATCAGATGATCTGAACCATAGAGTTAGGATTAAGGTCTTACAAGCTATTTCAAATATTGCATATAGAGTCAGACTTTAGGGAGTGCTGTGTGCGCATCCTTGTTTGTGCAGCTATGATTTTGCGATATTTTTCTTGTGTTCTCCTACATCGACCTCTTTTAAAACCCTGGATGTGCTCTTTAAAACTTCCTCTATTTTTAAAAAACCCCAGGTGCATATTTTTCCCTTTGCCTATATTTCTTTTTTCCCCTTTTGTATGTCAAAATTTTTCTTAAAAACCCTGGAAAGTCTTTTTCAAATCTCCTGTTCTTTTCAAAATTTCTAGGATTAATGTTTGTCCCCTTCTTTCATCGAAAAGTCTATCTGTAAGTCCTGCATTCTACCTGACTCTTTTCCTCTTTTTGCCTCAGTATCACTCCAATGGCATCCGAATCTCCCGATGCTATCTTTCCTTGGGATCATGTCTTCTATCAAATAAGGGATGGAACCCCAGATCATCGGGTCATTCAGTCCCGTACCTTCTTCCCTCGATGGTACTATTCCTGGTTCACCGCCTTCTCGCGTATGTTCCCAGACCACTTGGATGATTGTGGATTGGAGATGGCATCGGCAGTTGGCAAGCAAACCATCAACGATAGTCTAATTCAAGCTATGGCAGAGCGATGGAATCCGCGTACTTGCACGTTTTGGTTTCCATGGGGGGAGATGACTATGCTAATAGATGAGTTCAAAGATATCATGGGATTGCCAGAACCAGCTGGTCAGCCAGATGATCCGGTCGAGCAACAATTCTTGATCAATGTCAAAGGGGTAGATGTTTGAGAAGCATTGGCCAGAGCTATAGGGAGCAGATCCTGGCCTCTCACAGAGATCAGCGGAAGTCAGTTCATCGATCTGTTCGAACTCTACAACAAGTATGGGGCCTACGAAGAAGTCGATACCTTATCTCGAGCAGCAAAAGAAAGAATCCAGCATGCCATGGTCCTATGCACAGTGGGGCTGGCATTCTTTCAGGATGGTCAGAATTTCATCGATATCAGAGTCGCCCAGCTTTTTCGAAGATGGGGAAGCAAGCAGACCCGTCAGCTTTCAGTCTCCATGGCAGCTCTAGCTTTTCTCTACAGAGGTTTGGCTCGATTTGCCCTCGGAGAGACCATTTTGGTAGAAGGGTGCACATACGCCTTGCAGTCGTGGTTCCTGCGACATGTACCGTCAAAAGCCAGTTCTTTCAGATTCAGCAGCAAGCAGCCAAAGTCAGTCATTCAATACCGAGCTTTGATCGAGAAACTGCATCAGGAGGAAATCATTTGGGACTTCTTCGACAGAAAAGAGACCATTCCTCGCTACACCTATGCTCGTGACAAGCGTTACAAACTGCTCGGCCCGTTCTTCTGCGTAGACTATCAGCCAGAGAGATGTCTCAGACAGTTTTCGCAGCGGCAGGTTCGTGCCAACACTCGCTTCCCGACAGGCCGCATGCCAGAGTTCGATCTACGGTCAGATCAGTGGTCTGGAGCATACCACGTCGCCAAATACACTTGGGACTCCTTTATTCCTTTGTCTATATTTCCTGGTCGTAATGTATCATCAGAGTATCGAGAATGGTGGCAAACTGTCTGCCCACCTTCTCTTTGTATTTAAAATTTCGTCATCAATGAAAATGCAAGCTTTTATTCTGATAAAAAGCCTTTTGGCCGAATCTTATTTTATTTCATATAGTTATGGATTCATCCCCAGCAATGAGACTCCTTTTTGTCTATTCTCGCCTAGGTCATAAGGCGCATTTTGTCACCATAAAAGGATGACGCAATCATTGCAAAAATTTGCCAATTCCTTCCCTCATGCCTTTTCTAAAAGAAATCACATTTTCAAAAGTTTCCTCGAACCCTAATCATTCCTTTCACCTCCGCAGGAAATCACTGGCATTGGCGAAATGGTTGTAACAAGGGCAGAAAAAGAAACAGTCCCTCAACACAGCGACAGTGAGGCCGGAGGGATGGATTCCCCCAAATCGGTCAGGGGACAGAATCAGAATCAAACAGATGACATAGATCCAGCCATGTATAATCTGTTTAAAAGAATGATGACCAGAATGATGGCTGAGCAGGCCGAGGCCAGTCAGAAAGAAGCTGTTCCAAAAAGCAAGCCAAAGAAGAAGGCTGTAAAGAAGCCAGTCAGGATTGTCAGAAAGCAAGTACAGCCCGACACTACTTCTGAAGAAACAGAATCAGTTGAGGAATCAGAAGAGGAAGAGCAACTTGTCTATCAGAATCCTCCACCGCAGTTTGCAAAGACCACTGCAGAGCCCGAATCAATCAACAAGCCCGTTCCAACTAATGACCCGATGCAGGAGCAAATGAAAGAAATGAATCGGGCCATCAAGGATATCCAGGCTAAAAGCAAGGGCAAGCAAACCTACTCCGGTGAAGACTTCTATCATGGTCTGGACGGGGATGACAATTTGGAGAATCTCCCTCGCAAGTTCATTAAATTCGACAGAACTAGCAACCCCAAGGCTCATTTGGCCACCTTTTATGCCGAGTGCGGCCGCTTCAGAAAAGATAATCGGGCATTATTCATATGCTTTCCTCGCAGCCTTGAAGGGGTAGCGGTCAGGTGGTATGCAGACCACATTAATCCTATCGAACTAAGAGAGTTCAATAAAGTTGTGAATTTGTTCATAGAGCGCTTCATGTTCAACGTTGAAGCCTCACCAACCCTCAATCATCTGTACAATTTAAAACAGATGGAGAATGAGAAAGCTAGTGAATTCATCCACAGGTGGAGAAGCACCTGTAACAGAATGAAGGTTCCCATCCCGGAGGAGCACGCCCTGCAGATTATTCTGAATAACTTTGCCCAGCCTTTGAGGAACCTCATTTCCACTTTGCCTGCCAAGTCATTCATCAAATTAATTGAGAGAGCCGAGTGGCTCGAGACCGGCCTGGACAATGGTCTATACGAAGGATATCCTTTTGTCAGAGGAAATCCTGATCAAAAGAAAAAGGCGCACGTCGCCTATACCACAGAATTGACAGATCAGGGCAGCAGTGGTTCCAGCAGAAAGAAGAACAAGAAAGATCGCAGCAAGAACGCAGGGCATCCCAGGGCCGAAAGGACAAACTCGGCAGCCCAGAAGGGAAAATTTGTTAAGCCTAATCAACCAGCGCCCCAACCAGAAGCGAAGCAGCCAGAAAAGCCGAAGCACGAAGGTTGGAGTTATGATCGGGAGTTCTCAGCCTTAGAACAGTCCCGCGAAGACATCTTAGAATATATGATGTCGAAAGGAATGATTAAGCTTCCCAAGGTGGCAGATCCTCCTGTCGCTATGGGTAAATGGACTGATAAATTCTGCAAGTTCCATCGGACTGTCGGACATGACACCGAGCATTGCTTTGTTCTCAAGAACATCATTCAGAACTGTATTGACAAGAACATGTTAATTGAGGACGAGGATAAGCAGCAGTCAGAAGTCTTGTCCAAACCATTCCCTAAACATTCAACTTCGGTCATCTCAGAGCAAGCATTCTCTTTGCAAGACAGTATCCAACCATGTTCTAGACAGGACATTCAGAATCAACATCAGGTCTTAGTCCTTCGCCAGGCACAGTCATCCGTCAAGAGGGCGGATGTCATCCCATCTTCCAGCAAACCAACAAAGGCAGCAACAGGAACTGCCAAGCTAGTTCCCAGGATCCCGAAGCGCTTTATCAAGGCAGCTTCGAAGAAAGAAGAGGCTTCAGGGTCAATTCAGAAGCCGATTACTGCATTATCCAACATCTCTATCTTGGACCTGACCCACGCTTCATCTGAGCACCAGCAAGTGCTAGAAGATCTTCTTAGAAAGATCAAAGTCAAGCCTAGCATGACCTCGCAAGATATGGCTCAGATCGTCAATCAAGCCATGACAAATGCACCAATCACTTTTTCTGATGAGGATTTGCCAAAGCCTCATTCGTTTCATAACAACGCCCTATACATAGTAGTGCGGACCAGGGGCATGACAGTCTCTCATGTGCTCGTCGATGGAGGCAGCAACCTCAATATCTGTCCAGAGATGACGACCAAGGCATTGGGCCTAAAAGAAGAGGAATACACCCCAGATCCGATCACTATCTACGATTTTGATAACCATGGGCAGACAGCCAAGGGGAAGATATTTCTCGAAATTTTCATCAACTATTCGGTACATACGGTCCTGTTTCATGTAGTGAATGTGCCACCTACATACAATCTGCTCCTCGGACGCACTTGGATTCACAATGCCAATACGGTCCCATCAACCCTGCACCAGTGTATCAAATGGTCGAAGGGAGGCATGATCACCACGGTCCTAGGAGAGGATCCAGAAGAACAACTCCCGCAGCCGATGATTCCCCGTCCCACTTTCACTGCCGACATCCCGAGCATTAGGGAAGTCGACGAGATCAATCTGAGTGAAAGCCTTATGCTGAATCTGAAGGGAATCCAGCCAACAGAAAATGTCACTGCAGTTGTTCAGTGGCAGGGACCTCGCTTCTTCAAGCTAGGAGGACGCCTCGATTGCACCTCAATTAAATATCACCCTCTGTTTCCTCGATTCTCAAAATCAAGGAAAGGATTTGATCTTCTGATGAAGCATGGGTATCAGCCCTTCAGGGGCCTAGGCAAAAATGAAGACGGCATTCTGGAGCCGATCATCCCTGTTCAGCATGTCACCGGCACAGGCTTGGGTTTCACAGGTCAGTCATCCGGCAGAAAGACCATCTTCGTCAAGGGAGCTCAGTAATGAAGACAATGCCAGTGTTTTCTGTTCTCTTTCCTTTTGTCATCTTGTAAGGGCAAGATCTGCCCCAATTTCTTTCCTCGTCTCAAACAGTCGCTTGTAAATATCAAAGTTTACTTAATCAAATGAAAAGTTTGTTTGCTCTGTTCACCTTGGTGTACACAAATTCTCTGCTTATATCCTTATCTATGTTGTCATTCTCTATCTCTGTACAAAAAGCTATTTTTCAGATCTTTTACCTTTTTCTCAAAAGCCTCCTTTTCACTTACAGGATTGCCGTGATCATGGCTCCTAAATTATTCAAAAAGCTCGTTATCAATACCAACATTTTTCAAAATAAAGCAGCCAAAGCGTGCAAAGCAAAGGCAGGGGCAGAAGTCAGCAAAATGACAGAGCAGATTGAAGAATTGGCAGAATTCGACTCGACGATTCAAGATTTGCCAGAATTTGCCAGCATTCAGAAGCAGGATGAACCATCACCGTTGATTCAAGATCCAACAGAGGATGCCAATGTTGGTTCAGAAGACGATCCAAGAATCCTCAAAATTGGTTCCAGTCTAAGATCAGATGAGAAGGAAAGGCTCATCTACTTCCTCAAACAGCATCAGGAAGTCTTCGCTTGGACTTATGAGGATATGCCAGGTTTGGACTCCAAGTTAGTCGAGCATCGCCTTGTGTTGAAGCCAGATTGCAAACCAATCAAGCAGAAACTCAGGAAAATGGATCCTCGAGTGGCACCACAAGTTAAAGAAGGGCTTGAAGAGTTATTAAAAGCAGGGTTCATTCGGACCATCGAATACCCAGATTGGTTGGCGAACATTATGGCAGTCCCCAAAAAGAATGACAAAGTTCAGATTTGTATTGACTTTAGAGATCTGAACAAAGCAACCCCAAAAGATGATTATCCACTCCCCAACATCGATCTTCTGATCGATAGCACGGCAGGCCATGCCATGTTCTCCTTCATGGATGGATACTCAGGCTATAATCAGATCAAATTGGCCGCTCGTGACCAATCCAAAACTTCCTTCACCATGCCTTGGGGTACTTTTTGCTATACAGTCATGCCGTTTGGACTCAAGAACGCTGGGGCAACCTATCAGAGAGCTATGACAGTAATCTTTCATGACCAGATGCACAAAAACATGGATGCCTACGTGGATGACATCCTGATCAAATCTAAAGAAGGGGAGGACCATCTCGATGCTCTCAGCCCAGTCTTTGAAAGACTTATCCTCTACAAGTTGAGACTCAATCCGCAGAAATGTGTCTTCGGGGTAGAGTCAGGCAAGCTGCTTGGCTACATGATCAGCAAGAAAGGCATAGAGGTGGATCCTGCCAAGGCAAAGGCGATCATTGACATGCCGCCTCCCACCAACCTCAAAGAATTAAGAAGCCTTCAGGGGCGCATTCAGTCTATTCGACGTTTCATCTCTAACTTGGCCATGAGATGCGAGCCCTTCAATCACTTGCTAAGAAAAGAAGTGAAATTTGAATGGGGATCAGAATGCCAACTCTCATTTGAGCGCATCAAGCAGTATCTCCTCAATCCACCTGTTCTGAAGCCACCCGAACTTGGAAAGCCGCTGCTCTTATATATTTCTGTCAACCACAATGCTTGTGGCGGATTTCTTGCGCAGTATGAGGAAGGCAGCTGGATAGAGCATGCCATCTACTACATCAGCAAGACCTTCATCGATTACGAGAAGAGATATTCTCAGATGGAAAAGACATGTCTAGCCTTAGTGTGGATGTGTTAGAAGCTGAGACATTATCTAATGGCATCAGAAATCAAGATCCTGTCGAGACTCAACCCTCTCAAATACATCCTTGAGCAGCCTTTCCTTACTGGACGGATTGCGAAATGGCAAGTCCTCCTGATGCAGTACGATTTGAAGTACGTTTCTCAGAAGTCAGTCAAGGGTCAGTCCATCGCAGATCAGTTGGCAGATTTTCCGTTAACAGAAGAAATCAAAGCGGAAGATGATTTTCCTGACGATCGAATTTGCAGTATTCAAGAATCTCCAGTTTGGATTCTATTCTTTGATGGAGCCAGAAATATGTCTGGTATAGGAATTGGGATCTTGTTAATCACTCCTGAAAAGGAGATGCTCCCTTATTCCCTCAAGCTCAATTTCCAATGTACTCACAACATGGATGAGTATGAAGCTCTAATACAAGGCCTCAAAATTTTGCACGACTTTGATGTCAAGAGAGTACACGCCTTCGGTGACTCATTACTTGTTATCAGCCAAGTTAATGCTGAATGGCAAGTCAAGGATTCAAAGTTAATCCCTTATCAAAAGATTGCCTTAGCTTTCATAGGCAACTTTGAAGAATTTCAGCTCAATCATGTCAAGAGGGAATACAATCACATAGCCGATGGTTTAGCCTGCTTAGGCTCTATTTTGTCTTTTAAAGACAGTGAATCCTGTCATTCCTTCGAGATCGGCAGACTTGATCAACCTGCCTACATTTCAATTAAGCAAGTGAACCAGGCCACTCAGAAAGAAAAGCCTTGGTATCAAGACATCAAAAACTTTATTGAAATCGGTGAGTTTCCAGCAGAAATGCCAAGAAGGGAACAACGTGCGATTCAACGCATGTCAGTTCGCTATTTTATCCTTGCCAATACTCTCTACCGTCGTGGGTTCAGTTCTGAGTATGCCAGATGCTTAAACAAAGACGAAGCCATGGAAGTTATCCAAGAGGCGCACAAAGGAATTTGTGGTGGCCACGTCGGCTACCAAACACTCGTCAAGCAGATTATCCGCGCAGGATATTACTGGAAAACCATGCAACAAGATTGCCATCGATTTGTAAGGAAGTGCGTCAAATGTCAGATGCACGCGCCTTCCATTCATGCGCCAGCCGCATACTTGCAGTCAGTGGTCTCTCCTTGGCCCTTTTCAATGTGAGCCTTCAACGTGGTGGGTCCAATCACTCCTTCTGCATCTAATGGCCACAAATACTTTCTCCCGGCTACGGAATACTTCACCAAATGGGTCGAGGTTGTAACTCTGCGAACAGTAGAAGGCCGGCATGTGGTTTCATTTATTCATAAAAATCTTCTCTGTCGCTTCGGCGTCCCACATGATATTGTGTCAGATAATGGCAGCCATTTCAAGAATGAGAAGATGAAGACCTTCTGCTCGAAGTTCGGGATTCACCACCACTTCTCAGCTCCTTACTATCCCCAAGGGAATGGCCAGGCTGAGGCCACCAACAAGATTTTGATCCGCATTCTGGAAAGAACTGTGGAGACGGGCCGTGATTGGCACGAGAAGATGCACGACGCACTTTGGGCATACCGAACCACCATTCGAACCCCAACCAATGCTACGCCTTCAGAGCTTGTTTATGGGACGGAGGTGGTGTTACCTCTACATGTTCAGAAGCCCGCACTCAAATTTGCGTCGCTCGTTGAACTTCCACTTGATAAGTATCAACAACAGAGATTGATACAGCTTGATCTACTAGACGAGAAAAGACTCAAGGCAGCAGAGCACGCTCAGGCCTATCGTCAGAGGATAGCTAGGCACTACGCCAAATCTGTTATTGAGAGAAGGTTTCAAGTTAATGATCTCGTGCTCAGATCGATGACTCATCTCAAGCACCGGCCGAAGGATAAGTGGTCAGCCAATTGGGAAGGCCCTTATGTGGTTAAGGAAGCATTGCCCCGTAATTCCTATCGTCTGATCAATGCAGATGGAGCGGAATTGCCAGATCCTATTAATGCTTTACATTTGAAGAGATTTTACACTTAAATTCCTAGCCTTTTGTACTCTTCAGAAGAATCTCTCTCAATAAAGCAACGATTTTTCTATTAAATTCTCATATCTCCTCCCTGATACTGGGGCATTTTTTTTATTTTGATCTATACATGTCTTCCTTCGTCATATGCAGGTAGGATTAGACGAACTCTTTTTCTGAAAAACTTGTCAATTTTTCAGTTGATCTATTTTTATTTGGCATCTATTTCATTTTCCAATTTAATTGAATTTTCATTGATTTGTTCATTTTGTCAAGTTTTTATCAAACTTTTAAATTTTATCGATCCTTCATTTTATATCCCTTTCAGGTTAAGGGATAAAACCTGAACTACTTCCCATAAACTCTTCAATTCATATCAATCTTTTATTCATTCTTCCCCAGGATAAGGGAAAATCCTGAAGTAATCAAAGTTCAGACCATCTTGGGTCAAGAGTCTTGAATAAATCTTTGTAATCGGCGAGATCTATTCATGCTTTTTGTCAATCCTTTCAAATTCGACTCTTGGGTAGGAATTATCTCCTTCTCATCTGGGTTCCGACTCGGATTTTCCTTTTTGTATATTCTTATTTTTTCTCAAGCTCCAACTTGAACTTCCTTTTGAATCCAACACTCGTGTTGGATAATTCTTTGTTTTGAGAATTTGAGTTTTCAAACCCGATTCTCACTTTCTTTCTTGTATTTAAAAACCGGGTTCCGACTCGGATTTTCCCTTTTGTATATTCTTATTTTTGAAGTCTCAAGTTCTGACTTGAACTTCCTTTTGAATCCAACACTCGTGTTGGATAATTCTTTGTTTTGAGAATTCGAGTTCTCGAACCCGATTCTCACTTTCTTTCTTGTATTTAAAAACCGGTTTCCGACTCGGATTTTCCCTTTTGTATATTCTTATTTTTGAAGTCTCAAGTTCCGACTTGAACTTCCTTTTGAATCCAACACTCGTGTTGGATAATTCTTTGTTTTGAGAATTCGAGTTCTCGAACCCGATTCTCACTTTCTTTCTTGTATTTAAAAACCGGGTTCCGACTCAGATTTTCCCTTTTGTATATTCTTATTTTTGAAGTCTCAAGTTCCAACTTGAACCTCCTTTTGAATCCAACACTCGTGTTGGATAATTCTTTGTTTTGAGAATTCGAGTTCTCGAACCCGATTCTCACTTTCTTTCTTGTATTTAAAAATCGGGTTCCGACTCGGATTTTCCCTTTTGTATATTCTTATTTTTGAAGTCTCAAGTTCCGACTTGAACTTCCTTTTGAATCAAACACTCGTGTTGGATAATTCTTTGTTTTGAGAATTCGAGTTCTTGAACCCGATTCTCACTTTCTTTCTTGTATTTAAAAATCGGGTTCCGACTCTGATTTTCCCTTTTGTATATTCTTATTTTTGAAGTCTCAAGTTCCAACTTGAACTTCCTTTTGAATCCAACACTCGTGTTGGATAATTTTTTGTTTTGAGAATTCGAGTTTTCGAACCCGATTCTCACTTTCTTTCTTGTATTTAAAAATCGGGTTCCGACTCGGATTTTCCCTTTTGTATATTCTTATTTTTGAAGTCTCAAGTTCCGACTTGAACTTCCTTTTGAACCTAACACTCGTGTTGGATAATTCTTTGTTTTGAGAATTTGAGTTTTCGGACCCGATTCTCACTTTCTTTCTTGTATTTAAAAACTGGGTTCCGACTCGGATTTTCCCTTTTGTATATTCTTATTTTTGAAGTCTCAAGTTCCGACTTGAACTTCCTTTTGAATCCAACGCTCGTGTTGGACAATTCTTTGTTTTGAGAATTCGAGTTCTCGAACCCGATTCTCACTTTCTTTCTTGAATTTAAAAACCGGGTTTCGACTCGAGTTTTCCTTCTTGTATATTCTCATTTTTGAAAGTTTCGAGTTCTGACTTGAACTTCCTTTTGAATCCAACGCTCGTGTTGGACAATTCTTTGTTTTGAGAATTCGAGTTTTCGAACCCGATTCTCACTTCCTTTCTTGTATTCAAAAACCGGGTTCCGACTCAGATTTTCCTTCTTGTATATTCTCATTTTTGAAGTTTCATGTTTCGACTTGAAATTCCTTTTGAATCCAATCCTCGTATTGGACAAGTTATTGTGAATTCGAGTTTTCACTCATCACTCATCACTTCCCCTTCAGTATAAGGGATAATCCTGAAACACCAGCAATCACTCTCGCTCAATTCTCAAATATCTTCGAATGTCGGTCTCATTTTTTTAAATCCTCCTTTTGAAAAAACCCCACTGCTCGTACTGGTGTGCATTTCGAAAATCCAGTGCTCGTACTGGTATGCATTTCTAAAAACCCAGTGCTTGTATTGGTGTGCATTTCGAAAGCCCAATGCTCGTACTGGTGCGCATTTCGAAAACCCGGTGCTCATACTGGTGTGTATTTCGAAAACCCAGTATTCGTGCTGGTGTGCATTTCGAAAATCCAGTGCTCGTACTGGTGTGCATTTTTCAAAAAACCCAACGCTCGTACTGGGGCATTTTTTTCGAAATCCAGCATTCGTGCTGGTACATCTAGCGCTCGTGCTAGTGTTTGGCTGACTAATCAGTTAGCCCTCCAGGTTCAGTCTTTGTGCTAACCAAGCATCATCATTTCAAAGTTCTAAATTCTCAATTTCAACCTTCGGGTTATCATTTCATCAAAAATCAATCTTTTCTTGCGAAGGACCCTCTTCAGGGAGAGTTCGAGGGAGCTCGTTCTTTTCGCATGCAACCATTTTTCGTTCGCAAGGACCCTCTTCCAGGGAGAGTTTGAAGGGACTCATTTTCTTCGCGAACAGTTTGCAAAACAACAACCAACTTTACACAAGAGAACCCTTTTTCCAGGAAGAGCTTCGACGGAAGCTCGTTTCTTTTTGTGGCCCCTGTTTTATCATCTTTGGCCAACCCCTTCACAGAGGACCCTCTTCTAGGGAGAGTGTGATGGACTCGTTCCTTTGTGATACTTTCTCAACTTTGTTTTCGGCCACCTTTCCATAAGAGAAGCTTAGAGATAGGGAGTTTTGACGAAAACTTAATTTCTCTTCGAAAGTCCCGTTTTGCAAACACCTCCTCTTTCAGGGAAGAGAGGAGTATTTCCAACTTCCCATTCAGGTAAGGGCATAAGCCTGAGTCTCTCTTTTGGGGAAAAGGAGAGGAGAATTTTGTCACGGACATGTCGACTCGATATCAAGCGACCTTCGTCAAGGATTTATAGAATACATTGCCAATCTGCTATAAAAAATCATTGTTGATCTCAAAACTTTCATCACACAAAGAATCATCTCAAACTACCTTCAGTATCATTTTCAAAAGAGCAAGACTCTTGCGAAATAAGAGCTAAATTCAAGCTTATTCTGTTGGTCAACCTAGAGGATGAAGAAAAATCTTCGATATGATCGGCAGAGGAAAATTCAATGATGTTGAAAAGCCATAAGTGAGCTGATATTAATCATAGCAGTGGCGCATTCTTAAAGATTATTCTTTTGGCGGTAAGACAGTGGAAATATCCTGGGCAGTAAAAAGAACCTACCCAATCCATATATCCTCAGTCATCCAGGCCAAGCTGCAATCAAATATCCGCAAAAGGGATCTCTCAATTGTCGTCAAGATGAAGGCGAATTAAGCGAGTAGACCCCCGGGGCCAAAGAAGGTTTGAAACATCTCCAAGATGACGGAGTTTGTGACAGATCCTTCCAGGGAAAGTTTGGATCACCGGCAAGATGAAGGCGGATGCGATGAACCTACCGACAAACCCTAAAAGATATTCGATTTCAGCTACTATTTAGAGATTTCAACCCAAGAACCAATGTCATAATTCCTGAGAAAGAAAAAGAAGGATCGGAACATCTCCAAGATGAAGGAGTTTGTGACGTACCCTTCCTCGAAAAAGAGAGAAAAGTCAGGACATCTCCAAAATGAAGGAGGGTGTAAAAGAACCCAGAAAAGATCCATGGTTCAAAAAGAGTGCAAACAGATCATCATGGGAAATGCCCAGGATATCAAACTGCCTGAAACTGTCAAGAATCATCTTTATCTATGTGAAATTCTCTATCAATGTCTTTTCACTTAATTGCTTTTATGAAGCTAAGAATGTTTCCTCTTCTTTTCATATTAGGGAAATTGATATCTTCCTTGAGGAAACTCAACAGCAACAAATTTGAATTTTAGATCTCAAATTCTACAGAGTTAGCCCAATTGAAGCTAATACTCTAGGTAGAAAGAGGTGATATTTTCACACATGAGCACAATTCAATCATTCTGAATCAACTACAATTTTTGACATCTTATTGGCAATATTTTCTAATAATCCCAACATGAAGTGTGAACTTGAGGTCGTTTTGACGTATCCTGACGTCATCCCTCCTTAGGACTGAAAAGTCCTTTTCTTCCATCTGATCTGAGCGCTCTCGGATTCGCACACTTCCCTGTGCTCCCCACTGTCCCGCCATAGACAGTACCTGCTCAGGATAAGGGTTAAACCTGAACTTTTTGCAAAAGATCTATTATTGTCAAAAGCTATTTTCAGTCTCAGCAATGAGGCACCCAAGAACAACCCCTTTTCAAGCTTTAGGACCCCCATTTTTTTTTTTTTGCAAAAACCCCTCGCGGACTTGTTGTGCAAAGTCTAGAGGCCCATCACCGTTTCCTCGTTCCTCGAGGATTCTGTATCCATTCAGGCTAAGGATTAAACCTGTTACCTCGCTCCTCGAGGTACCACCTCAAACCTTCTGCGAGAGGTCGTCTGTTTTTAGAAAGCTGATTTTTAGTCTCAGCAATGAGGCGCCCAAGATCATCCCTTTTCCAAGCTTTAGGGAACCCCTTGTTTTTCTCTTCTCGCAAACCCCTTTTGGATTTGTTCATCCAAAATCCGAAGGCCCCATCATAATTTCTTCATCCGGGGATTCCGTATCATCGTCCCTTTCAGGTTAAGGGTTAAGCCTGAACCTCGCCCCACGAGGTACCTTCCGTTCAGGTTAGGGTTAAACCTGAGTCCCATTTCCAACTAGATATCCTTTCTAGTACCATCACGGTTTCTCCATTCGAAGATTCCGCTTCATCTCCCACTCAGGTCAAGGGTTAAAACCTGAATCTCGCTTCGGCAATGCATTTGTCGTCCCATCACGGCTTCCTCGTTCGAGGATCCCGTATGGTCGTCCCTTTCAAGATAGGAATAAAGCCTGAACCTCGCTCCGCGAGGTACCTTCCTTTCAGGTTTGGGTTAAACCTGAGCTTTGTTTAGACGAGGCAATCCTCCTGTCCCATCATGGCTTTCCCCACAAAGGAATCCGTGCTCGTTGTACATCCATCCAGGAAAGGATCGTTCTTGAGTTTTATCTCATGAGGCATTTCTCTCAAAATGTCCCATCGAGGTCCGTTTATATTTCCTTTCCCCCATCCAAATTATCTTGATATATCTTCGTCCCATCCAGGTTAAGGGCTAAACCTGAGTCATTCTAAAGGGATGATCTTATCTCACCCATGAAACATGATCAAAATTCTTATCTTTCACCATCCCTGGGATTTTCACCCAAAGTCCCATCACGATTTCCTCATTTCTATCATTCAGTCGTATCGTTGTCGAAGATTTCATCCCTCCGGGACCATTCAGGATAATGTTTCAAGCCCGGCAAGCCGTATTTTCAAAATAATTCTTCCACACCCAGCTCGGATCAGCTGACTGGGGCATTTTTCAAAATTTGGAGTGTTTCTTTGCCACTAAGCTCGGCTTTCAACCGGCTTAGTAGCAAAGAGGGGCATCTGTGAACACCCCAAATTTTTCAAAATGTTGTAAATATCCCCTCTCTGCTCTTTGTCCCCATTTTCTGGGTAATTGAGTCAGTTTTAAATCTAAATCCCCTTTTGTTTCTCAAAATTTGGTTGAAATTAAATTCATTTTCCATATCTGACTCAAATTCGGATCCGGAACCATTATCCAAATCCAAATCTGAGCTTCGTTGTCCAAATGTTTATCAAATTCTCGGAATTTCCAAAATAACTTTTGAAAAGCTCAGACACTCGGTATCCGTTTGGATCCATCAAATTGTATTTCTCGATTCGAGGTTTAAAACTCAAATATTTTCTCAACACCTAGGTCCCAACCCATTTTCCAAAGAAATCAAACCCAAACTTTTAAAAACTTCTCTTTTTGTAATTTTTTATTAAGAAAATGCAAAAAAAAAAAAAAAATAGTTTTCATCTCTCATGCTGCTTAGGTTTTATTTTCAAAAGTAACAAAAAAAAACAGAAAATATAGAAAAGAAAGATATATATATAGTCTTTTTTTTTGAAAGGCCTCTTTCTGAAGAACCTTTTTTTAGAAAATCGGGTAAGGACCCCCCGTTTTATTTAAAATCTTGAAACTAAGGGGCCCTTTGGCGGAAATTTTCTTTTAGGGTTTTCAAGGAAACCCTTGGCAAAAAAAAAACGGGGAAGGACGGAGGCGACACCTCTCGCCTTTCCCACAAAAACCCGCCACAAACCCTCCAATCGCCCGAGCTCCTCCTTCGTCGTTCATCACCAACGAACTCGCATGCTTCCATCGCCCGAGCTCATCCACCCTCCGATGACTGGCCTCTCACGCGAACCATCGATCGGCAACAGAATCCTTCCCTCTCGAAGTTTCTCCTTTCCTCTATAAAGGAAGGCCAACAAGAAGCGAAAAGGGGGGATCCACTGGCCAGATAACCATTTCTCTTTCAGTATCATTCGTTTTTTTTTCTTCCATTTTCTTGGTAAACAATCGTCCATCTCCTTTCAGCTGGACTCCCTCGGTAAAGCGCCAAAGCTTCAAGCAATCTGGGGGGGAGGAGGTTTGATCCGATCGATTTCCTATTCCGGAGTCTACACAGTACGAAGAGAGGAAAAGTTTCCTTTCTTCTCGAGGCCATCGCAGCCGCCCGCTGCACGCATCGTTCCCCCCCCATTTCGGGTTTCTGCAGAGTTGATGGGATCAGTCAAGTATCGGCAGAATCACCAAACTTCGGTGGGCAAGGAGTTTTAGGCAAATCGGTATAATCTTACTGGCCTCCGCCCATCTATACACTGCCCAGCTACCTGATCATCAGTGTCACCACCTACCAGTAAGGTATGTTGAGTAGTTATGTTTCTACATCTGTGTTCGGGATCATGATAATCGGTCACTCTTGAGCCCCATATCTAAGTCATACCATGTTATTTTAATCTGCTCTTTCATTAAGATTTCTATACATAAATGTTAAACACTATTCCTGCTGATAATCATACTGACAGATCAATTTAATGCTTAAACTCATCTTGGACCAAGTGCCATGTTTTAAAATAATTGTCGTTAATTGGCTTGATGGATATTAGATTAAATGGTGCATATTGCTTGTTTAGGTAGCCAATAAAGTTTGCAGGATCTGTTCTAGCGAGTCAACGATAAAATTGAATTCTAGAAGGTGTTAAACAGTAGATATGTCAATCCTTGCCAAATGGACTGTAGGTTGATAGGTGCTGACAGCTCAATACCAGTAAATATCAGTGTTGTCAACTTTGTGGAGATCAAAAGTTATCAGATATAGCATGGGCATTAATGATTGAATAAGGGCATATCTAAGTATATGGCATGTATCATAATCACCCCATACCACTTGCTGTGAATGTCTCAACAACATCCTTCTGTTCCCACCAACAGCACTCCAAAGTACAACAGAACTGGACTTCTTCTTTTTGCAAAGGAACATTGTGGTCTCTTCTTCCTACCTTTACAGGACCTGCCAACATATTAATGACTATTGTAGCCCCCTGGGTTCCCAGTTGAGCTCTCAAGTATTTGAATCTGAAAGCTCAAGGAATGTTAAACGAGTAGTCTATCCTGTAAAACAGTAAGTGATTGTTAGATATTTGGGCTGTCACATTACAAATTGGCCCTTTTTCATGGAACACTCTCAAATGTCTTAGAAATGGGCATAAAGATTAGGAGATCTTTGCATTTTACCACTATGATCATAATAAGCTCAACACATTGCTACATTTCTGTGTGATCTCAAGGATCAACGGTTAGGAAATCATGGTAAAGTTTTTTTAGACCTACATGTCACCATGTATCATATTTCCCATGCTCACTGCTATATCTACAATGGCATTTGCATACTATAAATACCAAACAGCATATCTCCTGTACATTTGAATATCATGATTAGTATCTCACTTATTACAGTAGCTTTATTTCCTTTACTCTATTTTCTGACATGTTTATATGATTTAGCCTATCACAGTGTAACATATTCTTCATATTTTTCTATTGTTTTATATCTTACTTGTGTTAACTTAAAATTTTGCAGAAATCAGGTAGAAATATCATTAGTCTAGAATTTTGTGAGAATTCAAGATTGTAATAGTTAGACTTAAATGAGAATTTACGTTTTCAGTCTTAGATTAGAATGAATGAGCATTGTAAAATACCATGAATTACTTGTTTCCATGCATCTTTTCCTTTATTTCTCAAAATTTTCACGAATGGGAACACGAATGGCACGTGCACCATTTCATAAGAGGTAATTAATCCTAAGTTGATGATTTACATCAATGACCATAGTCAGGATGTAAACAAAACTTAGGATTTTTATCTTTTACGAAATAACACTGGATCCATTTTAAAAAATTCATCATATTTTCCTTAAATATTTTCTTCTTTTATTAGAATTTAACTTAAAATTAACTCAAAATATATACCAATGGCCATAGTTCGGGTATATTGAGAGTTAATTTCATTTTAAATTCTATAAAAGCACCAAATGTGTCTTATTCTTCACCTGAATTTAAATGTAGATTATTATATAATACATTCAATGACCATAGTCAGGGATGTATTATATCTTCAATCTTATTTTAATTCATTTCAAGAATAAGATAGCTTTTCAAAATCTAAATTCAAATTCTTTAAATTCATTCATCATTTAGGATAGAGTTGCATCATATTTTCCAAATCCTTTTCAAAAATCCAAGTGATCTCAATTATCCCTCTTCAATCTCTATCTTTATTCATTCTTTTATTTCAAAGATGTAGATTTCAATTTCAAAGTCCAATTTGACTTTGAGATTTCAAAAATTCAATTTTATACTCAAAAGTTTTAATTCAAATCAGATTTCAAAGTTCAAATTTGACTTTGAAATTCCAAGTTCAGTTTATATTCAAAACTCCAACCAAACTTAAAAGTTAAATTTAACTTTGAGATTTTTGATTCATCTCCTAAAAATTCCAAATTCAAGCTCAAAATTCAAGGTCTAATTTGACTTTGAAATTCATTTATATATTCAAGATTCAATTTCTAAATTTCATCTTCCAAATTCAATTGGAAATTTTGATTCATCTTTTGATCCCAAATTCTAAACTTCAAAATTCAAAAGTCCAATTTGACTTTGAAATCCATTTGTATATCCGAAATTCAAAATCTAAATTCAAAGTCTAATTTGACTTTGAAATCCATTTGTATATCCAAAATTCAAAATCTAAAAGAAATTTCAAAGTTCAAATTAAACTTTGAAACTTCTGATTCATCTTCGAATTCAAAACCAAGTTCATCTTCATCCAAGTTTGAGATTGATTCTGAAATCTCAAAAGTTTGTCCTTTTTCTAAAATTTAAAATTCAATCTGGGTTTTCAAAACCTAGATTCATCTTCAAAAGTCCCATTTGGACTTTCAAAAACTCAAATCCAAAATTAGATCAACTTGGATACAGTTTTCTAAATACAATTCTACATTTTTGGATCTTAGACTTCAGATCCAATTCCATCATATGGTCCAGAACCCAAGTCCACTTTTGGATCTTAGACTCCAGATCCAATTCCTCTTTAGGATCCAGAGTCCAATTTCACTTTTGGATCTCAGACTCCAGATCCAATTCCCAAAGAGGGTCCAGAATCCAATTTTACTTTGGATCTCAGGCTTTTAGATCCAAAAATCCATCTTAGGATCCAGAATTCAATCACACTTTGGATCTCAGATTTCAGATCCAATTCTCCTTTAGGATCCAGACTCCAATTTCACTTTGGATCTTAGACTTCAGATCCGAATCTATTTTAGGATCCGAAACCCAATGTCCATTCCCAATTCTAGATTTCAAATTCAATTCCACTTTCGAAATCTTACTTTCTTTTTCTTAAAACCATGATTAAGTTCAAAGTTCACTTCTGACTCTGAAACTTCATCTCCTTTCATTTTTCAAAACTTTAAATCATTCTTTCTCTAAGTCAAAGATTTACTCTTTCGACTCTGATTTACTTAGACTTAGAAATTTTCTGATCTATCTCAAGTTCTAAGTTAGATTCAATCATTTCTTCACTCCCTTATCAAGTTCATCTCAGAATAACTTGGAGATTTTCAAAATATCTTTCAAAAAGAGCATACATTGTTGCATTGCACAAACATGATTCTTTGTGCATTTAGATCTTTTAGGATAAATTCTTAGATTATATTTAGGCAAAGCAAAAGGCATAGATTTGATCCTTGGTTCGATTACCCCTGGTAAAGGCGCCAGGAACGGTCGAACCTCGTACCGACGAGCGAATCCCGTCTCTCCATCTTTTTCCCGCAAATTTTCAAAACGGAGGCAAGTAATTTTTTTCTAAATATTTTCAAATAAAGGTCACGTGAGACCGCGCAAAGGGATTCCTCTTTCTTTCTTTCTTTCTTTTCTCTTCTCTTTCTCTTTTCTTTCTTTTATTCTTCTCCCTTCAAAAAGGAGGAAAATAGAGGTTAGAAAAGGAAAAGAGAAGGAAGAAAGAGAAACAAGAGAATAGGAAAATTTTTGCGATGATCACACCACCCATGCCCACCCCTGGCTCTGCCACTGCAACCTCTCATGTGTGCTCCAACCAGATAGCATACCATATGCAGAGAAGTCACTGATTGTCCATAGAACAACGACCTTCATATTAAAATTTTGTTTTTTGTGGGCATCATACGTGGTAACACCGTCATCCCACAATACTTTTAGTTCATCAATCAATGGTCTTAAATACACATCAAGATTTTGGCCAGGTGAGATCGGACTAGGGATCAACAACGACAAGAAAAGATTTGGACGTTTCATACACAAGCTTGGTGAAAGGTTGTATGTAGTTACAAATACTGATCAGCATGAGTATGGAGTTGATCTACCCCCAAATGGATTAAATTCATCTGTACACAGACCGAGTCTAACATTTCGCACTTCCATTGCGAAGTTCTGATGAGTATGATTAAAGTGCTTCCAAGCTTCAACGTCAACAGAATGCGTGATCTTGTTTTCATTGTGTCGAACTTTATTTGCATGCCATCTCATGTGTTTAACTGTCCTTATAGACATATATAATCGTTGCAATCTAGGAGTGATAGGAAAGTAGCAGAGCAACTTGTATGAAACTTCCTTTGATCTCGTGCTACCATTGCCTCTTGTCTTTGGCTTGAACCGAGGATGCCCACATGACGAGCATGATATGTTATTTTCCTGATCCTTGAAATACAACTTGCAATGATTTGAACAAGCATCAATCTTTTTATACCCCATACCTAGAGCGTTGACCATAACTTTCGCACGATAGAAATTTTGTGGCAATTTCTCATCTTTGGGCAACATACTCTTCACAATCATGCACAAACGGTCAAAACATGATTGACTCAAATTATACCCGGACTTCAAATTCATTAGTTGAAGAACTGCAAACAAGATAGTGTGACTCTCGCAACCATTCCAAAGTGGCTCATCAACATCTTTAAGTAAATCATAAAATCTACTAGCTGCATCATTTGGTGATTCTTCATCTACAACAATTCTTACATCACTAGGACTCATAGCAGAACCCAGTTCTGTTCCTGCGACATCAAATATCAAATCCATATATGGATTATCGTGCACCACATTCACCCGTGCATCAAAATTGTTTCTAAATTCTTCTCCATGAAACGTCCAATTCTGATAATCACTCACAAAACCCTTCCTGTATAGGTGATGTCTAACGCCATGAGGTTCTACAAATCGATTATTCTTACAAATCTTGCAGGGACACCTAATCCGATCTGTGGGATCCACTATACTGACACTTGCCATTGCAAATTCAATAAAACTTTCAACACCATCCATATATTCATGCGATAACTCATTGTCCACTATACTATGGTACATCTACTTACGGTTTGCAGTCATTTTCATATGATGTTACGAATAATAACCTAACCAGTTAAAAGAGAACCATCAGAATGCTATGATGAAGAAAATATTAAATTTATCATGCAATATACGATGTCATACAATAACAAGAATTATGATGCATACATTGATAACTTAATATTTTCATGTGCAAACTATTAATGACACAATATATTCATTTGAAGCATGCTTTCATTATACAATTTCACATGAAAGCCATAATCAAATTGAAAGTAACTACATGCAAGCATGAATACAATTACATCAAACATTGCAATACATCGAAATCATTCATATCAAACAAATGTCAAACATGTACCTGTAGCAAACACACTTCAATATTCCACTAACTAATACCATGCCTAGCATGAAATCCATACTCCAAAAATAAGAACACTTCTATTCTCATACATTAAAATCATGCTCAGCATGATCTCCGAACTCCAACAATGCAGCCCTAGATATCAACAACTAAGTGAGTGTGTGAACAATAAAGTGTTACATCTAATAAATTAAATAACATGTGATGTGCTTGCATCACTTACTCACCACGGGTATTTACCCGATTTGCATTATTTTTGTCACTTACTTACCACGGGTGGCTGAGCAGAAGCGGGTTCCGTTGAGAAATCTGCAAAAAACACTGTTTTAAAATTAAGTCACCACCTACCGAAAAAAAAAAATCGAGGCAAATGAAAACATCTTGCATAGGCCTTGAGAAGCCCAACACCCAATGATCTACCAAAACGCATGAGTTTGACCCTCTGCCGAAAACGCATGGGGTCGACCCCCTGCCGGAACACAGGGGGTCGACCCCCTGTCGGAAACACAGGGGGTCGACCCCCTGCCAAAAACCGCATGGGGTCGACCCCCTGCCAGAACAGTAGAGGGTCAACCCCCTGCGGGAAAACGCAGGGGGTCGACCGTCTGCCAGAGTTTTAAAATTTACCTGCGCGTTTCCGGGCGGCGGCGGAAGGCTGACGGGGATCGGCAGTCAGTGATGGTGGACGGTGGGGGCCGGAGAGAGGCCGATGGGAGGGAGAGGGCGGCGGGCGGGAGCAGCGAAAGAAGAAAAGAAAAAGAGGGCTGGGATTAGGGATTATGCGACATTTAGCGACGGCTTAGCGATGGATTAATTCTGTCGCTAAGCCACTGTAAATCAAAACACAAAAATGACGACGAAATATATTCCATCGCCAATTCCATTGCTAAATCGCGATGGAATATTTTCCGTCGCAAAAGATGTTGCTAAATGGTGCATCCATTACAACAAAATATTCCCTCACAAAATCCGTCACTAATTAGCGATGGATTTTGCGATGGGATATATTCCATCGCTATTTTCATAAATTTCATTGATTATAGCGACGAATGTGTTTCTCTTGTTAATCTGTCGCTAACTAGCGACAAAATAATTCTGTCGCTAAATTTCGTCTCTAATCACCTATTTTCTTGTAGTGTTGCCCGAAGCTACGTCGTGGGGGCTTTCGCTTCTAAGCCCGTGACAAGTTGGTACCAAGGCCTTGTCTACATTGTAAGTGACAATGATACTAAAGAAGAATGTCATGACTTTTTTAGGCAGTATGGTTTCTGCTGAAGAAGATTTCATGACCGATGATCAAGTGTCAGCCATCTCGCGCGATGTTACGCAGCTGACTGGGACAATGACCAATATGTAGAAGTTGGTTAATGGGACTTGTATGGCTTTTAAGGATCTCAACGCTGAGATCAAAACAACAATAGAGAGAGTGGAAGACTCGGTAGAAAGTCTTGCCACTAAACTTAACTACTCAGTGGAGGACTTTGCCACCAGATTTAACGATTTGTTAGGTCGGTTCAATATCATGGCTGCTGAATTGGATGTTGTTCGACGAAAGAATGAACAGTTAGAGCGGCAGCTGAGGACTGCCTCAGTTGGCAGCATTACGATATACGTGGATAGACCACATTACAGGCTACTTGAGCCCATAAAGTATAAAGGCAGGCGAGACTCAAAGGATCTCGAGAATTTTATCTACGAGATAGACCCATTTTTAGAAGCTGCGAGAATAAAGGATGACGAAGATAGGATGCAGACTGCAACAATGTATTTTACGGATGAAGCGACTCTTTGGTGGAGACGTCGCCTGGGTTTAGTTGCTATAGTCTCGTGGGAGGACCTCAAAAAAGAATTGTGAGACTACTTTTTACCTAAAAATCAAGAGAAAATGACCCGCAAAAGGTTGCTAGCATTGAAACAAACAAGGTCAGTGTATGACTATGTCAAGGCATTCTCTTCGACAATGCTGAAAGTTGAGAGAATGGATGATCAGGATCAGTTGTTCTATTTTGGCAACGAGTTGCAAGGATAGGCAAACCAAGAACTCATTCGGCATGACCCTGCAATGCTAGCTGAGGCGCTTATGGTTGTAGAGAAACTTGCCAAGCTTGACAGAAATGACCTTGCATTTAAAGGCAGACAACAAGAAAATGATCGCAATAATCGAAGGGACAACCGAAGGAATGACCAAGGATAAAATGTTGGCCGGAGGAACTAGCAAAATCATGGTCGACAGGATGGCCAAAACATTAATCAAAATCGGAATAACTTTCAGGGCGACAATTACCATCGTCGTGACTGCCGTATATGCCACGAGGATCATTGGTAAGATACATGTCCCAACAGAAATCATGGTCAAGGGAATAAAGATAATCATGCACCTCAAGCTGCGAATGCTGTCCAGAGTAAAAAAGATGATCAACCTACAGAGGAGCCAATAGTTGGCGCAATGCAAATGATGAATGCGGTGAGGGTGGTAGCTGCTGCAGAACCGAGCATATGTAAAGAATTGATGTATTTGAAGCTTCTGCTCAACGGAAGACTCACCAAGGCATTGGTAGACATAGGTGCCACACATAATTTTATTTCGCGTGAAGAAGCAGAACGGTTGAGATTATAGTAGAAACGAAAAGAGAGCCACATGAAAGCGGTTAATTCGGAGGCCAAGGTCATCTATGGTGTTGTCCATGATGCACCAATGTGAATCCACAACTGGTCGGGGAGGATCACGTTATCAGTCGCACCTATGGATGATTTCAGGGTCATTCTCGGAATGAAATTCTTAAGAAGCAACAAGGCAGTGCCAATGCCCTACCTCAACGTTGTCAGCTTTGAGAGTAAGGATCAACCCTGTATGGTTACTGCAATATCAGGGAAGCTTTGTGAATGCTTGGTGTCTGCGGTCCAGTTAAAGAGAGACATGAAAAGTGGTGATGAGACTTTTGTTATCATAATCTGCACTACGAACGAGGCAGAAGAAGTTGCGGGTGTCCCAGAGGCCTTAGCGCCACTATTAAAAGAGTTTGACGATGTTATGCCCGCCAAGATGCCGAAGAAGCTACCTTCAAGGCGTGAGGTAGACTATTAGATTGAACTGGTACCGGGTACATGATCACCCGCAATGGCTCCTTATCGCATGGCAATTCCTGAGCTGCATGACAACTGGATGATATGCTCGAAGCGGGGATCATTCAACCATCCAAAGCTCCCTTTGGAGCGCTTGTGCTGGTTCAAGCGAAGCACGATGGGTCAAAGCGGTTGTGCATCGACTATAGGGCACTGAACAAAATGACAGTGAAGAATAAGTATCTGCTTCCTTTGATCGCAGACTTGTTTGATCAGCTTGGAAAGGCAAAGGTCTTCTCTAAGTTAGATTTGAGATCTGGCTACTAGCAAGTCAGAGTTGCAGAAGTAGATGAGCCAAAAACTGTCTGTGTAATACTATATGGAGCGTTTGAATTCCTTGTCATGCCCTTTGGCTTGACGAACGCGCCTGCAACCTTTTCAGCCTTAATGTATAAGATCTTCTATCCACACCTTGACAAGTTTGTCATCGTGTACCTGGATGACATAGTGTATATCGACTCGATAGAGCAACATGTTCAATACCTTCAGATTGTGTTTCAGACTCTGAAGGACCACGAGTTGTATGTCAAGCGGGAAAAGTGCCTATTCAGCCAGAAGGAAGTTCATTTTCTTGAGCATATTGTGGGAGGATGCACTCTCAAAATGGACCATAAAAAGATTGAGGCTATTCAAGCATGGGAGCCTCCCTCTAAGGTTTCTGAGTTGCGCTCCTTCTTGGAGCTTACAAATTATTATCGATGCTTCATTAAGAGATACTCTCAGATTGTTACTGCGCTCACAGATCTGTTGAAGAAAGACATACCATAGCTATGGTCTGATGCCTACCAGAAGGCTTTTGATGGGTTGAAGTATGCCCTCACAGAGAAACCAATGCTGAAGTTGCTTGACTGTCAGCAACCGTTTGAAATGCAGACCGATGCTTCTGACTTTGCTATTGGAGGGGTGTTGCTTCAAGAAGGACATCCTATCGCATTTGAAAGCAGGAAGTTGAACGACGCTGAGCGTCGATACACTGTGCATGAGCATGAGATATTGGCGGTTGTGTGCTATCTCCGCACATGGAGACACTATCTTTTGGGGTCATAATTCGTTGTGCGCACTGACAACGTTGCGACAAGCTACTTCCAGACTTAGAAGAAGTTGAGTCCAAGGCAAACGCGTTGGCAGGATTCGATATGGTCCACGAGTATAAGCTAGGCAGGACCAATGTTGTGGTCGATGCCTTGAGTCAAAAGGCAAAACTCGCAGCTTTGCTAGCTTAGGACGACAGTGTGAGCCAACTGATGAGCGATCTTCTTGAACAAGTGCGAGAAGCTTCAAAAAGTGACACGATGACTCAACAATTAATCACATTGGTGAAGAAAGGGAAGATGCAAAGATTCTGGCTAGAGAACGATTTGCTCCGCACTGCGGGCGACCGTCTGTACATTCCGTGACACGATACCTTAAGGAGACACTTGATGCACGAGTGCCACGATACTACCTCGGAGGGTCACCTAGGGCAACAAAAGACCTTGGCATTATTAGAACGTGCATTCTACTGATCGTAGATGCACGATGATGTAGATGCTTATGTGCAGACTTGCTTGATTTTCCAACAAGACAAACCCATCAATCATAGACCCGGTGGACTACTGGAAACCCTACCTGTGCCAAGCCATCCGTGGGAGTGCATAACCATGGATTTCATTGTGAGTTTGCCGAAAGCACAAGGCTGCAGTTTGATTTATGTGGTTATGGATAGGTTCTCAAAGTATGCTGTCTTCGTGCCTACCCCTACCACCTGCTAAGCTGCAGATACTGCAAAGTTGTTCGTGCGGAATGTAATCAAGCATTGGGGAATTTCAGAGATCATCGTTAGCGATCATGACGCACGCTTCACTGACAAGTTTTGGCAAGAAGTGTTTTGCTTAATGGGGACAAACTTGCATTTCAGCATAAGTTTTCACATCCAAACCGATGGACAAATAGAGAGAATAAATGGTATGCTGAAAAATTACCTGCGACACTTTGTCAGTGCCAACCAAAGGGATTGAGTTGATTTACTTGATGCGGCTCAATTCTGCTACAACCTTCAAAAGAGCGAGTCATTCGACCATAGTCCATTTGAAGTCGCAATCGAACAACAGACACAGACTACGCACTCTCTTGCTGCGCGAGGATGTGGCAAAGCACCTTATGCATACCAGTTTGTCAGGAACTGGCAAGATCAAACAGAGTTGGCGAAGGCATATCTAAGCAAAGCGATCAAGCGCATGAAGAAATGGGCAGATGAGAAGCGTCGTCCAATAGAATTTCGTGTTGGAGACAAGGTGTTGGCCAAGCTTTTTCTCGATCACACAACTATCTTTCGGGGCCACCACCGAGGCCTTGTCCGCAAGTATGATAGTCCCTTCATCATTATCAAACGTGTGAGAAACTTGGCATACCGACTGGACTTGCTAGCAAACTTTCAAGTGCATCCGGTATTCCACATATGTAACCTGAAGCCGTTCCATGAAGATGAAGGAGAGCCTCAATGGAGCATGCCTCAACATTCTCTGATCCCACAACGAGCACTCTCAATGGTCAGTGTACCAGACAAAGAACCAAAAGTCATCCTTAACCATTCCAACAACTATCTAGGGGAAGTAAAAAAGTACTTAGTGCAGTAGAAGGGATTGCCAGAATGTGAAGCCACCTGGGAGAAGGCCAGCAACATGTTTAAGCATCGACAACTTGTAGAAGACTACCATGAATAATTGGCATCGAGGATGGCGCCAACTTAGGCGGGGGAGCATGTTCCATACCGCCATGCCTTTCACCTTTTTGCTTTGATGTATATACCTTTTTGGCACTCTTGAGTGCCCCACAAGGCCTTACGGCTTAAGCACCCAGTGTATTTGAACCCTCTCTTCCCCTCTTAATGTACTTTGCTTCCAAGTATCTATAAAGAAGCTTTTTGCATCCTTGTCTCTTTGCTCTCTTTGTGTTTGTGCATACACGTACTCTTGCTTCCGCTCATGCACGTGTGCTGTGCATTGCTTGTGCGCTAAGAGGCCTGCCTTCGATGTTTGTGATTGCCCGAAGCTATGTTGTGTGGGCCTTCACTTCTAAGCCTGTGACAGGTATGATCCTACGTCCATACCAAATGCATGGTCAAAGAGAAACCCATTTCTTTTTTACCATTTGTCAAAAAAAAGTTGTTTGTTTCATTGTGAGAAAAAAAGTCATTTTCATACCAAAACGACCTCTTTTTTTGCCAAATGGATGAAACAAACGTACCCTAAGGGCAAGTTTGTCTGTCGCAAGTGCACTCACAACATGGATGCTGCAGAGAGTTTGTCACCAAACATTTTCGCTAAAAGGAGGAATCTAACATTGATTTTGGGATCCCTTTGTTTACTGAAAAGAATCTGACATTTACGTTGCCTTGGTGGGCCCCTCGAAAATGCATTGAAGGTTGTGCATTTATGCATGGCACACAAAAGTACCCTAACTGTTGATTGAACCACTCAAGCAGTTCCCTTGCGACTTATATTGTAAAGTTGCGCTTAGAGTCTATTTTGCTTTTGTTGAGTCTGATGTAAGCTGCCTAATTCAAGTGAATCAATACCTCAAAGGGGCAACCCATATGCTTGAACTGTAATAGCCCTCGAGCAAAATTATGAATGAATTAAATGCGTTGATCTTTGTTTTGTTCACCCTTATTGTGATTGCAATTCTTCTCTCTCTATTCTCTCTTGCTCATTTACACTCTGATTATAAGCTTCCGCGACTGGCAAGTGAGTTGACAAGTAGGCTTGCGGTGGTAAGGAAGGATTGTCATGCCACGCTGGCCCATTGAAGGAAATAAACCCATGACAAGTGGTATCAAAGCTCATTTTTATGCTAGGGAAGGGACTCCGGAGTCGGTGTCGACAGACAAGCTGACGGGTGGCGATTTGTGAGCAAGACATCATGGCGCCTTATCAAAACTTGCACAACACCAAAGGCAAGACAGTTGCCGAAGCTGAGAAGATGGGTTCACCTCGGGGCCAAGAGAAGATGGTTGCAACTGTCAATAAGTTGGTAGAAGATGTGTCTTCGCACGAGGAAGCGATTTCACACGCAGTTGAATCATTCAGTGAATTGAATGATGTGGTGGCGAGCCTGCAAGAGCAGATAAACTTACAGATGGGGTAGGTCACTTCGTTGACGACAATAGTGGCCGACTTGCAAACTGAAGTAGGCGAGCTTTAGTTGAAAAACCATACATTGCAGCAGTCAGTGACCCTAAATGGGGAAAATGGTGAGAGGCTATCAAGGATTGATGTGCCAAGACTAGCAAAGTTCAATGGTTCTCGAGACAACAAGGCGATTGAGAACTTTTTGTTTCAAGTAGAGGATTACTTGAATATTCAAAATATGACACTTGAAAATCTCAGAATAAAGGCTGCAGCAACATTACTGGATGGTGATGCTATCGCCCGATGGAGGCAAAAGCGCAGTAACATGGAGAGGGGTCAATGCATGATAGACACCTTTGATGACTTCAAAATAGAGCTGTACAACTACTTCATGCCAAAGAATGCGTAGAGGCAACCGTACTAGATGGTTCGTGAGCTTAAACATACTGATTTATTGCAAGACTATGTCAGAACATTTCAAAAGCTCATACTGGAAGTGCCTAACATGCTAGGAGACGACAAGCTCTGTTGAGAAACTATGTTTTGATGACACATAATATGATATACTGTCATGTATGCTTTAATATGATATGATGATATGCCTTCATGAAAAATGTTATATTATGACTGGATATGATTTGTCATGTATTTAACGAGTATTTGATGCAAGGTTATTTCACCTAAAAAAAAGAATGGAGACAACCTGCTTAAGTACAACCTTTGGTGCAATCATACTCTTTGAAGAAAAAGCTTGATGGGCCACACATTCTTAAAGATCATCTAAGGAGATCGGCTACTTCAAGCTGAAGACTTTTTTCTTCTTTAGAGTCATATGTAACAGAACCTTCAGAAGCATGCATATTGCATATTTCATATTACATGCTTTATCATACAAGCCATCTATTTAGCTATGTTTCAATAAAAGAATACGATATTTCAAAAACACCTTTTTGAAAACAAATCATTGTACTTTCTTACAAACATTTATGAAAAGGTATTTTGACAAGATATAATAGCTCATGATTTCAAAAGCATTAATTGTACCTTCTAACATGCATTTATGAAAAAGACAACTTGAAAAGAAATAAAAGCTAATGATTTCAAGTATGAAAGAAAAAGATAAAATGAATTTAATCACAATACATAATCGACTATCTTGAATTAACAAAACAAATATTATTATATATACAAGACAATTGGGTTTGGAAAAGACTTTATTTACTTTATACACTCAAGAATGTCGACTTACTTAAAGTCATCATTCTTTCTGTAAACATTAAATGCCACCTCAAAAGCATTTAAGAAATGACTATTTATTTAATAATAAAAATCCACACTCAAGAATGTCGACTTACTCAAAGTCATCATTCTTTCTGTAAACATTAAATGCCACCTCAAAAGCATTTAAGAAATGACTATTTATTTAATAATAAAAATCCACACTCAAGAATGTCGACTTACTTAAAGTCATAATTCCTTTTGTAAACATTAAAAGACACCTCAAAAAGCATTTGAGAAATGACCATTTATAAATAAAGTACTCAACAAAGCATTTATTGTTCTTACATGCATTTAACTAAAGAAGTGACGATTTGTAAGAAAAATACTAATATACTTCAAATCATTAAATTGAGTAAAGACAAAACTACATGATAACTTACACTCCAACGTTCAATGTACTAACATCATTTATTATGAGAATAGACTTTTTTACAAATTACATCTCATTTAAAATACAACAACGAATAGTGTACCCCAAATGCTACACTTATGGAAAGAAGACTTTTCGAAAAAGCAATATAGTACACATATTTTGTTTTTGAAATGACTTGACATCTCATATCTCAAAAGAACAATCATTTCAGAAAGGCAACGACTATTTTCTTGAGGCTATATATATACTAACAAAATAGTAATTCGAACAAGACATGTGAGCTTAAAAAGAAAAAAATTTCTATTCGAAAAAGAGAGCCTAGAAAAAAAAAGAAAAAGTCAAGAAAAGCTCTTTGACAAAGAGAATCATCTGTGTGAAAAGGAAAGAACATTATGAGAATCTTCATTCGTGCATTCATATCATTCTGAAGGTTCTATAGGAAGTATTGTAATTTTCTGTTATTCATTGTATCCCTTCTCTGTTGAGAGAAGTAGACCTCTATGAAAGAGGGTGTTTCCCTTCTCTGTTAAGAGAAGTAGACCTCTGTGAAAGAGGGTGTTTCCCTTCTCTGTTGAGAGAAGTAGACCTCTGTGGAAGAGGGTGTTTCCCTTCTCTATTGAGAGAAGTAGACCTCTGGGAAAGAGGGTGTTTCCCTTCTCTGTTGAGAGAAGTAGACCCATGGGAAAGAGGGTATTTGTACTATTTATCTGGTAATTTGAATTTTATAGTAAAAGGCTCAAGTGTTTGCTTGGGGACTTGATGTAGGTCAGTAACTCGACCAAACCAGTATAAATCTTGTGTTTTCTGTGTTGTGCCTTATTGCCTTTAAATTTTTATATTATTGATCTATTTCATATTTCACTATTCACCCCCCCTCTAGTGGAATTTCAAGCTCAACTGATTCATTGTGGGACTTCATCTATGGGCACAGTCTGAAGTGGAAAGGAGCAACCTTCATATTTTGAAAGATGCATATGTGGCAGCTGAGCACTTAGTTGACACTCAACGCAAGCCTTTCACCCCATCAACCAAAGTCGGTAAGAAGCTTGACCACGAAGGCAAGAAGGACGAGTGAAACAATGTCAAAGGGGAGGTGTCGACACGCCATCAATTTGAGAAGAAACAAAACTACCCAAAGTATAACAACAACAACAAGGGTGCGGTTGTGACATGTTGGTTCTGTGGCAATAGGCATATCGCCAGGCAGTACCCTAAGCACCTCGTAAAGGACGACGGGCAAACCAATGCAACGCAGGAAGAATGCAGTGATATTGAATGCAATGACACTGAGGCTATGCAATCGCGGATGGGAGCCATGTAGTCGATCAATGCAACTAGAAGTTACGTAGTTGAGAATATGCAATGGTTCCATACCGCATGGGACCAGCTGAAGGAGCTGTGCAGGTAGCTAGATAAGATGTTGGACATAGGCATCGTTCGTCCATTGAAAGCCCCATTTGACACCCCAGTCCTTTTTCAGATGAAGTATGATGGCTCCAAACAGTTATGTGTGGATTACCGTGCTTTGAATAAAGTCACAGTGAAGAATAAATACCCATTGCCATTGATAGCAGACTTGTTCGATTAGCTAGATAGTGTCTATATTTTTTCTAAGTTAGATTTGTGATCAGGTTACTGGCAGGTGAGGATTGCTGAAGGTGATGAGCCAAAGACAACTTGCGTCACCCATTATGGTGCTTACGAATTCTTAGTAATGCCATTCGGTTTGACGAATGCTCCAGCCATGTTCATGACTTTAATGACCAAATCTTCTACCCTTACTTAGACAAGTTCGTGGTAGTTTACCTGGATGATATCGTGATTTACAGCAGCAACATGGAGGAACATGTCGAGCACTTGCGAACAGTGTTTTAGGTGTTGAAGGAGAATGACCTCTGTGTCAAATGAGAGAAGTGTCTCTTTAGGCAGGAGGAGATCAGCTTCCTTAGCCACGTTATGGGGCGTGGTGTGTTGCACATGGATGGGCAGAAGATAAGGGCTATTCAGGAATGTATTCTGCCAAGCAAAGTATTAGAGTTGCGGTTATTCCTTGGTTTGGTAAACTACTATCGACGTTATGGGGCGTGGTGTGTTGCACATGTATTGTTAATTTTACATAAAAGATCTTTTAGTTGGTTAGAGAGAATAGCAAAATAACAATATTAAAAGGACCAATAGAATAGGTTAGAGACCAACCTATTCATAAAAGTAATCTTAACATGCCAAAGCACTGAAAATGAGTTTTATTGTAGTACATGAAAATATGATATTTCATAAAGAAGTGATCATCTCCATGACTCATATGATTCATTTTTGTGATACAAGATAGCATGTGAACCTACATAAAAAATTAAGTCGAGATAACTATATAAACCTCGATTTAGTACCCTTTTAGTGTCAATGAGTCAAGTGGGAGAAAGTTGGACATTTGGGTTTGGGTTCAACCCATAGTATGACTCGGTTTGACACTAATGAGAGAGTTAGTAGGCACTTAATGAGAATTAGTGGGGTAGAGGTTACGTGAATGAATATGAAGAGTTCACGTTCTGTAACCACCCCCTTATCCTCCATTATAATTAGGGGGCTTGGCTGCATGATGAGGGTAGCCCGAAACCAATAGCCTGTAGCCTATTGCCCGTGTCCTCGAATTTTCATTTGAGTTTAGGGTCCTGCTCACCATCGACTTAAAGGCCTGGGCTCATTATGAGTATCGATAGGCTGAGGAGAACGTTGAGTACCCGCACATCGCATCAACCATGGCATCTACCAATATGTGTGTATTTTTGCATTCCAGTTTTGATTTTGTGCATATGTGTGATCATCGCAAAATTTTTTCCTCTCTTGTGGTTTCTCTCTCTTCTTTCTCTTTTCCTTTTCTAACCTCTATTTTCCTCCTTTTTGAAGGGAGAAGAATAGAAGAAAGAAAAGAGAAAGAGAGAAAAAAAAAGAAAGAAAGAAAGAGAGAAGAGAAACTATTTTGCGGGTTTTCACTTGACCTTGATTTGAAAAGAATTTAGAAATTTAACTCACCTCCGTTTTGAAAATATTGCGGGAAAATGGAGAGACGGGATTCGCTCGTCGGTACGAGGTTCGACCGTTCCTGGCGCCTTTACCAGGGGCAATCGAACCAAGGATTGAATCTATGCCTTTTGCTTTGCCTAAATATAATTTTATCCTAAAGATCTAAATGCACAAAGAATCATACTTGTGCAATGCAAGGATATATGCTCTTTTGAAAATTGATTTAGAAATTTCCAAGTATTCTGAGATGAACTTGGTAAAGGAGTGAAGAAATGTTTGAACTTAACTTTAGAACTTGAGATAGATCAGAAAAGTTCTAGGTTTTCAGAATTTTGGGAAATAAATATTGATTTTGAAGAGAAAGATTTGAAGTTTTAAAATGAAATAAAATGGAATTTCAAAGTCAGAAATGGACTTTGAATTTAATCATGGATTTAGGAGAAGAAGATGAAAAATGTAATCTTAAGATTTTGAAATCAGGACAGGCTTGAGAGATCCAAATGATATAGAAAGTAGAAATGGATTCAGACAAGATCTGAAAATGAATTGGATTTGAAATCTAGAATTTAGGAATTGGATCTTAAAATGGACTTAAGATCTGGGATCCGAGATCTGGTGTAGAATTGGGTTCTGGATCCTAAGATGGATTTGGATCTGAAGTCTAAGATCCAAAGCAGAATTTGGTTCTGGATCCTAAATGGATTTGGATCTGAAGTCTGAGATCCAAAGTGAGATTGGGGTCTGGATCCTAAGATGAAATTGGATCTGAAGTCTAAGATCCAAAGTAGAATTTGGTTATGGATCCTAAATGGATTTGGATCTGAAGTCTGAGATCCAGTGTAGAGTTGGACTCTGGATCCTAAGATGGATTTGGATCTGAAGTCTGAGATCCAAGAGTGGAATTGGAGTTTGGATCCTAAAGAGGAATTAGATCTGAAGTCTGAGATCCAATATGAGTGTTGAATCCTAGATCCTAAAATGGATTTGGAGTTAAATTCAGAAGATGAATCAAGAACTTCCAAGTTTAATTCAAACTTGGAAAATGAATTTAAATCTTGAATATACAAATGAATTTCAAAGTTAAATTGGGTTTTAAATTTAAGATAAAATTTGGAATTTTGAAATACAAGATGATTCTGAAGTCTCAAAGTCAAATGGGACTTTGAAATTGAATTCTTGAATCCTTTTGAGAAGTAGAATTGAATTTGAATTTATGAATAGGATTTTGATCTGAGAAATGAAGGAAAGAATTACTTGGATTTATGAAAAGGAAATTTTAAAAATATGATGCAATTCTATCCTAAATGATGAATGAATTTAAATTTTTGAAATTGGATTTTTTTGAAAAGCTATTACATTCTTTAGATGGATTAAAATAAGATTTAAGATATAATACATCCTTGACTATGGTCATTGAATGTATTATATAATAATCTATATTTAAATTCAGGTGAAGAATGAAACACATTTGGTGCTTTTATAGGATTTAAAATGAAATTAACTCTCAATATACCCTGACTATGGCCATTGGTATATTTTGAATTAATTCTAAGTCAAATTCTGATAAAAGAATAAAATATCTTTAGGAAAAATATGATGAATTTTGAAAAATGGACCCAGTGTGGATCCAGTGTTATTTTGTAAAAGATAGAAATGCTAAGTTTTGTCCACACCCTGACTATGGCCATTGATGTGGATCATCAACTTAGTATTTATTATCTCTTACGAAATGGTGCACGTGCCATTCGTGTTCCCATTGGTGAAAATTTGAAAAATAAAGGCAAAATGTATGAAAAATAAGTAATTCAATGATATTTACAATGCTCATTCATTCTACCTAAAGCAAGGAATGTAAATTCTCATTAAAGTCTAGCTATTACAACTCATAGAATCAAATTTACAACTCCAAATGACAATTTTATCCACATATTTCCTGCAAAGCAAACAGGTTAGTAATGAAAAGAGAAAGAAAATCACATATGTCATGTGAAAATCAAATAGTGAAGAGATATGTATAATGAAAATGATGGAAAGTGGCACATGTACTTGTATACATATATATATGAGAGCTTACACATATGCGAGTACATATATATATATATATATATATATATATATATCACATGTAACATATACTTAATGAGAGTGTATTCAGCAGGTACAACCAACTGAGTTTGCTGTAAGTTTGATTTGCGATTTACAACAATGGAGCTACAGCAACTCAGGGAGTTACTGTGGATGCAGAAAACTCATCTCAATGATGATTGTTTTCGGTAGATGAAAGGGAGCTGCAGCACTGCTGGGTTGATATGATAACAAAACCGTGTACTGTTGCAAGTGCAGTGGTAGTGAAGGGAGGTTGGAAGTGCTGTGTACTAAATATATAACATGTGGGATTGTGAATGGCTAATGTGTTGCAACAAGGGCAACACAGGTGCTCAGGAAGTGGATGTAAGACGCAGTGTTTTGAATTTCAGCAGGATCAAGGTGATGGGGAAAACTGCAACAGATAACTTCAGCAATGAATAGCTGATAATGAACTGTTGACAGCTATGGTATGGCGAGTGCAGGATGGAAGATGCTGGTACATCGAATGGTGATGAAGGTGTGTACATAGTGTCATAAGTGAAAACTCAGCATATGATAGCTAAGATGGATGATATGATGCATGCTGTGCAACAGGTATAGCATGTTGTGCTGTGAAGAAGAGGTTAGTGATGCACAACGGGTAAATTATGAGGGAATGATAGATGTGTTGTTAAAAGCAAGATACCCCTATTGATGCAGGTATTAATGCAAATATTGACAGTAATTGTAAATGCCATAGCAGATCGTCTCCTGCAAAAAAAAAATGATTCCATCAATGTCTCTATATATTGATTCTAATCAGGAGGTTACTGGCAAGCTGCCAGAACCGTGGGTCATTAACTAATAAGCATCCCCTCTGAGGCACTGAGTCAGATCATTAGGCTTGGTAGGATTTGATTTCAGCATCAAAGACAATCATTTAAAGATTACAGGAAAATAAGTACTGACCTTGAGCAAGATAGACAATGTATACACATCGAAAGCCAAGAGCTTATCCCCAGGAATTACAGGTGACTAGGGGTTATGAGGTGATGGACCAATACCAGCTCGGCTCTTCCGAATGGGGATTTTAAGATGATGGTACTTAACACATAGTAGCTGGATGAAAACTTATAACAGCAACCTCAATGAGTTTCAGAGTACATGAAACTAAAACAGGAATTCGCATGAGATAAAATAAACCACTTCTGAACTGGAAAGGCTAGCATTCAAAGGAATCAACATCACAGGCCCATCGCACAAATGAGGAATCTTAAAATGACACCCAGTGCCAAAGTATTAACCAACAATCTAACTTTTCACTACGCAATCATTCACTATACCACAAATTGGCTTTGTACCCTGCATTAATCTAAAAGAAAAGAAAAAGAAAAAGAAAAAAAAAGAAAAGAAAAAAAAACTGGAGGGCATAGGACAAAACATGGCTCATGACGTGTCCCACAACCGAAACTGCCTGCTGTGTTAAATTCAAAGGCTTCAGGACATGACTTTGCAACAAGTAGCAGAAAAAAATATATCTACTCTGAACAATGGTAGTAACATATATAATGATATTCAAGATAGACTACAAGCAAATGGAACAAACTGGAAACAATACCAGTAAAAAAAATAGACTACTGCAGCACACACGACAGATCAAAGCAACTTGTGAGCCATGGATTTCAACAATGGTGAGTAAATTATGAGTGACACAGGGTGATAGAACGAAATTCCAAGGACAGCAAAACATAAATGAATACAGAAAATGAAATGGAGATAATGCTTCTACACAGAGGCGTAAAAAAAAAAAAGTGGAAAGCTAAATCAAAATGTATGATTATAAGATGGTAACAGGGAAACATATATTTCAATAGATATAAACAACAAGGCTTGTTAATTATAGCAGAATCGAAAGAAGACAATACTTACCTGTTCTCTTGTCTTAACCTGTCACCATCAATGACACATGGCTGATAATGAATATATTATCAACACCCTGACAATATCAAATTAGTTTGCCATGCAACCCCTCAAATTAAGCCAACACCAAGAATTTGCTTAGGCCTTCCATGTTGTCTTACAGCAAACAAGTAGCAAAGTGATGAGCGAGACCGTGATATAGGCACAACTACCTGGCTTACAACGTTCCATAGAAAGATCAAGTTATTTAAATCAAACTCCCTTTGTCGATCCTTAGATGCTGAAATAATTTTGGATGTTGGAAATATAGCTCGATCTGGTCCCTTATTGAACCAATTGAGGTTCAACTTCAAATGTTAACAACAAATGCAGGCAAGTATACGGAGGATAGGGTGAAGTGAAAGTTTAAGATGCAACCCTAGTGTGTTAGGGTGAGAAATTGCAAGCCACCATCCAATCTTAATTTGGTCCTTTTAACTACACATGATGAACCCGGAGGGCACTTTGATCTCAACAAACCCAAACTTTATCATAGCAAAATTCGAATCAACCAGGGCACTTGATATCAGCTTGAATGGATGTTAAGTCAGCTCTGAATGAGACAGTATTCCCTGCCATTCCAGAAATATCCACCACAAGACCCCGAGGTTGTTGTCAGCAAACAACCTGCTTACACATTCCATTTGATGCCTGATCGATCCTCGCAACATCATATTCTAATCACGATTTTGATCTCTTGCAGGCCTGTCACTAGACCTATGTCACTTGAAAATTCCTCATCAATGCTCAATATGGGCCTACCACTTAGGGGAACGATTTGGACAGGTTAGAACAAATCTGAACTCATCCACTAAGCTTATTCCCCTACCACAACACCCTCTAAGCAAACTCATGAATCTCAGATTCTCAGAAAAACATATCAAAATAAGGTAAAGCAAGATAATCAGACTTCAAAATTTCAGGTAGAGAACCTGAGCTCCAATAACAAAAAAAAAAAAATGAAGCCCAAGAGCTTTCAGTTTTAAGAATACCAAGGTTTCAATCATAAAGCAATGGTAAACTATAATGGATCATGATAACTACGAACTGTTTCTCTGCTAAATACAGATAGAATAAACAATTTTTAATAGCATGTAAGCAAATAATGATTCTACAGAAATCATAGTAAATCACCCAAATGGCATGAATGATATGCTAAAATCGATGCCATCCGATGTTGAATGCTTGTGAGATATAATAGGGGATGAGAAGCGCATGCTTATGCTATAGCCAAGTGTAAGCACATGCTCACAGCGAGATTCCTGAAAGGAAAGCATGTATTCATAATAAATTTAAGCAAAAATAGATACCATAAAAAGAAGAACACTTAAAGAAGATCGAACGTAATTGCAGAACACCAGCTAAGAAAAGAGAAAGAGAAAAAAAAAAGAAAAGAGAAGAAAAGAAAAGAAAAGAAAAAGATGTTGGAATGTGAAATTCCATTATTGTCGCAAAGGGGCATTGGGATTGCTATAGGCAACCCAATACCCATCTCTGGTGCGTTAATGGGGGTAAAAAAAAAATCAAATCAAAACCACGAAAAAGAGAAGATTCTTACCTGACTCGTGGGGAGTTGAGGCTTGTTATTTATCCTGGAGGGCTTTTCTTGCGTGATTTTTGCAGAAATTGATCCTTCTTCAGAGGAAATTTCTCTTTCGTTGGAGGGAAAGCTCAAAGGGGATCGTCAAGTGGATCGGTGCTGGCTGGAACCCATCTCTCTCCCTTTCTCGTTGCAGGGGATGCCTGTTTATATAGGCAACGAGAGAGGGGAGTTGGCTGTTGGAGGGTTTCGGCCAGGGTTTCGTAAAAAGGGGAAAGAGGCCAGAGTGAGGAAGGAAGGAGGGTGCTTTGTAGTCGACTTCCTTTCATCGGGTGAACAAAAACTCAGGAAATCATGAAGAAAGAGGAGAGGAGAAAGAAGAAGAGATGTGGAAAGGTGAAGGAGCGATATTGCTGAAGGAAGAAGAAAGTGTGGTGGGGTGATAACGGGTCTTGTGAAAGAGGAGTCACAGTGGTAGAGTGAAAACGGGTGGTTCCTAGGGGAGACCCTGCGTGCTTCTCTTAAAGGGGGATAAGGAAAGCTCTGGAAGGTGGTTGGTTGGAGATGAGCGACCATGGAGAGTTGCGATGGGGGCACATGGGTGATCGGAGGGTTGTGGAGAGGGGACATCGGCCATGGAGGTTCAAGGGTGATAGAGGGAGAAGGCGAGAGTTAGGGTTTTCAAAACCCTAACTCGAAAATAAAAATAAAGTTTTTTTTCTAAAAGGATCCTTTTTAAAAAGTCTTTTTTCAAAAACGGGTTTTCAAAAACCAGTTTTTTGCAATTTCCTTTATTTATTTTTGATTTTTTGTTCTTTTTTTTGAGTATTTTGATTTTTTTGTATTTTTGGAATAAAAATCTGAGAAAATAAAGACTAAACCCTAATTTTTTGTATTTTTCTAAAAAGAATATTTACAAAAGTATCTTTCTAAGATTTTTAGACCATTTTGGGAAAATTTCTTCAAAAAGGGGTTCGGACCTAGATTTTAAGAAAATGTTCGAGTTTTTTTTACACTCGAATCGAGAAATATAACATGATAGATCCAAACAGATGTCAGATGGACTGTCCGAGCTATTAAAAAACCATTTTTGGTATTTTCTATAATTTTAATTTAAAATTTGAACAAGGAGATTTAAATTTGGATCTGGGCAATGGATCCAGATCCAAAATCAATTTAAACATATAAAATGAATTTAATTTCAATAAAACTTGAGAAATGAACTGGAATTTAGATTTAAAATGACTTATTTACTCAAAAAATGAATTTAGGGGCAAAAGGGGAATATTTAAAAGATTTTGAAAAATTTGGGGTGTTCACAATATGCCAACAAGGTATGCACAATTGACCCAATCAAATTGAAAAAGAAACCTATCAAGGTTAAAGTTTTATAGAGGCAAGAGGGTGGATTGGTTAAGATGGCAACTACATGACGTTTTGGATTCCCCTAGTAAATTCTTCCATAAAATAAGTGACACATGGCACCTCAACACCAACCTGAATCAAATCCCATTGGCTCTCCTCAACTGACCCCCTATTGTCACAAAAGTTGGTAACTTTTGATGGAAATCCCAACCTATCATGGGACCCACCTGATTCAGGTATTTTTGGCAAATTCCATTGCCTCACCGTTCCTTTCATAATTCTTCCTCTTTTCAACCTAATGTTGACCTCTCTAAACCCATCTTCAAACCGATCTTTCCAAATGCTACAAATCAGCCCCTTTTAGTGGCCCTATATTTTGAGCTGGAGGACCCATCTCTACCCTCGAATTAGGTTGCCATATCTAGCTTGTTGGTGGACTTCGGTCCACTCCATTGCCTCGACCCAAACCCAAAACTGAACTCCCTAGCCTCACCAGTCATAGAGCATCCGTCGACACCTCGAAGCAGGTTATATGTCCCCCCCCCCAGAACACGCAGATGCGTGTTCTCGGGTCTGAATGAGTGCCACGTATGTAATCACGTGGGGCTCGTTTCCCCGTGTGTGTGTCAGCATCACTTAGCATCAGAGTCTGGTGCGTTTGCAAAGACTTAAGTACCCTTTTCCACCATTAGCATCATAAAACGATGTTTCAAAGAAATGACAAAAATATCCTCCCACCAGAAAGGGTTATAATCATCATCATTTTTGCCCTAAGGATTAAACTCCTCTGCTTTAACAGAAGCTCCTCACAATATGTCGCCCTAAACGTTTCAGATCACCCTTTGATGATGCACCATCTGCTGTAACAGGAACTCCGATTTACGATGCACCCTTTGCCATCGTTCGCTGTCGTCGGAGCACCCTTTGTCACATTTTGCTGTCGTTGGAGCACCCTTTGCCGTCGAAGTACCCTTTGTTGTCGTCTGTTGCCGTCGGAGTGCCCTTTGCCGTCATCTACTGCCGTCAGAGCACCCTTTGCCATCGTCTGCTGCCGTCGTAGCACCCTTTGCCGTCGTCTGCTGCCGTCGGAGCACCCTTTGCTGTCGTCGTCTATTATCGTCGGAGCACCCTTTGCTGTCGTCGTCTATTATCGTCGGAGCACCCTTTGCTGTCGTCGTCTATTATCGTCGGAGTACCCTTTGTCGTCGTCTGTTTGTGAGAAATAATTGAACTACCAAAAAAATTAGCATTCTGTCTATTGTTCATCATGATACCAGGGTGCAAGCATCGAACTGAGTAGACAGAGAATAATGATTTACAACAGAGATAATGGTGGCAACGTCAAGCTGAGTAGAGTAACGATTTATAATAGAAATAAGATAAGAGAGTAGCGATTTACAGTAGAAATCAATTCAGAGTAGCAATCTACAATAAAAAACAGATAAGAGAGTAGCGATTTACAGTAGAAATCAATTCAAAGACTAACAATTTATAATAAAAATCAGATACGAGAGTAGCGATTTACAGTAGAAATCAGATAAGAGAGTAGCGATTTACAGTGAAAATCAAATCAGAGAGTAGCGATTTACAGTAGAAATCAGATAAAAGAGTAGTGATTTATAGTAGAAATCAAATTAGAGAGTAATGATTTACAATAAAAATCAAATCAGAGAGTAGCGATTTACAGTAGAAATCAGATTAGAGAGTAACGATTTACAATAGAAATCAAATCAAAGAGTAGCGATTTACAGTACAAATCAGATTTCTACTGTAAATCGCTACTCTCTTATCTGATTTCTACAGTAAATCACTACTCTCTGATTTGATTTCCACTATAAATTGCTACTCTCTTATCTGATTTCTACTGTAAATCGCTATTCTCTGATTTGATTTCCACTGTAAATCACTACTCACTTATCTGATTTCTATTGTAAATCACTACTCTTTGATCTGATTTCTACTATAAATTGCTACTCTCTGATTTGATTTCTACTGTAAATTGTTACTCTCTAATTTGATTTATACTGTAAATCGCTCTTTTTAACAGAGAGAGAATAAAAAACCACGACCGCTCAGAGAGAAATCTTATTGCTCTTTTCAATAGTTACAAGAGAGAAATAAAAGAAAGAATTTATACAAGGCAAGGGCAACAACCCTAAACCTAAACAAGTTGTGTTTGATCCATAAGAAACCGAGTCTCAAACATAAGCCAAAAAAAATTCTTCCGGAGGGCACTGCCCTCCACGACCCGGGCCGGCGGGAGCCCCTGGATCCCCCTTTCTCCAAGGGCAAAAACTTTGAATCAGGCTCCACAACTCATCAGGCAGGAACGAGAAGACGACCATGTGTTGTAACACAAGTTAAAAACAAAGGCGAAACATGCAAATCTATTTACGGGGAGCGGTAGGACATTTTCATCCAACATATATCTATCTTATCGAAGGATATTTCCGTCAAAAGCATATCTACCTTTTTTATATGTTATTTTATTATAAAGTCATCATGGGCAACATTGACATATGAATTATCATGGGTCCCAAGATATTCCTTCGTATATATAGGAACACGCGAATTTGTCTTTCGGGGAGAACACACACCACCCTCTCGTCCACACCTGCCCACCCTATTACTCCTGAACTGGGGCTTATGTCTCACCTGTTCATCTTGTTTAGCCTGTCTGTACCAGTTCACCCTCAATAGAGAACTATGTCTGACCTGTCCACCACGTCCATTCTTCCCTTTGAGAACCTCTTTCCCGTTATTGACATTGCCAATGCCCATCATGGCATCCCTGGATGCTCCACTTCATGTCCAACTTCGTCCCCTCTTGTCGGCAATAGTTACATGGCAGTATCCTTTGAAGATGACAGCCCTTTGAACAAAGTACTAAGCACAATCAAGCTGAATTTGCACAAGTTTGTTCATGAAAAGATGGCAGCAAAGATGCAGACAAAAAGTTATGGCTTTCGCTCGCATATTTCCAGCACGTGAGGTCAGATTTGCCTTCACAAGGGTTTGAGACTCATTGGTTCTTAATGCGGATCCTCTCATTGGATGCTCGTGGCTTACATGGCTATGATAAGTAGAATTTGTTATCAAATAAAATTCAGCATCTCAAGTTGGACGTCATTGCAATTCAAGAGACAAAGATGAGTTGCATTGATAGAACTTTTTTGGATGGAGTTTGGAGGGAATGTGAATTTACTTACAAACCAGCGAGGGGGGAATCCGGGTTGGGGGGCATGTTACTAGCTTGGAGATTGGGGGCGGGCACCACGGCCTATGGCTCAGAGGAATTCTTTATTTCAATTTTGTTCATTGAACAGATCCATGCTGGTCCAATTTTGTTCACTACTGTATATGAGCCTTGCACCAGCTCCCTCAAGAGGAATTTTTGGCAAGAACTTAAACAAATTCGCGATGGCACAATCCCATCCATCACGAAAGATTGGTGCATTGGTGGTGACTTCAACTGCATTTTGCAAATGGTGGACTCAAACACCAACCAAAAGTATACTTCAAGCATGCACATGTTTGCACGGCTTCTTGATGATTGCCATCTCTTGGATCTCTCAATGCAAGGGTCCAAGTTTACTTGGTTCAATAAGAGGGCACCACTGGTAATGAGAAGATTGAACAGTTTCTTGATTTCATTGTCAATACTACATCATGACATGAGTGCTAAGGTTGACCCAATTTTTATTTCGGATCACTCAATGATTTAGTTGTCTTGGGGCATCAGGAGCCCTTACACATTGTTGACTTTTTGAATGGAGCTATAGTGACTTAGTGAACCAAACTTTGTAGAAAAGTTGAGACATGGTGGGAGGAGGCACCTTGTCCTCAAAGGTGGGCTTCATTGAAGATTTATTCCAAACTATCTTTTCTAAGATCTAAACTCATTGAATAGAATAAGAACTATTGTCAAGCTAAGTTCAAAGAAGTCAATGAATGAGAGTCCAAATTAAAAGCTTTGCAACTTACGAAAGAAGAGGGGGTAAATGTAGAAAGGGCCTCGACCATTAAGATGAAAAAAGAAAAATTAGTACATGACATTTGCGAATAAAGGATGCGAGAAAGCGTTAGATGGAGGCAAAGTGTCAAGGCTCATTGGCTTAAGTCAGAGGAGCTAAACACAAAATTCTTTAACATGTGTACCTCAAACAGAAGGGAAGGTCAAACTATATTCTATTAATGGATATTGAAGGATTATCATTCCAAGGTTATCACATTCTTCCGTGGCAACCACATATTTTCAAGATCGGTTCTCTTATGTTGTTGATGCCTGTTATGATATGTCTGATATGAACTTTTTGAAGTTTAACGAGACTGACCTCATGTGTTCTATTGATTCTTTTTCATTCGAAGAAATTAAGAATGTGGTATGAAATTTACCCAATAGAAAAACTCTCTGGTGTCGATGAGTTTCGCATTGAATTTTTCAAGGAGTCATGGGACTTTGTTAAGGAGGACCTCTTTCAAATGATGACTGATTTTCACAACAATGCTAAGTTTCATCTTGGGATTTGACTCTTTAGGGGGGCCCCTTCGAATGTTAAGACCATACAGGGAGGTCACCCTTTTCTGTGATGGACGTTCAATGTTGGGATGCTCGAGGAGAAACCTCAGTATGATTGCTGATTGCTGATTGGTGGATCCAGATCACCCATGTTTATGCTACTGACTTTCTGGTTCTCCCTTGGAACTCCTCCTCCTTGGACCCTCTGTCCTCCTTGATAGCAAACTTGGGATGTCAGAGGCGTCGAACAAGAATAGTTACTGCAAATGATGGTTCATGAAATGCAGACCATTATGCTGACGGAGGACCCTTGCTCTATATTGTTTTCTAAGAATCAATTCTCATTCGCTTCACATGTCTGAACCGTTGTGGTATGATCGTTGTTGTTGGTCTTTAGCTATTTTGTGTTCAAAAGCAGTTCTCCATTGTCTATATGGTCTTGGAAGATATGCTTCAGCATGAAGCAGTCCTCGGTGTCACCAACCACAACTTTGTGATATCGGCAGTACTTAGCCAAGTTGTTTCCTTTCATCTAAGGAGGGTTAGACACCTTAGGTAGCTTGAGTAGTTTGTCCAGTAGTAGAAAATCCTTTGTTTACCAAATCGGACTGGGAAACGAATTGTGCATGTCATGGCTTGGGTCTGTTCAGTTTGTCTAGGTTTATTTAGATGGCAAGCTGGGAATGAGTTCATTCGTTATAGATAAATGAGTTAGCATGAACATGGTGGTGTTCATCTCAGCTCAACTGCTCATTCATATAGCTTCTATAGTATTTGTGTATTGTACATGCTAAAAGAATTAAGCATGATAGCTCAATTGGGTTAGATGCACATCCTGGGTGTTATGTGTGCCTTGAATTCTGGACTCACTTCACTCCATGACCCATTTCGATATAATTTGAGAATGCTAAGATAACAAAACCCATGGAATCTCGAGCTTCTTAATCTCATATGAAGACCTAATTTAGCAAAGAGACTACTTGGGCTTTTCTTATCATGGGTGTCCTTAAAGTAGTACTTGTAAAAGTCTTTTATTGTGTCTTCTTTGGAATCCTCCCTTATGTGAGATTGTCGCCCATATATATGGGATGAGCGAGCCTTGATTAAACTTTGTCGCCTTATGTTTAAGAGTAATAAAAATGGAGCTTTCGGTGGGATGTAAGAGAACTTCTTTGGGTCTTTGAGATTGAGGGTTTTGGATGCTCACATCCTGGTTCATCATAAAGAAATTTTGCTTCCATTTGCCCTTGGACGTAGGTCATAGACCGAATCATGTATATTTTGTGTTTTTTGGTTACTATCATTCTTATTGATGTGGTTCTTGATTGCTCAATATTAGGTATATGCATATACTTCCAACGACCAAGTCAATGGTTTCATGCTCACTAAGGACTAACAATAAAAGCCCTTTTTACTTGAATGAGTAAGCCTGAGCTTGGCTCGCAAAAGTCAGCTGAGCTGAGCCCAAACACAACCTGACTTTAAATGAGCCTAGCCTGAACGGCCCCTGTTCGGTTCATTGAGCTCATTTACCAGCACTAGTTACACCTGAATGGGTTCAAGTCAGATTAATGGCACATTGGCACTATATGCATTTTCTAAAATGGGATACCTAAAAGACAAATTAGTTGTAATGTATATCAATTTTCATTTTAACATGTTTAAGAGATAGAGAGGATAATAACCTGACCAAGGCTCATAACAGCTGGGCCCAGCTAGTACATCACCTTTGAGGTTAGGAAAAGATCACATTTAAACTTTTTCCTGTAAAAGGAAACGTGGTTCTTTTGTCTAAATGGATGCTGTTGGTTTTGGTTCACGTACCCAAAAATCATGCCAAGTGTAACCAAACACGTTTCCATAACAATCAACCTTGGCATCATCTTCTCTCCGCATAAAGCCCTGCCATAACAAACCAGAAGAGAAACAACAAAGGAGAAGATGGCTAAGGAGGGATCTGCGCAACACCACATCTTTATTGTAGCCTACCCTGCACAAGGACACATCAATCAATCCTTTGATCCAACTAGCAAGGCTACTTGCTTCTTCCTTTCTTCTGGTCACCTTCATCTCTACCGACCATGCCATAGAACCAACTCTCAAGAAAGATTCCAATGAGCTTCCCCACCTCCAATTTGAGTCCTTCTAAATGGGAACCAACCACCTGACCATGAAGGGAGATGAATCATGTAAAGAGAAACACCAAGAAAAAGCAACAACCACACTAGACACTATTTATGTGGTTTAGCCAGTAGAAGCCTGTATCCACGAGGAGCTTGCTCCTGATATCTTCTTCATATCATATTGAGGAGAAGTATAGGCTACTTATAATACAAGTAGAGACAGAAAACAAAAGGAAACTTCTAAAAAGACAAGGACTACATGATAAGGATAGACGATAGCTTTTGAGAGAAAATAACAACTTTATGTTTTGAATATGTCACCCTTCCAAAAAAATGTCTCTCTTAACACACCCCCTCAAGTTGAAGAGCTGATATCAATTAGCCCCAACTTGTTGCATATTCCTGTGAATTTGTCATTTTCCAGGGCTTTGGTAAATATATCCGCCAATTGATCATCACTTCTGATAAAATGGAGTTGATATAACCTTGCTTTGAACCTTTTCTCTAACAACGTGGCAGTCCACCTCAATGTGCTTAATCCTTTCATGAAATACGGGATTTGCTCCAATGTGAATAGCAGCTTGGTTATCATACCTCATTTCCATTGGCTTTGTAATTTTGATTCCTATGTTCTGAAGCAGTTGCTTTATTTATACTAACTCACAAGTTGTTGAAGCCATTGCTCTGTATTCTGCCTCGACACTTGAACATGTTACCACACTTTGTTTTTTACTTCTCCATGTAACCAGGTTTTTTTTCAACTATGGTACAATAGTTTGTAGTAGATCTTTTATCATTTATATCTCCAGCCCAATCAGCATCACTATACCCAACAATACTGAGATCATTATGTCAACTCATGAGAATTCCTTTACCAAGAGTAGCCTTTAGATACCTCAGAATTCTGTGAGCGGCTTCAAATATGGTGTTCGAGGAGAATGCATGTATTGGCTAATGACATTAACCGCATATGTTATGTCTGGTCGAGTAATAGTCAGATAGATAAGCTTGCCTATCAACCTCTGAAAGCTTGAAACATCTTTAATGAGCTCCCCAACGTCTTGTTTTAATTTGTGATTGACCTCGATAAAAGTTTTGGATGGTTTGCAACCCAACATACATGTTTCTTTCAAGAGGTCTAGAGTATACTTTCGTTGACATATAAATATCCCTTGTCCAAAGTGAGCTACTTCAATTCTAAAAAAGTATCTTAATTTTCCTAAGTCTTTAATTTTGAATTTTTTATAAAGGTACTCCTTGAGATTTGCAATTAAGGAATCATCATCACCTGTAAGAATTATATCATCCACATAGACTAAGACAATGGTGGTCTTGTTGTGCTGTTTTGTGACAAACATTGAACGATCTGCTTCACTTTTAACAAAACCAAAAGAGATAAGAGCTTCACTGAGTTTGGCAAACCACGCTCGAGAGAATTGTTTTAGTCTGTATAGGGATTTTTTTAGTTTACATACCATATTTTTACCTGAGTATTGAAGACACTGAGAAATTTTCATGTATACCTCTTCAAGAAGGTCACCATGAAGGAAGGCATTTTTTTATGTCGAGCTGATAGGTTTTTCACTCCTTATTTGTGGCCACAGATAGAAGAATCCATATAGAACTCATCTTTGTAACTAGGGTAAATGTCTCATCATAGTCCATGCCTTCCATTTGGGTGTAGCCTTTAGCAACCACTCTGGCTTTATATCTTTCAACTGAACCATCACTGTTGTATTTGATTTTATAGATCCATCTGCATCCTACAAGTTTTTTTCGAGAGGCAAGTGCACGATATCCCATGTATTATTCTTTTCAAGGGCATGCACTTAATTCCTCCTTTATAGTAGTCATCCAATTTGGATCTTTTTTGGCTTCTAAGAAGTTTTGTGGTTCGCTTTGAGAGTATATTTTCCAAAGAAAGGCAAAATAGTTATTGAAGACTTTTGAAAAATCAACGTAGTTTTCAATGGGATGGGTGTCAGGCCTCCTTACAAGATATGTATAAAAAACTTGTAGGTGAGTAGGAGTTCGAGTAGTTTGGGATGACCTACGAGGTTGCACGATAATTTGGTCATTATTGTCATTCGAGCTACTTGCATGATTTAGTCATGCACCAATGTTTTCTTGGTTATTGAATTCTAGACTGTAGACTATAAGGAGAATGGCATTTTCTTTCACCATATGCTCCCCCTGAATTTCGTCCCCATTTTTCTTTTGAAAATAAGTCTCATTTTTAAAAAACTCTATATCTCTGGATGTGTAGAGCATTTTCACCACAAGAAAAACTCTAATTAGCGACGGAAATTTGTGATGGATTTTTTCGATCATAAATTTGTGATGAATTAGCTAGAGAAAACTATTTGTCGCTAACATTCAAATTATTTGTGGAATTAGCGATGGAAAACATTCTATCACGAATCCGTCGCTAATTAGCAATGGATTCTCGACAAAAAAATGTTGTCTCAAACTCCGTCGCAACTTAGCGATAGATCAACGACAGAAATTTTATGTTGCTACTTTGCGATGGATAAGCGATGAAATATTTCTGTCGCTAATCTGTCACTAATTTTCACCGTAAAACCTTAATGTGAGCCCCTTTCTTTCTGTTTCATCCCCCGCCCATTGCCCTTTGCCCGTCGCCCATCGTCGGTCGCCCGCTGCCCCTCATCCATCGCTCGTCACCCGTCATACATCGTCGATCGTCCGTCACCCATCTTTCGTCATCGGTAACCCCTGAATCCCCTCTCTCTTTCCTTTTTTACCGATCGATGAGCACATTTTTTCTCTTTTTTTGTTGGTAACCCCCGAATCTCTCTGTTTCCCTTTTCGCCAGAGAAGGGTCGAGACCCCTCCCTGTCTCTCAATCTTACGGGATGCGAGGGAGGGGCTCGGCCCCCTCCCTATTATTTTTTTGCCAGGCAGGGGTCGAGCCCCCTCCCTGTCTTACGGGATGCGAGGGAGGGGCTCGGCCCCCTCCTTGTTTTTTTTTTCGCTAGGGAGAGGCCAAGACCCTTCCCTATTTTTTTTTTGCCAGAGAGGGGTCGATCCCCCTCCATGTCTCTCTGTCTTACGGGATGCGAGGGAGGGGCTCGGCCCCCTCCCTATTTTTTTTCACCAGGGAGGGGCCGAGCCCCCTACCTGTCTCTTTGTCTTACGGGATGCGAGGGAGGGGGCTCGGCCCCCTCCCTATTTTTTTTTTGCCAGGGAGGGGCCGAGCCCCCTCCCTGTCTTACGGGATGCGAGGGAGGAGCTTGGCCCCTACCTGTTCTTTTTTTTTTTTAAGGGAGGGGTTGAGCCCCCTCCCTGTCTTACGAGATGCGAGGGAGGGGATTGGCCCCTACCTGTTCTTTTTTTTTTTAAGGGAGGGGCTGAGCCCCCTCCCTGTCTCCCTGTCTTACGGGATGCGAGGGAGGGACTCGACTCCCTCCCTGTTCTTTTTTCGCCAGGGAGGGGCTGAGCCCCCTCTCTGTCTCCCTGTCTTACGAGATGCGAGGGAGGGGCTCGACCCCCTCCCTATTCTTTTTTTGCCAGGGAGGGGCAAAGCCCCCTCCTTGTCTGCCTGTCTTACGGTCTTCCTCTCGCCAGTAGATTATTTTGTATTGTATTATTTTATGTATTTATGCTTTACAGGTGCGTAGCTGAGCTAATTGCGCAATGCTTAGTGCTAAGCATCACATACAGTTAAAAATATAATGCAAAAAGAAATAAAAAAAATGCAAAGACAAAAGCAATGCAAATCGGGTAAATACCAGTGGTGAGTAAGTGACGCAATCACATCATAGGTTATTTAATTTCTTGGATGCAACACTTTTCTGTTCACACACTCACTTAGTTGTGGATATCTAAGTCTGCTTTGATGGAGTTTGGAGATCATGCTGAGCATAATTTTAATATATGAAATTAGAAGTGTTCTTATTTTTGGATTTCGGATTTCATGCTAGTCATGGTAGTAGTTAGCGGGATATTGAAGTGTGTTTGTTGTAGGTACATGTTTGATATTGTTTTGATATGAATGATTTGAATGTATTGCAATATTTGATGTGATTGTATCCATGCTTGCATGAAGTTACTTTCAATTTGATTATGCATTTCATGTGAAATTGTATCATGAAAACATGCTTCAGAGGAATGTATCGTGTTATAAATGAGTTTGCACATGAAAATGAATAATAAGTTATCAATGCTTCAAACATGTTCAAATGAATGGTTTTGCACATGAAAATATTAAGTTATCAACGTATGCATCATAGTTCTTGTGATTGAATGATATTATATATATATATATATTATGTGTGTGATATATATCAAATCATTACATCTACCATGAATGCATGATAAATTTGATATTTTCTTCATCATGGCATTCTTATGATTCTCTTTTAACTGGTTAGGATAATATTCGTAACATCATAGAACAAAATGACTACAAACCATGAATGGATGTATCGTAGGATAGTTGACAATGAGGTATCACTTGAACATATGGATGATGTTGACAGTTTTATTGAATTTGTAACAGTAAGTGTCAGTACATTGGATCTCATAGGTCAGATTAGGTGCCTCTGCACGATGTGTAAGAACAATCGATTTGTAGAACCACATGGTGTTAGACATCACCTATATAGGAAGGGTTTTGTGAGTGATTATCAGAATTAGACGCTTCATGGTGAAGAATTTAGGAACAATTTTAACACACGGGTGGATGTGGTGCACGATAATCTATATATGGATTTGATATTTGATGTCGCAAGACCAGAACTGGGTTCTGCTATGAATCATATTAATGTACCAACTGGGGTAGAGAAAGAATCAACAAACGATGCAGCTAGTAGATTTTATTATTTACTTCGAGATGTTGATGAGCCACTTTGAAATGATTGCGAGAGCTACACTATCTTGTCTGCAGTTCTTTAATTACTGAATATGAAGTCTGAGTTTAATTTTAATCAATCATGTTTTGACCGTCTGTGCTCTATTGTGAAGAGTATGTTGCCCAAAGATGAGAAATTGCCATAAAATTTTTATCGTGCGAAGGTTATGGTCAATGTTGTAGGTATGTGGTATCAAAATCTAGATGCTTATCCAAATCACTGCATGTTATATTTCAAAGATCAGAAAAACAACAGATCATACCCGCCATGTGGGCATCCTCGGTTCAAGCCAAAGATAAGAGGCAATGTTAGCACGAGGTCAAAAGAAGTGGCATACAAGTCGCTTCGCTACTTCCCTCTCATCCCTAGATTGCAACGATTGTATATCTTCGAGGATAGCTAAACACATGAGATGGCATGCAAATAAAGTTTGACATGATGAAGACAAAATCACGCATCCTGTTGACGCGAAAGCTTGGAAGCACTTTGATCGTACTCATCAGACCTTCACAATGGAAGTGAGAAATGTTAGTCTCGGTTTATGTACAGATGGATTTAATCCATTTGGGGGTAGATCAACTTCATACTCGTGTTGGCCAGTATTTGTCACCCCATACAACTTTCCTCCAAGCATGTGTATGAAGCATCAAAATCTTTTCTTGTCTCTATTGATCCCTGGTCCGACCTCTCCGAGCCAAAATCTTGATGTATATTTAAGGTCATTGATTGATGAACTAAAAATATTGTGGGATGACGGTGTTCTCACGTATGATGCCCACAAAAAATAAAATTTCAATATGAAGGCCGATGTTCTATGGGCAATCAGTGACTTCCCTGCATATGATATGTTATCTGATTGGAGCACACATGGGAGGTTGGCATGTCCATAGTGTATGGAGGATACACAATCTTTTAGATTGAAGCATGGAAGAAAGCCATGTTGGTTTGATTGTCACCATCAATTTTTACTTAGTGACCATCCATTTCGACGACAAAGAAATGTGTTCCAATTAGGCACAACTGAAATGGAAGGTTCACCTATACGGTTGTCTTGCATAGAGATTTTAAGAAGATTGTGATACTTTTCTTATGGACTGACAGATGTTCGTAGCTCGACGCCCTTCCTTGGATTTAGGAAGGATCACAATTGAATAAAGAAATCTATATTTTGGGAACTACCGTATTGGTCGACCTTATTGAGATGACATAATTTGGATGTGGTGCATGTGGAGAAAAATGTGTTTGATAATGTGTTCAATACGGTAATGAATGTTAAAGGAAAAACGAAGGATATTCTGAAGGCACGTATGAATTTAAAAGTAATATGTTTTTGGAACTCAAAGAGTACAATGGCAAAGTACTGAAACCAAAGGCAAGGTACGTGCTTGGACCAGATCAAATAAAGCAGGTATGTCAATGGTTGAGACAGTTGAGATTTTCAAATGGATATGTCTCTAACATTGCTCAGGTTATGAAGATAGACGAGGAATAATTATATGGGTTGAAGAGCCATGATTGTCATGTCATTATGCAACGGTTGATACCCCTATCATTCCATGATATGTTAGACAAATCTATATGGGGGGTATTATCTGAGTTGAGTAGATTTTTTAGAATATTGTGCGCATCGGAAGTCATAGTATCTGAGATAAAGAATCTCGAGGATTCTATCGTCTCTACTATTTGTCAGCTAGAGAAGATATTTCTGTCAGCATTTTTCGATGTTATAAAACATGTGATCATACATTTGCCATATGAACTGAGGGTTGGTGGTCCTATGCAATATCGGTGGATGTACCCATTTGAAAGGTATATTTTTTTTATATTGATCTCTTCAATACTTTTGAGAAATTTATTGTATTACGAGATGTATATTGTTGACAGATGCATGTTTGACCTCAAAAAAAAAGGTTCAGAATAAAGCAAGAGTAGAGGGTTCTAATTGTGAGGTGTACACTTTAGAAGATATTTCAAATTTCTCATCTATGTACTTTAAACCTTATATTCCAACACATTACACATGCCCATCTCGTAATGATGATAAAGAACAATTTATTGTAGCTGACAAACTATTGATATTTCAACCGCTTGGGCATGCCTTTGGCAGTTGCCGGTCAAGACAGTTGGAAGATCGAGAGTAAGACGCAACATAAATCTATATCCTTTTTAATTGCTCAGCGATCGACCCATATATCAAGTAAGTATACTTAATATATAACACTAAGTTCTATATATGCGTACATGGTTCGATAATATAAGTATTTATTAAGTGCAGACGATTTGATCTGGAGTTGTGAAGAGAACTTTCATATCTCACTGATGCAGTAGTACATAAAGAACGTGAAAATAAGTTTGTGACATGGTTGAAAGAGTTGGTAAGGACGATAACACATATTTTTTCATGTAAACAACAATAAGTTACTTAATTGGTCGTGATCACAATCATTGTTTATGCTTGTAGGTCCGCCTTGGTGATGTTAATGATCAAGGAATATGTGATTTACAAAATGGTCCGACCAAAGTTGTGCAATGTTATAACGGGTACATTGTAAATGGTTATCGATTCCATACAAAAGACTTTGGTGTAAACAAGTCAATGATGAATAGTGGTGTGTGTGTCAAGGGTAGCAGCTACGGTGATAATGAACGTGACTACTATGGTGTTATAGAAGAAATAATGGAGTTGACTTACTTAGGCATAAATAATAGGGTAACTTTATTCAAGTGTCATTGGTTTGATCATACAGCAACAAGAGTCGACAAAGCCTCAGGCATTGTAGAGATGAATCATAAATCAAGGTTTGGAACATTTGAACCATTCATATTAGCCTTGCAAACTCAACATGTTTACTATACTTCATATCCGAGTACAAGGAAGTCAGATAGAAATGAATGGTGGCAGTTTGAAAGGTGAAGTCTAAACTATACCCCAAGTATGATCAGTTACAAGAAGACAAGTTAACTGAAGAGAGTGATTACTATCAATCAGATGATATGTATGACTTCTCTTATGGTCACGATGTCGCACATGGTATTCATGTCATATCTCCATTGTCCGATGGCACATGTATGAAAGAATGTGATCCAAATAATATACCAAGGAGATGAACGCCTAATGAAGAAGATGATGAAGAGGAGGAGGAGGAAGAATATGAAAGTCAAACAAGTGATGATGAAGCATTCTCGAGCTAGTGTATTGCAATGATTTAAATGATTTGAAGGTATTGCAATATTTGAATGTCTTGCATGAAGTTGTTTTTTATTTGATTATGTATCCATGAAGATATAGAGTTATGTAACTGATCCAATTGTATTACAAGTTAATGATAAGTTATCCATGATTAGCAAGTGATGTCATATCTTATATTTTAATATATTACAATATTTGATGTAAATGATTTGAATGTATTGCAATATTTGAATATCTTGCATGAAGTTATTTTCATGATTAACAAGTGATGTCATATCTTATGTTTTAATGTATTGCAATATTTGATGTGAATGATTTGAATGTATTGAAATGTATTGCAATGATTTGAATGATTTGAAGGTATTGCAATGTTTGAATGTATTGTATAAACTTATTTTTTATTCGATTATGTATCTTTGATTGGTATAGAGTTATTTGAATGTATTGTAATGATTTGAATGCATTGCAATATGTGAATGTCTTGCATGAAGTTATTTTCATGATTAGCAAGTGATGTCATATCTTATGTTTTAATGTATTGCAATATTTGATGTGAATGATTTGAATGTATTGCAATGATTTGAATGATTTGAAGGTATTGCAATGTTTGAATGCATTGCATGAAGTTAATTTTTATTTGATTATGTATCTTTGATAGGTATAGAGTTATGATTTGAATGTATTGCAATGATTTAAATTATTTAAATGTATTGCAATATTTGAATGTCTTGCATGAAGTTATTTTCATGATTAGCAAGTGATGCCATATCTTATGTTTTAATGTAGTGCAATATTTGATGTAAATGATTTGAATGTATTGAAATGTATTACAACGATTTGAATGATTTGAAGGTATTGCAATGTTTGAATGTATTGCATGAAGTTATTTTTTATTTAATTATGTATCTTTGATAGGTATAACGTTATGATTTGAATGCATTGCAATATGTGAATGTCTTGCATAAAGTTATTTTCATGATTAGCAAGTGGTGTCATATCTTATGTTTAATGTATTACAATATTTATTATGAATGATTTGAATGTATTAAAATGTATTGCAATGATTTGAATGTATTGCAATGTTTGAATGTATTGTATGATATTTTTTATTTGTTAGAATATGGTTCGTGGAGGTCACAATGGTCGAGCACCCAGTGGTAGTCAGTTACAACCTTTATCTTCATGGGTTGCTTCGATCGGTATATCATTCAACTAATTGTATACTTAATTAGTTTAAATACGCATTGTGTGAATTTCTAACTCATTTTTCTATAGATGATGTTTCGCTTGCACATGACCCATCTATACCAGTTGTTCATACAAGTCACGAGACAACGCTGGATGCAGAGTCTTCTCAGTCTGACACACAATGACTTATTTAAATAGTATATATCAATAATCGACCATAAGTATTTTATTTTCACTTATCTTATAAATATTATATATTGATAGATAATGTGTACCAATTCACGTGCAGTGTGAGGTTTGAGCCATAAGAAGTAATACGAGATATTAGGCAGTCACTAGTTCACCATCTACCAGGACCGGTCGCTCAATGGAAAGAGTACCCGACGAAGGTGTTGGATAGATTGTGGTCCTCATTTATGTTATACAATCGTTTCTCATAGCTAATGTGTTTCATATTTAATTTTTTGTTTTGGTCATGTCTACTAAGTTTCTGAAATTATTTGTAGGTTTCGAATCGCTTTGCGACTGCGATGGAGGAGCAGGACGCAAGAAAGGTGTGGCTGCTAGTCGATTTGCAGACATACTTCACAATATGAAGACTTCAGCAAGAAAAACATCTTGCGGGATAAATGATCAATTATAGTGGAAGAGCCATGGCCCTCCTACTATCAGGTCAGATTTTTTGGATGCAATGTGCGATAAGTGGGCGGGGTATGAATTTCGAAATCGCTCAGCGAAGGCTGCACAAAACCGAGCGAAGGTGTTCGATGCCCAGGTGGATCTAGGACTTTTGGGAGCCACCTGAAGAAAATGATAACTCATCAATATATATATTATCAAATTTATAAGTATTGTTGCATACCTGTTAAGTAATTTTTTTATCATTTAACTTCGCAAGAAGGAGAAAAAGGAAGCATTGTGCCTTACAAGGATGTGTTTATTGAAACACATAAACGTAAAACCATGAGAGAGTTCGTATTAGAGAAGGTGAGAACGACAATGGTATATATTTATTATATTAATAAACATTCTAATATACAAGTTATCATAAACATTGTAATTCTTAATTATTAATTCACATTGTAATCATTGCTTTGTAGGAGTATTACGAGCAACAGATGGTAGAGTGATATGGCAATGACTCCAATCAGCATCCGCCTTTTGATCCTGCAGCATGGGTGACTGCAACAGGTGAACCCAAAAAGGGTCGTGTGTTTGGGTTTGGGAGTAATATGAATACCTCACCAGTCGTTACTTCCTCCAACCACGACTCTCAGAGTTCTTTCGCCAGCATCAGCTCCAAGCATCCGACTGACCCGCCTAATTCTTGGGATGGTGTCTGCCAGCTTGTTACTGACACAATGCACGACTATTTACATGAAGCAATTTCTGACATTGTCCGTAATGAGTTGTGTAGCTTTTTTCGAGATAAAAAAACTTCGGCTGTAGGTGCCTGTCAGGTATGAAAGTTTCATGTCGTTAGATTTCAAGCTAGTATATGCATTATTTCATCACATATGAGCATGATTTCATCACTATAAAAGTTTTTTACTGCCTTATAACACATATATGCATGATTTCATCACTATTAAAGTTTTTTTACTACATTAGAACACATATAAGCATGGTTCCATTACTATGAAAGTTTTTTCACTACCTTAGAACACATATATGCATGATTGAATCACTATGAGAGTTTTTTGACAACCTTATAACACATATTTGCATGATTGAATCACTATAAATTTTTTTCTGTCAGCCTTAAAACACATATTTGAATTCTGTTAATATCCTTCACTTTATTGCTAGCTAGTCTATGTGTAATTCACTCATGTTACTTTGATTGCCTTAGATTAGGTGCATTGCATATATTTTATTTTATTATATTTTGTTTATCAATACTAACCTTTCTTTTCTCTTATAGGATGCTGGAGATAATCAGCGTAGAGGAGCTGATGGAGGCATGGATGAAGGCGCAGATCGAGACAATGAAGAAGATGATGCACAAAATCTTAGCGATGATTAGATTCATGTGTTGAATTTGTTGTACATTCTTGTTGTTTTAAAATAAACTCATTATAAATGTTCACTTGTAAATAATTAGAACTTGGTGAGCATTATAGTGGATCGATAAATTGTTTTAGTTGCTTTGTATATGTATTTTTTATGTGTACTTTGTTTTTTATACACAGGATATATAAATTGTATCACGAGAATTTTTTTCTCGATATTTATATTTTAAACAAAATTTTTAAAATTTTTTTTTATGATGGATTAACGACGAATAATATCCGTCGCTAATTAGTATCATCCTCTAATTTAGCGACAGATTAGGGACGGATATTTATCCATCGCAAAAAGTGAATCAGATGATGTTTTGCGACGAATTTTAATCCATCGCAATTTCATCGCTATAATAGCAACGAAATTAGCGACAGATTCGTATCTGTCTCAAAACCAAATCTCTGCAGATTAACAACGACCTTGCGATGAATCATAGCATTCGTTAATTTGTCGCAATTTAGCGACGGAAGTAGTGACATATATGTTTCGTCACTAATTAGCGACTAGAAATTTGTGATGAAAGTTATCCATCGCTAAACTCTACAACGACGGTTTGGCAATGAATTAGCGATAGATTGCGATCGTCGCTAATCCATAAATTTTTTATAGTGTTTATTCTTTGGATCATAGCATTTAAAACCTTTCTTAATAGTGGAATAGCCCAAAAAATGCATTTCACTGCACGTTTATCTAATTTGCTTCTATGACCTTCTTGGATATGAACATAACACTTACACCCAAAAACTCTAAGATGAGTTAAAGACATTTCCTTTCCCCAAATTAACTTTATGAGAGTTTGATTCTCAATAGCCGAAGTCGATATCCGGTTAATAATATACGCAGTGGTGGACACAGCCTCATTCCAAAAGGATTTGGGAATATTGCTTTGAAACATGAGAGCATGAGCAACATTGAGAAGTTACTAATTTTTTCTTTCGGCAATGTCATTTTGTTGTGGCATGCCGACACATGTATTTTGACGTAAAATACTTTCTTGAGCCATATACCTTTTAAAGATCTCACTAATATACTCCCCACCATTATCGGATCTCAATTTTTTAATTTTGACACCAAATTAAGTTTGAACCATGAAGCAAACATTCTTAAAGGCATTTAAAACTTCACTCTTATTTTTCAAAAAATAAATCCACATGGCATGAGAATGGTCATCAATAAAGGTAGAGAAATATTTGAATCCTAAATAAGAAGTGATAGGGGCTGTTCCCCAAACATCTGAATGAACAAGCTCAAATTGCATCGATTTTCAGATATGTTAAAAGATCTTCTTGTTTGTTTGCATATTGACATGCATCGCAAGAACTACTATCACTAACCAATGACGAAAACATAATGTTCAAAATTTTGTCAGAAGGATGACCAAGTCTTTGATGCCAGCTTTCTGCACATTAAAACTCACAGGGTTATTTTTAAGAACATATAGCATATTCTTCTCTTGTCCTCTACCAATCATCCGCTTGCTCTAAATATCCTGAAACTTAACTTGATTAGCCGAGAAGATAGCCAAGCAATTACACGACTTGGTTATTTTGCTGATAGAGATAAGATTAACTGGGAAATTGGACAACAAAAGTACTTCTTTAGCCTTCCCTTGAAAGAAAAAGGCATGACCAATCCCTTGAACCGACACAAGAGCATCATTAACAATTTGAACAAGATTTTTTGATCTAAAGATAATGTCATCAATCAAAGTATTGTGACTAGTCATGTGTTCGGTGGCTCCAGAATCAAGAATCCATTTGTTGGAACAAGAAATAGCATTGTAAGCTAGAGGAGTACCTAAAATTTCTTCTTTGCCCTCTTGCTGGTCATTTGCAGTCGATATGGCTAGATTTGAATGAGTAAGTTGCTAAAGGAGTTTGGCAAGGTCGTCCACATTAGTAGTTAGGCGTCCCTCCTTTTCATTATTTTTTCCTCTCACGGGCTTTTCATGAATCTCCCAGCATCTGCCCCTGGTGTGGTCGGTCTTCTTACAGTGACTGCACTTAAACTTTGGTCTATTTCGATTTTGATAGGTATTGCTATTAGACTTAGGACCAAGCAGATTTGAAGATGTGTAAGCAATTCTATCATGGGTCTCTTCCTCAGTCTTTTGTTGGGATCCCATAACGGTTTTACGAGTTTCTTTCCTTTGAATTATAGAACAAATAGTATTCAATGAAAGAGGAGTATTAATTAGTCATCAAGATTTGACTACGAACGTTCTCATATTCTTGACTTAATTCGGCAAGGATTTTAAAAACTTTGTCTTCCTCCTCTCTTTGTTTCAACGTATTGACGTCATTGGTAATAGAGCGATAATGGTTGAGTTCGTCCCACATACCTCTTAGGGTATTCAAATAACTATGGAATGGTTTATCTCCTTTTTGGAGTTGAGCAATCTGCTGTTGAAGCTGATAGATTCTAGCAACATTGTTTTGTTGCCCATACAAATCTTTTAGGGCATTCCATAGATCCATAGCAGTTTTAATAAACAAGTATCCTTCTGCTATGTTTGCTTTCATAGAATGCAGAAGCCAAGCCATCACAAGGTGATCTGCCTTTTGCCGATCATTATATGCGGCATCAGTCACATCGGGTTTGGGAGTTTTACCTGTGATGTGGCCAAGTTTTCCCTTACTGCTCAGAAACAGTACAACTGCCTTGGACCGTGGCAGGTAGTTACTTCCGTTGAGGAGAGCTGTAGTAATCTTCAAGCTAGGATTTTGCTTTTGGATCACAGTTTTTGGTGAGTTTCTGCCGTCACTGGCCATGATTGATGAAGAAGGAGATCAGAGAACTGATGTCGACCAGCTTGGATATCACGCTTTGATACCATGTAAAGAGAAACACCAAGAAAGAGCAGCAACCACAACCACACTACGTGGTTTGGCCAATAGAAGCCTATATCCATGAGGAGCTTCCTCCTGATATCTTTTTCATATCATATTGAGGAGATGTGCACGCTAGTGATAATACCAGTAGAGGCGGAAAACAAAAGGAAACTTCTAAAAAGATAAGGACTACATGATAAGGATAGATGATAGCTTTTGAGAGGAAATAGCAACTTTCTGTTTTGAATATGTCACCCTTCCAAAAAAAACGTCTCTCTTAACACATCAAACATTGAAGCCTACTTGGCTCGTTTTCAAATGTAGTCCTCCCATTGCCTCTCCCACCTCATCCAGCAACACCACCCAACATGCATTATATATGTATGACTTTGGCATGCCTTGGATGCTAGAAATTGCAAAGGCCTCAGGCATACTTTCTGCCTCCTTGGCTCAATCATACGTTGTGTATGCCGTATATTACCTCTACAGCCATGGCATGGTTGGCAAAGATGATGGCGTTAGAAAAAAGTTGCTTAGGTGGGGGGACTTTGGAACTCATGATGTACCTCACTTTTGCACCCTTCTGTGACAACAGTGGTTTTGGATAGATAATGCAGATTAAGTGACACCAATTGGGTTTTAAGCAACTCATTTAAGGAGCTTGAAGCAGAGGCAATACAATTTATGCTCCCTTTGCAACCTATAAAAACTCTTGGCTCATTGCTGCCTCCTGCTTATTTGAAGCAAGTTAGTGATGAAAAAAACACAAGTAGAAATGCTGCAGATGAGACATCAAATGATTATTGCGTGCAGTGGTTGGATAGGAAAGAAGAAGGTTCGGTAGTGTATGTATCATTTGGAAGTCTTGGGGTTGTCCAAAGAACAGATGGAGGAATTGGCTTGGACTTAAAAGGAGAGCAAGAGGGTATTCTTGTGGGTGGTGAAAAGGTCAGAGGAAGGGTCAGAGAGGCAAGGGATCAATAGGCTGCCTGAAGGATTTGTGGAAGAAACAAGTGAGCAAGGATTGGTGGTGCCATGGTGTCCACAATTGGATGTGTTGAGCCATCCCTCAGTGGGGTGCTTTGTGAGCCACTGTGGGTGGAACTCAACCTTGGAGATCCTCTGCATGGGTGTGCCAATGGCGTCTATGCCACAGTGGACTGACCAACCTACCAATGCAAAGCTTGTGGATGATGTTTGGAAGGTTGGGGCCAGGGCTAGGGTGGATGAGAAGGGGGTGGTGTGTAGGGGACAGTTGGTGAGATTCCTGGTGACACTTATGGATGGTGGGGATAAGAGCTTGGAGGTCAGAAGCAAGGCTGCAAAGTCGAGAGAGTTGGCAAGAATGGCAATTAGAGAGTGAGGGTCGTCCCCAAGAAACTTATAAGATTTTGTTTAGGAAATTTGTGCCCATTCAGCCATGGTTCAAGCTTCATCCGTCTAGAACTCTCTCTCTATGGGGTTCTAGACTCGTAAAGAGCTCATTTAAACTCATAAAATAGGCTGGGCAAGCTGAATATAATGGACAACAGTTACTCAGCTTGGCTAGACTAGTGTGTGTTCGTTAGGAAGTAAAAAATAGTTTTTAGATATATTTTATATGTATTTTTTCGTCCAGTGCTAAAACAATGTATTTTTTCTATAAACAAGTCACTTCAATCTCAACTTGTTTAACTTGAGCTGATTATAAGCTCGAACTCAGCTTGGTTTGCATCAAGAATGAGCCAAGCTTAAACCCTTCAAGTTGGTCTCGCTAAGCTTGTTTACCACCCCTACATATATGTTTACCTGCCTTGGGCTTCAAATATTTAAGTTAGATGCTTAACTTTTTAAGAAAATGTTAATCTAACATTAAACTAGCTATGTTTAACATTAGATGAAAGGACTAAAATGCTTTTAAAATAATGATATTTTTGAAAATACAATACTCTTTTGGGTATTATAGGTCTTTTGAACTTGAAGAAAATTGAAAAGTCAAACACCTTTTCTAAAATAGTAACTTTATCAAGCTATCAAAGTTATATTTTTTACCTCAAAAAATTAACCTTGCACTTTTTAAAATGCTATTACTTTAAAAGTGTTTTATTCATTTTTATAAGATTGAATCAAATTTTTTATATAAAACACAACTAGTTTAATGTTAGATTAACCCTTTAAGAAATTGCTCAAATGATTAGCTAGCTCTTAAAAAAAATATCAATTTTTAACTTTTTTATTGTCAAATTATTGAATGCCACTTTTGTAACTGACACTTTTGCAATTACAATTAAGGGCAAATAAATAATCTTAGAAGGCAAAAGTAACACAGGTGGCAAAGCAAGCAATTTCTCAAAAACTGGCGATTTCTTTAAAGCCTGAGACAACGAAAGGTAGATTCAACCACAAGTTAAGCGCCCATATATAATTTACCTTAAAAGTTTAACCTTATATTAATTTAGTATTTTTATAATGATGGTAGCAAAGACTTCCCTTGATCTTAAGCTAATTATGGTTCACCATGTCAGTAGACCGAGTTTTAGTTGAAGAATAATTAAAGTCTCATGGAACCTCATATGTAGCAGAATCGAGATCAAGACAGACCTCACTTGGGCCATTGCTCACGGCAAATCAATGCCCTACTCACAGGCCAAAGACACGTCGCCGGCCACCGTTGCAAGAGAGGATAGTTGTGATATGCACAATGGAGAAATTGATAGTCCCGGTCATTGTGGTTCGTGGTACAGGTGGTTTTTGCAGTTTCCCCTAATGTTATCGTATCGGTGGGTGTATTGGTGGGTATCGGTAGAAAATCGATGTGCTGCAAGCTTGAATAGGCTATTTTTTAATAAATGTAAAAAAATACCAAAAATAATTTTTAATATTATTTTGAATTTATTTTAATAGTATTAATGTGTCACACGTTATGATTGACACGAAATAATTTTTATTATTTTTGGGCTGATACAGAACGATTCACTTGAGTATTGATATAAGCCGATACAGCTGATCGGTGGCCAAACAATTCAGGGCCGATGCCGATACTGACAACATTGGTTTCCCCAATGCTCTCTACTGTTTGAGAGTAATGGCATTGCCAAAACACTGCGTTGGGAATGGAGTTGTTCGCCCTAATTATACCATTCACAAGAGGATGTGTTTGGCAACTTCATCCTCAACACTACATTTTGTAATGCCATGTGAGTTTTGGATTTTCTTGAGATCCTGTAAATCACAACCACAAACACTTTTTCAAGTTTAGTGAAACTAAGATTTGTGACTGTGATTGATCTCGCCTTGAATCTTGTGAAAGTTGATCACAAATATTGACCTTGTGACCAATAACCATAGCTTTTACTTTCTCAGCTGTGAATGTTCGTCCCCAATTGTGATCAAAGCAAACGTACCAGCTTGTCGATAGCTGACCAAAACACTCTTGGTAGTCCTTGAAGATGGTCCAGTTCAGGGCCAAGTAATGGACCCAGATCTGAAATTAGGAGGACCAGATTCTAAATAAACCCAGTTCTTGACCATACACTAGTCTAGTCTAGGGTTGAGGTGAGTTAGGGGGATGTAGTAGCATTTTTTGAGAGACCATTTCCCTTTTTGGATGAAAATTTTGAAAACTTAGTTTTGCACTGAATTAGTTTTATGAGCCATGTAAAATCAAAATTTTGAAACTTTTTTATTTACATAAATGTGACAATTAGCCAATAAACTCTCTCTCTCTCTCTCTCTCTCTCAAACAAATACACCTTGCAGATGGCCTGAGGAGCTTATTTTGAAAATTGTACATCCAAAACCAACCATGGATTTCTTTCCACCACTAGTCTCTAGCAATTCATTCATTATGTAACCTTTGAAAGCTCATTATGCCAATATATAAAAACCAAAATTTTGGATGCCATCGTCGTCATTTGAAATATGCATGAATAGGGATGGCAGTGGGGCGGGGTGGGGCGGGGTGGGGCGGGGGACAAGGTTTCCACCCCTGCCCCGCCTCAAAATTTTATCCTCCACCCCCGCCCCGCCTCCGCGGCGGGGATGGATTTTATCCTCCACCCCCGCCTCCATCCCCGTTTCATACCCTTCATCCCCGGTCCAAACGGGGATGAGGCGGGGCGGGGCGGGGATATTGCGGGGAAAAGTGGCCGGGGCGGGGTTGGGGCGGGGATCGTGGCGGGGACGGGGCGGGGCGGGGAAAAGTGCACGTCCACCCCCGCCCCGCCTCCGCGGCGGGGATGGATTTTATCCTCCACCCCCGCCTCCATCCCCGTTTCATACCCTTCATCCCCGGTCCAAACGGGGCGAGGCGGGGCGGGGCCCCGCTTTCCCCCGGTCCACTGCCATCCCTATGCATGAAGCCGGTGATGGTTCTATCTTGGGATCATGGTCCGGACTGTTTCGTTTCAAGTTTAGATCCAATTGGAGTTCAAATTCCAACCAAGTCCTTGATCAGGTTGTGTAACATTTTTTTTTTTTTTTGAAAGGCAAGCTGGGGTACGTTAGGCTAACCCCCACCAGTTATTCAACTGTACTACTGGGTTTTGAACCTGCAACGTCTCACCACAAGGAGACGTGCACTGACAGCTCCTACCAACCACGCACAGCCCCGAGTTGGTAGGTTGTGTAACATTTTCTTGACAATGGTTATCCTTGGTTATTCTAATCTAAGGCAAACCCATGCTGCAGATGCCTACCAATTGCAGTAATTAAGGACTCTACACACCTGGCTAGGTTGGTTGGCTTAAGGCTTTCAAGTTGAAAGATGACAGTTCAATACCGGGGGTGCGCTTGTTTCTTCCGCAAGGTCAAAGCTAGCAACAATATATTATCTCTGGTGGGCAAAGGAGAGTGTCGTGGAGTTTTTATACAGTAACACTAAAACTGGATCATAGTCAATATGGCACTTCTCGCTCCATAACAGGATGTCCAAATCAAAGTAGTGGTTTCTCCCCTTTGTCCAAAAACAAATGTGATAGATTTAGCTAATCTACCAAAAAATTACAAATTTTAGGATCTCATGATATGTGAAATTTGGCCTGACCCACTCCCGTCTCGATCCAACAGTCATTTTCTGTGTTCAAAACAATCCTCAAATCCCTAAGAGAGGATCTGAAATTCCTTTCGAATTTCCAAGAACTTTTTTGCAAAGACTCGTCCTTATCCTCAGATCAAGTATTTATTTTGAGGAACAAGGAAACTTAGTTTTATTTAAAGATAAGTTCAGAAAAAGCCTAGGGTGTGTTGAGATCCTCAGATCAAGTATTAAAGACCTCCAACCAATTAAACTAAGAAGTTTGGAAGCATATTGCAAGTATGAATCCACAAGTTTGGATCAACAAAATTTGGGTGGTCTCACATATTGCATGCTGCATGCCTCTCTTTCACGTTTTTTTATTACTATAACAATTTAAGAACCACTAAGCTGTTGGAAGGAGGCATGTGGAGGGATTCAAAGGAAGTTGAGGGAGATACAAATAGGGGAATCCAGTGGAAGTGTGCATTTGAAGGAAAATATCAACTTCCATATTGTTGTTTGGAAATATCAGTTTCCTTCGAGGATTTGGCTTGCAACTCCACCTGATTCCGTGATCTTGTTTTGGAGAACTTCTTTGTAATATGGATTTGGAGTATGATTTACAAATTGTATCCAAAATAAAGTGATAGATTTGGATATCAAAGATTTGACCAAAGAGATCCATTTTCACCCATACAAATAAAGATGTAAATGGTCTAAGCTTGGTTCCAGCATTCTTGCATCTAAATCTAAGTCTGACTTGGAGTTTAACAAGACCTGACCAAATCATATACAAATCTACATTTGGTTGCCTAAGTCGGTTATGGATGTGGTATATGTCTTATCGTTGAGCCTGGATTTCAATCCAAGACTTGACCAAATCATATACAAATGTACATTTGGTTGCCTAAGTCAGTGGTATAGGTCTTATGGTTGAGCCTGGATCTGAATTCAATTCTAGTCTAGTCTTAGCTTCATGTTTGACTATTATGTTGGATTTGGTTCTGATATGAGTCTCATGTTTGAATACTATGTTGAACTTTGGTTTTGCTAGATCCAAACAAAATATAAATTGTTGGATATAATTATGGTACGAGTCCCATGTATAACTATTATGACGATTATGTTGGATTTGGTTTACCTAGATCTAGACTAGATATAAAATATTTCATTTGGTTTTGATTTGTACTCGCATGTGCAACTATTATGACGGATTTGGTTTGGGATTCTCATGTCCAACTTATGTTGATTTAGTTTGCTTAGATCCAAACCAAATATACACTGAGGGAGAGAGATGCCAAGATGCAAACCAAATAACCTAGAGAGAGGCACCAGAATCCTTTCACAATGAGGAGTTGCAAATACATCCTCAATTGTAAAGGAGTTGAAAGGAGGCAAAGCAGGGATTTGAAGCCTCTCAAAAACATGCCTACATTTATATTCTCAGACCTCCTTCCTCCAAACAATCTTCATCTTCACTGGGATTTGTAGGATGGCTGTAACCACCTCAGGTGCTCTCCTTTTTCCTCGGACAACAACATCCCAAACACAGTCCAAATAAGTGTACTCCCTAGTGGACAATAGGGATTTGAGGTTTTGTGTTAATGAAGTCAATGAGTGGGTGTAAAACCACCCGACGAGATCGTCAGGTGGGAGAGAAAAAAAAAAAAAAAGAGATAAGGGGAAGACGATTTTCTTATTTGCGGAACTGCCTTCCTCATTTTGTCGCATGGGGGATGAGGATAAACCTCGCCCCCCATGATCGACGGGTGGAGTGAGGTTTATCCTCACCCATCGTGAGGGGCCCCTCACGGTGAGCCCTCCACTCCATCGATACATAAAGCGAGAGTAAGAGCATAAAAAAGATAAAAATTGAGTTATTAGAAAAAAAATTAACCATGTTTTCTCTGTGTGTGTGAAGTATGTATGCTTTTCCTCTTGAAAGTAACTCCAACCGGACTGAAGCAGTTTTTTTCTCTCTTTTTTGGGATTTATTACTCGAATAAACCGCATATAGGGTCAAATACATGGTCACGCTAGCTCAGCCTACCAAATGTGTGAAAGTCCAAGGTTGGGACCCTTGCCACCGGCCTTATGCTAGGCATTAGCTTGTGCAAGGGTCCCATAGGAATCGAACCCTAACTGCTTGTCTGACAGTCAAAGCCCAACCCCACCATGCGCCAACCCCCTTAGGGCTCGTTTTTCCTCAGTTATATATCCAAGAAAAACAAACACCAAAATAACTTCATCAGGAATTCCAGCTTTTTCGTAGAACATGAATTAGTCGTAATTTCACCTTACGGGTGTTAATTTGTCCTCAATCTAGGGTTGCTGATGATTGGACCTTGATCGGTTCTAGAATGGACCCCAATCTACATTGTGGTCTATCACGCTAAGCAGTTTCACGGTCTTTGTCATAAACCAAGGGTCGTTGATGATGGATCTTGATTGGTCCTGCAATGCACCCAAATTCACATTGTGGTCCAGTAAGCTTATCAAGTTAGGAATATGCTATCCCTCTCACAATGGTCCCATCTTTGGGTATTTCGATGTTGGACCTTGTCTGATCGATACGAACTTATCACATTCATATGCAAGCTTTGAGAAATTTAAAAGAGGGGGAAAAAAGGAAAATGGGTTTCACTAAAAAAGGATGGATCTGGATCCTGTCAGTTAAAGGCATTCAACTTGCACACCTGGTGGCCACCTTATGTGATTAAATGGCTAGACCTGGATTCAAGCCAAACACAGGCAACCCACGTACTAGTATGGGCCAGGCTTGGGCTAATTGGTGAGGCCTAAAACCAGGTAAGACCGAGTGTAACCCATCCATCCCACCCTTAGCCGAGCCAGGTTATATATCTACATGGCCCAAGCATGCACCCAACCTGAGCCTGAACAATGGCCCAGCCTAATACCAATAAAAATCAGGTCCGGATCCATGTGTCACATATCCTCCCTGGTCTGTAGTGCTCTAACTCAAGGATTGAAAGCTACAAGACATCAACATGTCTTTATGTCTTGAGGCTTAGGGAGAAAGTGCTTAGCCCTTCGTCCCAAGTTCGACTGCCACCAGGTGTGCGGGTGCCCTTTAACTGGTGGACTCTACAAGGGCTTGGGTGTAGGTGACCCCAACCAGGGTTTATTTGATAAGGAGGCAGCTAGGGCTAAGAAACAAGCCGAGAAGCTCGTGGTTCGGCTCTCCATGAACTCAGTCTTGTTCGGTTCATGAAGCTGTCAAGCCGAGCCACGAGCAGCTGGTTAACCAAAAATGAGTCCAGCACAAACAAATGGTGCTCAGCTAGGTTTGGCTCGAGTAAGATATATAAATCAACTACAATATTTATCACAGAGAGGTTTGAGGTTAGTCTTTAAGGCATGTGACAGAAAGGTTTGAGGTTCAAATCCTGTCATTGGCGTAATGTTTCTTTTTCACACGAGCCAGTTTGTGTCTCGGCTCAGCTGACTCGAGCTTGGCTTACCTACCTACGGGCATGAGCTGAGTTATAATGGTAAACGAGACGAGCTTGAACCAGCTGGGATCGGCTCATTTGGCTCGTTTACCAACCCTTGAGTCAGGAGGCAGACCCATTAGGTGACTCGGTTCTTGGTGAGGGTTTCTCATCATCAAAAAAAAAAAAATAGTAGTAGCACCAGGGCTTGCTGGGTCTATCTAAATAGCAAAAAAAAATCCCAATTGACTAACCTGTTTTGCTCGTGCTTTTACTAGAACACCCGGGGTGGCTGCTAATGTACTGGATCATTGATAGGTTTTTTATCAAAAAACAAAAAACAAATAAGGGATAGAAAGCCAATTACTCTTGGCATGGTTGATTATAAAATGGGGGAAAATAAAGGAAATTCACCCACTTCCAGAAGCTCCTGTTCCAGCATAGTGATGCTCTATATATTTTGTAATGGATAATCGAGAGGTCCACCATTTAATGCCCAGCATTATGCTCAACTTTATGTCCTCTACCTTTAAAAAGCTCCTTGTGGAAGATATGATGCAGGACATGCATATGTCTATTTTGTTGTGTTTTTTTATAGGATAAGTTGCACATATGTTAGTCCATGATTCCCATCTTATTGGTTCTTCATATTAAATCAATATTATTTTATAGAAATTTAAACAATAAACAACTTTTCTATGAATTCCAACAATAAGCATTTCTTTTAAATTGTTTTTTTTTTAGAGAGATTGGACCATTTCGAAAGAAGGATTAAAACTATCATTAATTAGTAAGAGTTATGATGTTATCTAGAGGTATATGTAGGGCTAGCAAACAAGATGAAAAACCACCACCCCCGCCCCGTATCAAAATCCTGCCATCCATCCTCGCATGGGTCTTGAGTTTAACCTCTATCCCCACCTCCATACCCGCTTTATGTCCTCCATCCCCGGTCTAAAACGGGTGGGGCCCCATTTTTCCTCAGTCCACTGCTATCCCTAAAAAAGGATTGGGAACGGGATGGGGGCGGGGCGGAGCAAGGCAATCCCCGCACTGCTTTTGATTTTAACCTCCATCCCTAGCCCAAACGGGGTGAGGCGGGGCAGGGCCCATTTATCCCCGGTCCACTGCCATCCCTAAAATAGGCTCAGCAAGCTTGAGCATAAACAACCAATGTTAGGTCCGCTTAGCTTGTATAGGCTATCAACTATTACATCATAAATTGAAGAAGGTAGAAGTGAAACCTCATCATTTGTGGCATCAAGCTGCTAATGGGCCAGTGATAACCTATTTTCTTGAAGTGTGTGTTTGGCTTGCAAACAATATCCTATTGCTTACAAGTTTGAAATACTTATTTATTTTGTAAATTAGTCTGTTTGAGCTTGGCTTAGTAGGTTTAGGTTCCAATTCTATTATTTGCAACTCTGAAAATTGCACTTTTGTTAAATGACTTAGCTCGTGCTCACCTCATTTAGCTCTAGCTTTAAATGAGCTTAAGCTCGTCTCAAGAGTTTTAACATGCTCTGTTCGAGTTGGTTTGGCTCGTTTACCTGTCCTGGCTTAGGTAGGTGGACCGACTGTAACTCAAGCAGTCGTTTGATCAATTTTTGTATTCAGTTGATTGTTACTTTAAAAAATTGATTAAATCTCAACCTTTAAGCACTGTCTCAGTCAGGTTAAAGGTGGTTCATTGAAGTTTAGTTTTTAAACATTTTCTCAGCATAGGCCTAGGAGGCAGGGGTCCTAGCTTTGAAGTTTTACGCTGCCGGCACGATGACTGTAGGTATGGCGGGCTGAGCTCGCACGATCTGGTCTTCATGCCAGGTGCGGTTTCTTCGTTATAAATTCAAAAACAAATACATGGCATTGATTATTTGTGTTGATAGTAGTTCTGCCATGCCTTGGTCCTATGACATTGTTGATGATCGGATCTTGTTGCACTTGTATGCACAGTGATAAACGTTTAAAACGACAAAAATAACTGCAAACAAAATTTCATAAGAAATTGAAAAATTTTCACATTTCTTGTACACTCTCTCTCTCTCTCTCTATATATATATATATATATATATATTTAAATCATCCAACGGGAAACCACCCATCACCAACATATAAAAATAAAAGCACATATTTTTATGAAATTAACTAAAAAAATAAATTTTGAGATTTACAATTAACAAAAATATCATGATATTTTGAAAATATGGTTATATTTTGGATGATTAAAATGGCAAATTAAATTATCGTTTTGAAAATATTTTCAGAATAGCGTCGATATTTGTCACTATGAGAGAGAAATCCACCAACTTTGCCAATGAAAAGCTTACATTATCCACTCATATTGTCTAAAAAAAAGAGTGAACTTATCCACTTAGCTTTGTAGCTTTGTGATGAGAGAGAGAGACATGAGCGTTTTTACATCATGGCCGTCCGATTTGCATTTTAAAAATTTCAAAAGTCAACAAAACCACGTGGCATTCATCCAAAATGCAAACAGACGGCCACGATGTCCGCATGAGCAAAAACGCTCATGTTCAGCATGACCTGATCTGCGCCCGAGAGAGAGAGAGAGAGAGAGAGAGAGAGAGAGAGAGAGCATTATCCGGAGGACGCTTGAACCGTACACGCGTGGTTCTGAATCTGGTTCACAAACTCCTCAAAATTTCTCCGTGAGGACCCACCCTCATTGACTGCTGCCCTCGCCGTATCTCTCCACTTACTGCTGTTAACCTTCACCTCTGATCTTCCCCTCTCCCCATCATCCATAACAACCCTCAGGCACCTTACCAGTTCCTCCCTGCTCACCACACCCCTCTCATCAGCCAAGGCCCTGACCCCAACCCTCCAAATATCAGCAACAAACTTTGCATTTGTAAGTTGGTCCATCCACTGTGGCATGGCCACCAAGGGCACCCCAATGCACAGGCTCTCAAGGGTTGAGTTCCACCCACAGTGGCTCACAAAGCACCCCACTGAGGGATGGCTCAACACATCCAATTGGGGACACCATGGCACCACCAATCCTTGCTCACTTGTTTCTTCCGAAAACCCCTCAGGCAACCTATTCTTCCCCTGCACTTCTATGTGCTCATTTGGGATCTTCACTACCCATAAGAATTTCTTCTTGCTATCCTTCAGACCCCATGCCAACTCTTCCATCTGCTCATCACACAACCCCAATATACTCCCAAATGAAACATACACCACAGAGCCTTCTTCCTTCCCTTCCAACCACTGAATGCAATCTTTCACCCTCTCACCACCACCATCATATGCATTGATGCCTGTTTCACTAAAGTGTGTGTTGAAATACCCAGGAGGGAGAAAAGGGCCAATGGTCTTGAGAGCTCTCTTGGGAAGCATGAATTGTACTGCTTCAGCTTCAAGCTCATCAAAGGAGTTGACAAACACCCAAGTGGGCTCACTAGAATTGGTGAACCGATCAAGAAGCAGTGGTGTGAGAGCAGGGTACTTGTTGGTAGGATGCAGAGGAGAAGGGATGTCATGGCTTGCCAGGTTGCCCAATTCAAGTAAGGCCTTGTTTGAAACAAGACCATGGTAGTAGAGGTAGTATATGGCGTAGACTGCACAAGATTGAGTGAAGAAAGAGGCACAGAGTATGCCTAGTGGCTTTGCAATTTCTAGCACCCAAGGCATACCAAAGTCATAGATGATGCATGTGGGCTTGTGCTGCTTGATGATGCCAGAGACAAAGAGTGATGATTCAATACGGAAACGTGCAAAGTAGGCTTCTATGGTGATTGAATCTTTGTTGGTATAGCCTAGAGAGAAGGACTCAAAATTGAGGTTGGGAAGTTTGTTGGTTTGTGATCTGAGGATTGAGTCTATGGCATGGTCTACAGAGATGAAGGTGACCAGTAGGGAAGAGTGTGCTAGACGGTTAGCTAGCTGCATCAAAGGGTTGATGTGGCCATGGGCAGGGTAGGTAACAATGAAGATGTGTGGGGTTGTGGCTCTGCCTCTCACCATCTCTTTGGGTTATCTCTGATCTCTCTTGTTTGCTAGCTGCAAGCCTTTATGTATAGCAAGAGTATGATGGGACGAGGCTTCTGGTGACCACTCATTTTTCACGATTTCTTTTTTCGATACGCCATTTTTTCATGATTTCTCGCTGCGTGCTAGAATCGACCCCGTGCATGCGACCAAAATCAGTGGCTTGCTTTTTCCTGTCTTTTTGCTGCAAACAATTGAAAGCAAACACTTCATATCCTAAACCTTTGATTTTTTTTTTTTTCGGCGAGAGGAACCTTATCCTAAGCATTTATTATCTGTTTATCCTTTCGAGGACTGGTATGGAAGCCTGTTTTATATTCCTTGTTTCCAGTGGTACTTTATTCACCTTTGTTGATTTAAAACTAACCTTTTGAGCATGTTTGCACAATTTATTTGCTATTTCATGTGTTAAAAGTTGACTCTGATGTTTGTACAGTTTTTAAACCATCTTTATCTTAACTAATTGTGAGCTGTCAATTTTTATCATCTTAAAAAACGAATCTTATAGTGTGTTGAGCCTTCTAAGATAATAAATAAATCATGTTTAATCCATCTGCAAAGTAGATGTAACATTTGGTGGCTAGATCCAAACAAACAAGAGGGCAATGCATGGCATTATGGTTCACACACACACATATATATATATTTATATATACAGAGAGAGAGAGAGAGAAATGGGTAGGTGCAAAATTGATACATGTTAAATGGGTTTTACTGCTCTTTTGGTATTTTTTTTGCAGTTTTGACCTCATAAATGTGTTGGGCATGATTAATTTACGAGGAATCCATACATGGATCATGTGTTTTCGATGAAAAAAATGATACTTGGAGCATAAAAATTTTACAAAGATTTTGGACCGTTGATTTTTTAAACCTTATAAAACTCAAACATATGTCGGAATCTCGAACACTTCAAGAGCTGATCTCTATAAAATCAATTACATAGATAGCATTTGTATTGTTAAAATTTAAAAATAAAATGAAACTATGAAAAACTCATTTAGCACATACCCATTACTCTATAGGTGCTAAATGAAATATGCTAAATGTTACGTGCTAAATGGGTTTTTCTATTCTTTCGATATTTTCTTTGCAGTTAATTTACGAGAAATCCACATCTGGATCATGTGTTTCCGATGAAAAAAATGATATTTTGAACCTTGAAAATTTACAAAGATTTTGGACCATTGATTTTTCTAACCTTATAAAAACATACCCATGTGTCATAATCGAACACTTAAAGAGTTAATCTTTATAAAATCAAGTACATAGATTACATCTGTAAAGTTAGCATTTAAAAACAAAATGAAAAAAAACCTGAAAACCCCATTTAGCATGTATCATTTAGCATATTTCATTTAGCACCTACCCATTACTATATATGTATGTATGTTTGCTACATTAATTTGTATGTGCAAAGGACCTTGCAAATGAAGTAGAACCCCCTTGTTTAGATTTTTTCCCACATTTCATATCATAATTGTGATCTACTGGTATTGTTTAGTGGGAACCTGTTTTTGGATCATCAAAATCTGACCTGTATACATGTTTTTCTGATAATCTAAAAATCAACAGTTAAGTCATCAATTTTTCTTGACTCATAAAAGCATGTTTTTTCCTAAATAAAACATGATCCAATAATTGATTCTTTCTAAATCGAGCATGCTAAAAGCATCTCCTAAGTTAGATTGTGTCAAAACAACTCACATCATGAGGTACAGACTAGATTGTAGGTACAACCGTTTATACTGAACATAAACCCTATATATATAATAGAGAAAGTATATTATATAAAGGAAATATATAGAGAGAGAGGGAGAGAGAATAGTGTAAACAAATTTGCGGAATTACACCCTACACTCTATATATATATATATAGACACACGTAAGCGTACACATTTGCTCCCACCCTAATTTGGATTTCTGGCTCGGCCTTTGGTCATGACAGTTTTGCTCGTACTGGTAACGGATAATGACTTTCATTTTCAGAAGTTATTGATTGAGTAGCAGACAATTAATAAAGTCTGCGATGGTGAACCGTGTAGCAATCCATGGCTGAGATGGTGCCACTTGGCAATCATTTTTGTTCCCAGGTCTATCACGGGTCCAATGGGTTGCAAGAATAATTATCAAAGAATTCAAATCACAGGAAATTTTGGTTGCAAAGTTGGTCTTCAAGAAAAGGTACGGTTGCAGTTGAGGGTGACCTTTTCGATATGGCTATCTGCTTCACTTGAAAATTTAATGTGATGAGCTCAATGACAACAAGATGGTTTTCACCAAGATCAGTAACATCTTACAACAAGGGAGGAAGGATCAGGTGCAATCACATTTCACAATAATTGTGACGCCCAGTTGTCGATGAACCCTACAAATCAATGCCATAAACCTGTTAAATTTTGTGAAGACTATGGGTTGTATTGGACAGGTGCAGCAATCCCTTGGTTAGAGAACTGGTGCAATAAGAGATCTCTTTTTTTAGTTTGATTCCACTCATCCCCTAGGTCATCCCCCATCTTCATACCTCTCTTAAATCTTTTGATGCGGGTTTTTTTTATCAAATCTGATCTTATAGATGGATTCAGCATGGTTAATTTAACAAGAATGGACTCTTGGATCATTTTTTTTATAGACAAATATGATTTTTTGATCACACAATTCTGTATTTTGTCAACTGTTGAGTTTTTAATCACCAAAAAATCCTGCACAAAAGTCGGATTTCAGTGTTTCTAAATGTTGATCTTCACTAAATGAATGAAGTAGCTCATATCTATCGAGTCCGATTTTGATCAAAACAACTTGCAATGATGAAATCCCAACGAGTATGAAGATAGGGATGGCGTACGGGATGAGTGAAACTGATTTCCTCTGCATCTCGTGTTTGAAATCGACCATAACCATATCCCATGCATAAGCCAAAGAAGCAGCCCTCTAGGAGCGAGGGAACCGCCGTAGGGTAATAAGTTGGATATGGTGACATATCTCGGCATGGTATCCAGCACAATAGAGAGGGTGGTGTATGTTCGCCCCCGATGATTCACTGAATCCCACGTCTGTGTTCGGGGCTTTGAATGAGCACCACGTATACAAGCACATGGGGCTCGTATTCCCGTGTATGTTGACATAACTTTGCATCAGACTCTGGTGTTGTTGCAAAGACTTAAGTACCCTTTCTTGCTATTCTTCTCATAAAGTGATGGTTTGAGAAAATAACAAAAATGCCCTTCATTCAAAAAAGAAAAAACAAACAGTTCAAAAAAAGGATAAACATGTCCTCCATCCAGAAAGTCGAGGATGATGTTGACTCTTCAAAGTCTTCTTCTTTTTTTGTTCAAAAAAAGGACAAACATGTCTTCTTCTTCTTTCTCCGTAAAACACTGTAAAACCCTCTCTCTCTCTAGAGAAGAAATCAAGGGAAACAAAGAGTTCTTCCTGGAGAAGGCCATGAACATCAACCCTCTCACTCTCACTCTCTCTCCCTTCTTTCTCTACTTCTGTGCACATCCAACAGACGATCCTACATTGCTCCATCGTCATCTTCTTCTTCTTCCTTCTTCGTAAAACACTGTAAAACCCTCTCTCTCTCTCTAGAGAAGAAATCAAGGGAGGTAAAGGGTTCCTCCTGGAGAAGGCCATGAACACCAACCCTCTCACTCTCTCTCCCTTCTCTCTCTACTTATGTGTCTGATTTAGAGTTTTTGCCCTTACAGGAGGGGGATCCGGGGGTTCATCCCAGCGTGGGTAGCATCATTCAACTAAATGAGTTGTAGATCCTGATTCAGAGTTTTTACCCTTATAGGAGAGGGGTCTGGGGGCTCCTCCCAACGTGGGTAGCATCATTCAACTTGAAGAGTTGTGGAGTCTGATTCAAAGTTTTTACCCTTACAGAAAAGGGGGGTCTGAGGGCTCCTCCCAGCGTGGGTAGCATCATTCAACTTGATGAGTTGTGGAGTCTGATTCAAAGTTTTTACCCATTCATATTTTAAGGCATTAGATCTCATGTTTGAACATCCACGCATGTGCAGTTGCTTTCATCATGTTCAGTTGCTTTCTAGATTATACTTTGAATTCTTGTGCATTTTAGATCTATCGATTTGTATGTAACCAGAGCTCATTTTAATCTCAATTTTTTACTGCAACTTCATGCATATGTCTTCATGCTCTCCACCAAAAATCAGATCATTCTGAGTTTGTTTGACCCACTTTAAAAATCGAGATTCAAAACCTGTTATTTTGCACCGTCAGGATTTTAGCAGAATCAGGACCAACTTGCGGAAGTGATTTCTCCTTAACCAGAGACAATTTTTCTGATCCATAAAAAGGGTTGTTTTCTAAATTGAATCTAGTTTGTTCATACCAAATTTCAGCGATTTCTATGGTGTTTTCATACCAGTTTCGGGTCAAAAACCATAACCCTGTCACCCTGTGTCATTTTAACAGCTCAGAGTTTGATCCATTTTGTTTGAATTTTATTTTCCTAATGGGAGATCATTTTTCAATTCTGTAAAACGGGTTCTCTTCGTTTATGTGTCTAGTTCATTCCTGTAAATTTTCAGAATTTTTCATGATTTTGATTAAATACCAGAACCTTGTATCCAGATTTTATAAATGTTCTGATTTTGGCCCCCATATCATGACTGTTGTAGCACTTTTTCAACAAATCGTTATTTGATTGACAATACTCTTCAACAAATTATTGTTATGATTTTTTTGAGTCTCTAATGAGTCCCTATTATGATTTGTAGTATTTTTGGGTCTCCAACGAGCCTCACAATGATTTATAGTGTTGTCCGATCTTTTAACTATGATTTATAGTGCTTTGGGGTCTCCAACGAGCCCCACAACAATTTGTAGTGTTTTTCGGTCTTTTAACTATGATTTATAGTATTTTCGGGTCTCTAACGAGACCCACAGCGATTTATAGTGTTGCTGGACCTCGCTATAGCGATTTGTAGTGTTTCTCGCTAAACACTACAACGATTTGTGATACAAATCGCTATCCGAATCAGGACCAATTTGTCAGGGTCATATCTCCTAACCAAAGATCGGATTTCAAATCCGTAAAAAATGGTGTCTTCGTTATGAAGTCTAGTTTATTCCTGTAAATTTTCAGAGATTTCTATGGTCATTTGATACCTCATTTGGATCTAAAACCAGACCCCTATCAGTCTATCTTATTTGAGTGACATAGGTTTTTATTTCGATTTGTAAGAGTCATATCTCCCCAACGGAAGATCATTTTTCAAATCCGTAAAAAAGGTTTTCTTCCTATATGTGTCTAGTTTATATTTAGAAAGTTTTATAACTTTTTATGCTCATTTGATATTTCAAACTTGTTAAAAACTGAGACATGTTATAAAATGTTATAAAACTTAAAAAGTTTGAAACTTCCTCTATGTGTCTCGATTTTTAACAGGTTTGAAATATCAAATGAGCATAAAAAGTTATAAAACTTTCTAGATATAAACTAGACACATATAGGAAGAAAACTTTTTTTACGGATTTGAAAAATGATCTTCCGTTGGGGAGATATGACTCTTACAAAATGAAATAAAAACCTATGTCACTCAAATAAGACAGACTGATAGGGGTCTGATTTTCGATCCAAATAGGGTATCAAATTACCATAGAAATCAGTGAAAATTTACAGAAAAAAACTAGACTTCATAACAAAGACACCACTTTTTACGGATTTGAAATCCGATCTTTGGTTAGGGAGATATGGCCCTGACAAGTTGGTCCTGATTCGGATAGCGATTTGTATCACAAATCGCTATAGTGTTAAACGAGAAACACTATAAATCGCTGTAGTGTTTAACAAATTGTTGTTATGATTTTTTTGAGTCTCTAATGAGTCCCTATTATGATTTGTAGTATTTTTGGGTCTCCAACGAGCCTCACAATGATTTATAGTGTTGTCTGATCTTTTAACTATGATTTATAGTGCTTTGGGGTCTCCAACGAGCCCCACAACGATTTGTAGTATTTTTCGGTCTTTTAACTATGATTTATAGTGTTTTCGAGTCTCTAACGAGACCCACAGAGATTTATAGTGTTGCTGGACCTCGCTATAGCGATTTGTAGTGTTTCTCGCTAAACACTACAGCGATTTGTGATACAAATCGCTATTCGAATCAGGACCAACTTGTCATATCTCCCTAACCAGAGATCGGATTTCAAATCCGTAAAAAGTGGTGTCTTTGTTATGAAGTCTGGTTTATTCCTGTAAATTTTTAGAGATTTATATGGTCATTTAATACACCATTTGGATCTAAAACCAGACCCCTATCAGTCTATCTTATTTGAGTGACATAGGTTTTTATTTCATTTTGTAAGAGTCATATCTCCCCAACGGAAGATCATTTTTCAAATCCGTAAAAAGGGTTTTTTTCCTCTATGTGTCTAGTTTATATCTGGAAAGTTTTATAACTTTTTATGCTTATTTGATATTTCAAACCTGTTAAAAATTGAGACATGTTATAAAATGTTATAAAACTTAAAAAGTTTGAAACTTCCTCTATATGTCTCGATTTTTAACAATTTTGAAATTTCAAATGTGAATAAAAAGTTATACAACTTTCCAAATATAAACTAGACACATAGATGCAGAAAACCCTTTTTACGGATTTGGAAAATGATCTTCCGTTGGGGAGATATGACTCTTACAAAATGAAATAAAAACCTATGTCACTCAAATAAGACAGACTGATAGGGGTCTGGTTTTAGATCCAAATGAGGTATCAAATGACCATAGAAATTGCTGAAACTTTACAGGAATAAACTAGACTTCATAACGAAGACACCACGTTTTACGGATTTGAAATCTGATCTTTGGTTAGGGAGATATGACCCTGACAAGTTGGTCCTGATTCGGATAGCGATTTGTATCACAAATCGCTGTAGTGTTTAGCGAGAAACACTACAAATCGCTATAGCGAGGTCCAGCAACACTATAAATCGCTGTGGGTCTCGTTAGAGACCCGAAAACACTATAAATCATAGTTAAAAGACCGAAAAACACTACAAATCGTTGTGGGGCTCGTTGGAGACCCCAAAGCACTATAAATCATAGTTAAAAGATCGGACAACACTATAAATCATTGTGAGGCTCGTTGGAGGCCCAAAAATACTGCAAATCATAGTAGGGACTCATTAGAGACTCAAAAAAATCATAACAATAATTTGCTGAAGAATATTGTCAATCAAATAACGATTTGTTGAAGAAGTGCTACAACAGTCATGATATGGGGGCCAAAATCAGAACATTTATAAAATCTGGATACAAGGTTCTGGTATTTAATCACAATAAAATAGTAATTGACTATGAAAAATTCTGAAAATTTACAGGGATAAACTAGACACTTAAACGAAGAGAACCCGTTTTACAGAATTGAAAATGATCTCCCATTAGGAAAATAAAATTCAAACAAAATGGATCAAAATCTGAGTCGTTAAAATGACATAGGGTGACAGGGTTATAGTTTTTTACCCGAAACGGGTATGAAAACACAATAGATATCACTGAAATTTGGTATGAACAAACTAGATTCAATTTAGAAAACAACCCTTTTTACGGATTGGAAAGATCATCTCTGGTTAGGGAGAAATCACTTCCGCAAGTTGGTCCTGATTCTGCTAAAATCCTAACGGTGCAAAATAACAGGTTTTGAATCTCGATTTTTAAAGTGGGTCAAACTAACTCAGAATGATCTGATTTTTGGTGGAGAGCATGAAGATATATGCATAAAGTTGCAGTAAAAAATTTAGATTAAAATAAGCTCTGGTTACATACAAATCGATAGATCTAAAATGCATAAGAATTCAATGTATAATCTAGAAAGCAACTGAACATGATGAAAGCAAACTGCACATGCGTGGATGTTCAAAAATGAGATCTAATGCCTTAAAATATGAATGGATAAAAACTTTGAATCAGACTCCACAACTCTTCAAGTTGAATGATGCTACCCACGCTGGGAGGAGCCCCCAACCCCCCCTCTTGTAAAGGCAAAAACTCTAAATCAGGCTCCACAACTCCTCAAGTTGAACGATGCTACAGTTAGTGTGCAGGTCAGTCGGTGTTTGATGAAGAAATGTTGGATCGTTTGTTGGATGTGCACAGAAATAGAGAGAGAAGGGAGAGAGAGTGAGATGAGTTTTTACCCCTCTCTTGTAAGGGTAAAAACTCTGAATCAGGATCTACAACTCATTTAGTTGAATGATGATACCCACGCTGGGAGGAGCCCCCAAACCCTCCTCCTGTAAGGGTAAAAACTCTGAATCAGGCTTCACAAGAGTCAATGTACAGGTCAGTCGGAGCTTGATGGAGCAATGTATGATCTTCTAATGGATGTGCACAGAAGCAGAAATTGAAGAGAGAGAGAGAGAGAGGGTTGATGTTCATGGCCTCCTCCAGGGGAGATTTCTTTCTCGGATAATCCTGCAGTGCAGAGACTGTGTCTTAAATAATCATCTTTGGGGCACTTAAGTCTTTACAACCACTCCTTTTCAAGAACCGTCATTTTATTTTGCACCAATGGAGGAAAGGGTACTTAAGTCTTTGCAATCTGATCAAACTCCAACGCTAATTAATGCTGACAAACATGGGGATACAAGACACACATGCTTACATACGTGGTGCTCTTTGGGACCCCCGATCATGAGATGTAGCTAACTGCCCTGTTCGGGGGGGGGGGACATATAACCTGCTTTGGCACAATAGTTCTCCGACCCAGAACTATACCTATTAGTGATGCTAAAGTCTGCAGAGGAGGATAAATTTCAAGGTTGTAAGGTCTCTAACAGTGTCACCATATCCAACTTATTATTTGTCGATGATCTTGTGATGTTTGGTAAGGCGACAGACTCAAATATGTGGGCACTTTGGATCATTCCAAGGTACTTTGAGGGAATTTTTGGGTTGCAAATGAATTAAGCTAAAGGTCAAATCATGGTGTTGAACGACCCCATGGCCGAGATACAAAGGAGAGCATCCATCATCTTTGATTGTGAAGTGAAGTCCCTTCCTATGAAATATTTAGGCCTCCCTTTGTATTTGAGGGTTTTGAGGGAGGTCCATTGGGGAAGGCTGGAGGATTGTATGATTAAAAAAGACTGAGGCATGTGCATCCCGACTTTTATCAAGGGCGTGAAGGATTAATTTGGTGTTTCAATATTTCAAGTATGGTCCATTTTATAAAAAATTTAAAATGCCAAAAAAAGTGGAGAAATGCATAGTTGCAATTTTCCAAAGATTTATATGGAATGAAAAATCTGAAGGAAAAATAAAATCGTTTGTGAGTTGGATTGAAATTTTCAAACCATCACACCTTGGAGGGTTGGGGTGCACAATCTCCAAAGTTTTAATTTAGCACTTTTGGCCAAGTGGTTGTGGTTGATAAGTAGATGAGAGGGTAGGTTGTTTCGCGAAAAATATGAATTACCCTGTTAGCCTAGGAATTGGATAGAGAAATACAAATGAAAAAGTGGTTTCAGTATCTGGAAGGGGTTGATCATGGTTTTACAAGATTTTTGTCAATTCATTGAAATACAGGTTGAAGATGGAATGCAACACTCTTTTGGCAAGATCAATGTGTTGGAGTCACCCACATAATATGGGTGTTACCTACATTAAGGACTCCCATAAAGGTGTCCCTATCGGATACGCCTCACGATTTTGGAAGAGAAGAATTACGTAATTATTACCTAATAAGGATTAAAGCTATAAAAGGGGGTGTTGATGAGAAACCCCTTTGCAGAAAAATAAAGAGAAATCATACATGATTTTCATTGCTGGGATTGGATCCTGCTCACCACCGCTGAAGGTGCCTGCACTCATTGGAGGGTTGCGACCGACTAAAGAGCCGAACATCTCAGAGTCGCCAATTCAGGTTTACTTATCCGCTGTTTGCAGATCGACATGGCCACTAGCTCCAGGTATGCCATCGCCCATCTCTTGCGCAGGCCCCTACAATGGGTTATGGGTGCCTGTATTTTTTCTTAATTGCATTTTTTCGGCAGAACCATCGTCTGAATGGTGATGCCCCTCTTCTCGACCTCAACCGGGTTGGTTTCTTAAAGAAGGGAGGAGCATACACTGTATTCAGGATTCAGACAGGCATCCCCTGTCAGTTTTGGGAAAGTCAGGCATTGTGCTGGCTGTTTCCCGAAATACCCAAATCAAAAAGGATTTTACCCGCACTGGATGTTGGCGGTCGATAGCGGGTCACTGTGGGGCGACAGAGTAACAAAAAAAATGCATAAGGATTAGTTTTTACCTGTGGCCATCGGGTTGCAGGGTGATTAGCCATCGGCGGGGTCACTGCAGTTTCAACGTCGGCGTCTTTTGCCAGTCTACGGACAAGGGTTTTAAAACCTCCCATTTTATTTCTCATTCTCTGTTTCATCTATCGTCGGGCAGTGGAGCTTTCTTGTCGACGTTTGCAGGACGTCGTGGGTGCATCGTCGGGAAGAGGCAACCTTCACCGGTGTCATGGTCCGTTCGGCGTCACGCGACATCTAGGGTGGCAACCCCCCTTTTTTTACTTCCCCTCTACCGTCGGGTGAGGTGGGAGGAGTCGTCGTCAGAGGCCATCAGGGTCGATGAAGGTTCCACTGTGAGACAACGACGTGGGTCACCGACAGGCAACGTGGGTCACCATGAAACCAGAGAGAAACCTGTTGGGTTTCTCAGGTTCTGTAAACAGAAACCCTTAGGTTTATGTTTTAACGATGGAACTGGATCGGTTCGGTAATCTGACCCGATGACAAGCCTGATCCAAACCCATTTTGAGTGGATCGGGTCTACCGTTTCCCTTGGATCAAACCTGGACCCATGATGGTTCTAAGTATGGGTCTGATTCGGAAAGACCGGGTCTGACTCGGGTTATGACTAGATTGGGTTAGACCCGGATTCAGTTTTTACCAGGCCAGACCCAAATCTGTTATTACCGGGTCAGACTCAGTATGTACCAAGCTAGACCTGGATTCAGTTTGTATCGTGTCAGACCCAGATTCGTTTTGTGTCAGGTCAGACTCAGATCCAGTTTGTACTGGGTCAGACTCAAATCCAGTAAAGACCGAGTTAGACCTGGATCCAGCTTATACCGGATAAGACTCGAATCTAATAAGAACCGGATCAGGATCCTAGCACTATTTGAAATTGAACCAGATCTGTGACTGATTTAGCCCTTTCTGGGACCAGTTTAGAGCCGTTTTTGAATGATTCTTTTCAGTTTTTTACCGGTTCTGATATGCTAAAACCCTATTTTTGTAAATATAAGAAGATACAAGGATTTTGGCATACGGTTATAGGGTTTCATGAACATTTTTTCATACTTAGCACTGATTCATAAGGTTCAGAACTGGTTTGAACTCTTGGATAACCGATTTGGAGTTGTTTCAGACCGATTCAGGATGTTTTCATACTAGTTCCTGCTAGTGGACCCCGAGTTTTACCATTTGAGTTTGTTTTGACATTTATCATGCATTTTATTTGAGATTATGCATGCATTATGTATGACGGATATTGGAATCAAGGATAGTTAGATAACTTAGTGAATTCATGTTACCAAAGTAACTGGATACACATATGTTGTCAATTTTATTCTATCATATAGTTTAATCCAATATTGATGGTGTACTTAAATTCATGAAACGATGAGCAACCCAAAGTGGGTTTCATCTTGTTTGAAATCTAAATAGGGTAGAATAAGACAAGTGTGTTGAGATAGATCGTGCATGAGTATCCAAAGGTACCATGTGTTGATGGTCTAGCTTCAGATGAGCCTTACTTTTATCAATTGTAGTCGGTAGGCATAGTGATTACGCGTGTAGGAGCTCTTACCAAAGTAGGACTCTGATGACCCCCTTCACTCGCTTGAAAATAAGCATATCAAGGGCCTTTTATTTATTACTTTTTTCATCAGGTTTGTATCGTATATGCTTTCCTTTGATACATGTCTTTTGTCATATAGTTTCTGGCTTTGTGATTTTAGATGGCTCTGTGTATCCTCCAAAGATGGAGACTGTGACACCATTGAGGTCAATTTGGCAGGGTATATTGTCCGTTGAAGACCTAAATTCTGGTATATCCCAAACCTGCACTATTGGATTAGGAAGATCGTTCTTTATAACAGGATTCCTTAACAGGAAAGAATTGCTATCAACGATCGCAATGCACAGAGATTTTGTCAATGGCATGCTAGCTGCTTCAGATATCACGAAAACATGTTATGGCAGAAATCGGAAATTAGAAATTTCAAGAGGATGACCTGCTGTACTTGAAGGGATGATATATATCTGACAACAGGAATTTGCCTTTTTTCATCCAGATCTTTTAAATAACGTTTACCAGCAAAGGGGGCATCTATGTAGAGATGAACCTCTAAATGAGAGGATGGAACAAGTTCTCTTACATATTCTGCAAACCATTCTACTTCTACAATTGGCTCATTTCCTTTACGCAACTGTAATAGCCTAGAACCCTACACTCAATTGAAGATTATTCTGCTGCAATCAACATAATTAACAAAGTAATCTCCTCTCTGCTAAACTTTGAACTATGCCTCCATATCGAAACTCAGGAAAAATTCCAGGTCACCGCCAGATCTGCTCTCGTGACCATTTCAGATAGATATCGCAACAATTCTAAATGGGTTTTTAGAGACGATATCCAATATATATCAAAAATCCGATGAATATAAAGAGATTGAGAAAGAAAAGAAAGAAAAAAACTGTTGGAATGCAAGCATTCCGTCGATCTTGCACAGGATAGGCCGATCCTGCTATATGCAGGTCGACCTCATCGATCGTGCTTCGTAAAAAAAAAATCACAAGACAACACATAGCAAGTAAAGAAAAGGGGAAAGTATATAAAAAAATGTAAAAGACAAAGGAAATATTTGCAGAAAGGAAAAGGGCGATGGTTATTTACCCGGGTTTTGCAGAAACTCCGAGGGAAGAAGGTGGAAGATGCGCATGGAAGGGTGAATTGTGGATTTTCTTCGCTCAATCAGAGGGAAGATGAATGGATGCGTGGTTTGCAGGGATCCTGAAGGGAGAGACCGAGGCTTTCCTTTATTGTGGAAGGCCTTTATTACTGTAGTCGCAGGATCTTATCAATAGTCGACTTCCTTCGGTCGGGCGGAGGAATGCCAAGAAAATAAGAGGAAGGATGGGGAGAGAGGAATGAAGAGGAAGATGGGTGGCGAGGTGAAAAAGCGGTCGATGATCCTTGATGGGATCAGATGCCCTGGATGGAGAGTCGATACAGAGAGGTGATGGTCCTTCCGAAAAGAGGGAAAACAGCAAGCGCCAATGGAGAGTCAGAATGATCGATCATTGATCCCCCCTCAAGTATAAGGGATGGCTCTCCTTTTAAAGAAGGAGAAGAAGCTCCAGAAGCTGCTTCCGTTAGAGATGAAGGGTGGATGATGGAGGGTTTCAGTGGAGTTTGAGAGTGGAGATAAAGGAGCTTCGAGTGAACGAGAGAGAGGTGGAGAGAGGCGTTGTCCTCTTTTATGAAAAGAAACCCTAAAAACAGATTTGCAACGAGCCCCATTTATTTTCAAGATTTTACAAAAGAGGGGGTTTTTAACAAAAAAAAATTGCTAAAAAATGTTTTTCATAAAACTCAATTTTTAAAAGGGTGCCTTTTAAGAAGCTTTTTTTTTCGATTTTCTCATTTTTTGTTCTTTTCTCGAAATTTTCTATTTTTTTATCTTTTTGAAAACAAAACTCTAAAACTATGGGATTTCTAAACTATTTACAAAACTTTACAAATATTTACCAAAGAAGGCTTTACTAAGAATTTGAGTTTATATTTTGGAAAATTTCTTTAAAAGATGGGTTTGGATCCAGGTTTTGAGAAAATATTCGAGTTTTGAAACTCGAATCGAGAAATATAACACGATAGATCCAAACGGATACCGGACGAAGTGTCTGAGCTTTTCAAAAGTTATTTTGGTAATTTTGAGAATTTGGTTTAAAAATTGGACAACGAAGCTCAGATTTGGATCTTTTATCTGGCCCCGGATCCAAAATTGAGTCAAATAATAAAATAAATTTAATTTCAGTAAAACTTGAGAAATAAAATAGAATTTAGATTTAAAAGTGACTCAATTACCCCGAAAATGGAATCAGGGGAAAAAAGAGAATATTTATAATATTTTGAAAATTTTGGGGTGTTCATAGTTAACCCTCTGCCTTTCCGGCAGGCGGTTAACCGCCTGCCTGTACAGGCAGGAGTTTAACCCCCTGTTGGAACAGGGAGGGGGTCGACCCCCATTCTGGCAGGGGGTTAACCCCTTGCCGGAAAGGCAGGGTGTTAACCCCCTACCGGAACATGCATGGGGTCGACCCCCGTTCCGACAAGGGGTTGGAAAGGCAGGGTGTTAACCCCTTGTCGGAAAGGCAGGGGGTTAACCCCCTACCGGAACATGCAAGGGATCGACCCCGACCCCCTGCCGGAAAGGCAGGGGGTTAACCCCCTATGTTCTGGAAGGGGGTCGACCCCTTGTTGTTCCAGCGGGGAGTCAACTCCCCTGCCGAAACGCAAGGCTCAACCCCTTGCGATTTTCGTCAAGGGGTCGACCCCTTGTGTTCTTGTAGGGGGTCGATCCCCTGCGGTTTTAGTAGGTCATTGGGTACTAGGCTTCTCAAGGCCTATGCAAAATGTTTTATTTTGCCTCATTTTTTTTATGGTGACTTCATTTTAAAACATTGTTTTTTGCAGATTTCTCAACGGAACCCGCTTGTGCTCAGCCACCCGTGGTAAGTAAGTGAAAATAACAATGCAAATCGGGTAAATACTTGTGGTGAGTAAGTGATCCAAGCATATCACATGTTATTTAATTTATTAGATGCAATACTTTATTTTTCACACATTCACTTAGTTGTTGATATTTAAGTTGTTTTGTTGGAGTTCAGAGATCATGTTGAGCATGATTTTAATGTATGAATATGAAAGTGTTCTTATTTTTTGAGTATGGAGTCCATGCTATGCATGATAGTAGTTAGTTGAATATTAATGTATGTTTGCTGCAAGTACATGCTTTCCATTTGTTTAATATGAATGATTACGATGTATTGCAATGTTTGATGTAATTGTATTCATGCTTGCATGTAGTTACTTTCAATTTAATGTGTTTTCCATGTGAAATTGTATAATAAAAGCATGCTTCAAATGATTGTAGTGTGTCATTAATAGTTTGCACATGAAAATATTAAGTTATCAATGCATGCATCATAATTCTTGTTATTGTATGACATCATATATTGCATGATAAATTTGATATTTTCTTCATCATAGCATTCTGATGGTTCACTTTTAATTCGTTAGGTTATTATTCATAACATCATAAGAAAATGACTGCAAACCGTGAATGGATGTACCGTAGGATAGTGGACAATGAGTTATCGCATGAATATATGGATGATGTTGAAAGTTTTATTGAATTTGCTACGGCAAGTGTCAGTACAGTGGATCCCACAGGTCGGATTAGGTGTCCATGTAAAATTTGTAAGAATAGACGATTTGTAGAACCTCATGGTGTTAGACATCACCTATATAGAAAGGGTTTTGTGAGTGATTATCAGAACTGGATGTTTCATGAAGAAGAATTTAGAAACAATTTTGATGCACGGGTGAATGTGGTGCACGATAATCCATATATGGATTTGATATTTGATGTCGCAGGAACAGAACTGGGTTCTGCTATGAGTTCTAGTGATGTGAGAAGTGTCGTAGATGAAGAATCTTCAAACGATGCAGCTAGTAGATTTTATGATTTACTTAGAGATGCTGATGAGCCACTTTGGAACGGTTGCGAGAGTCACACTATCTTGTCTGCAGTTCTTCAACTAATGAATTTAAAGTCCGAGTATAATTTGAGTCAATCGTGTTTTGACCGTTTGTGCATGATTGTGAAGAGTATGTTGCCCAAAGATGAGAAATTGCCACAAAATTTCTATCGTGCGAAAGTTATGATCAACGCTCTAGGTATGGGTTACAAAAAGATTGATGCTTGTCCAAATCACTGCATATTGTATTTCAAAGAGCAGGAAAATAACAAATCTTGCTCGTCATGTAGGCATCCTCGGTTCAAGCCAAAGACAAGAGGCAATGGTAGCACAAGATCAAATGAAGTTTTATACAAGTCGCTCTGCTACTTTCCTATCACTTCTAGATTGCAGTGATTGTATATGTCTTCAAGGACAGCTAAACACATGAGATGGCATGCAAATAAAGTTCGATACGATGAAAACAAGATCACGCATCCTGTTGATGCTGACGCTTGGAAGCACTTTGATCGTACTCATCAGAACTTCACAATGAAAGTGTGAAATGTTAGACTTAGTCTATGTACAGATGGATTTAATCCATTTGGGGGTAGATCAACTCCATACTCATATTGGCCAGTATTTGTAACTTCATACAACCTTCCACAAAGCTTGTGTATGAAACGTCCAAATCTTTTCTTGTCTCTGTTGATCCATGGTCCGACCTCACCTGGCCAAAATCTTGATGTATAATTAAGGTCATTGATTGATGAACTAAAAGTACTGTGGGATGACGGTGTTACCACGTATGATGCCCACAAAAAACAAAATTTGAACATGAAGGTCATTGTTCTATGGATAATCAGTGACTTCCCTGCATATGGTATTCTATCTGGTTGGAGCACACATGGGAGGTTGGCATGTTCGTACTTCATAGAGGATTCCAAAGCTTTTAGATTGACGCATGGAAGGAAGCCTTGCTGGTTTGAGTGCCATCGTCGATTTCTAACCAACGACCATCCGTTCTGACGATAAAAGAATGTGTTTAAAGCAGACACAACTGAAATGGAAGGTCCATCCACAAGATTGTCTGACATAGAGATTCTAAGAAGATTGCGATACTTTCCAGATGTATTAACAGATGCCCGCAGTCCTACACCCTTCCATGGATTTGGAAAGGATCACAATTGGACGAAAAAATCTATTTTTTGGGAACTACCGTATTGGCCGACCCTATTGATACGATATAATTTGGATGTGATGCATGTGTAGAAAAATATGTTTGATAATGTGTTCAATACAGTAATGAATGTTAAAGGGAAAACGAAGGATAATCCGAAGGCCCGTATGGATTTAAAAGTAATATGTAAAATACCAGAATTGAAACTCAAAGAGTATAATGGCAAAGTACTGAAACTAAAGGCAAAGTACGTGCTTGGACTTGATCAAATAAAACATGTATGTCAATGGTTGAGACACTTGAGATTTTCAGATGGATATGTCTCTAACATTGTTCGGGCTGTGAAGATTGACGATGGACAGTTATATGGGTTGAAGAGCCATGATTGTCATATCTTTATGCAACGATTGATACCCCTAGCATTCCATGATATGTTAGACAAACCTATATGGGGGGTATTGTCTGAGTTGAGTGGATTTTTCAGAACATTGTGTGCATCGGAGGTCGTAGTATCAGATATAAAGAATCTCGAGGACTCAGTCATCACCATTGTTTGTCTGCTAAAAAAGATATTTTCACCAGCATTTTTCGATGTTATGGAACATTTGATCATACATTTGCCATATGAACTAAGGGTTGGTGGCCCTTTCCAATATCGATGGATGTACCCATTTGAAAGGTATATGTTTTTTTATATTTGTCTCTTTAATATATTTGTCTCTTTAATGACAAATATTTAAAATTTGAAATATATACTTTTGTCAGATGCATGTTCGACCTCAAAAAAAAGGTTTGTAATAAAGCAAGAGTAAAAGGCTCTATTTGTGAGGCATACACTTTAGAAGAGATTTCAAATTTCTCATTTATGTACTTCGAACCTCACATTCCAAAACGTTACACATGTCTGCCTCGTAACGATGATGGAGAACAAGTAACTGTAGCTGACAAGCTGTTGATATTTCAAACACTTGGGCATGCATTTGGTAGTTGCTGATCAAGGCTCTTGACAGATCGAGAGCAAGACGCAACACACATCTATATTCTTTTTAATTGCTCAGTGATCGACCCATACATCGAGTAAGTATATGTAGACGCAACACAATTATAAATCCTTTTATGTTTTATACGTGGATACATGGCTTGGTAATATAAGTATTTATGGTTTGCAGACGATTTGATCTGGAGTTGCAAAGAGAAGTTTCACATCTCACTGATGCAGAAGTACAAAAAGAACGTGAAACTAAGTTTGTGGAGTGGTTGAAACAGTTAATAAAGAAGCTAACATAAATCTTGTACTTGTAAACAACACTAAATTACTTAATTGGTCATGATCACAATCATTGTTTATGTCTGTGCGTAGATCCAACATGGTGATGTTAAAGATCAAGGAATATGTGATTTGGAAAATGGTCCGACCAAAGTTGTGCAATGATACAACGGGTACATCGTAAATGGTTATTGATTCCATACAAAAGATTACGGTATAAACAAATCAACGATGAGTAGTGGCGTGTGTGTCAAGGGTAGAAGCTACGGTGAAAATGAACATGATTACTATGGTGTTATAGAGGAAATAATGGAGTTGACTTACTTAGGCATAAATAACAGGGTAACTTTATTCAAGTGTCATTAGTTTGATCCAACTGCAACAAGACTGGACAAAGCTTCAGGCATTGTAAAGGTGAATCATAAATCCAGGTTTGGAACATATGAATCATTCATATTAGCCTCGCAAGCTCAACAAGTTTATTATACTTCATATTCGAGTATAAAAAAGTCAGATAGAAATGAATGGTAGACAGTTTGCAAGGTGAAGTCCAAACTATACCCTGAGTATGATCAGTTACAGAAAGACAAGTTAGCTGAAGACAGTGATTACTATCAATTAGATGATATCTATGACTTCGCTTATGGTCACGATGTTGCATATGATATGCGTGTCATATCTCTATTGGTTGATGAAACATTCATAGAAGAATATGATCCAAATGATATACCAAGTGGATGGGTAAACAATGAAGAAGAAGAAGAAGAAGAAGAAGAAGAAGAATATGAAAGTCAAACAAGTGACGAGGAAGAATTCTCAAGCTAGTGAGCAAAATCTTGTAATACAAATCTCTATTTGAATGCATTGCAATACTTGATGTGAATGATTTGGATTATTTGAATGTATTGTAATACTTGATGCAAATGGATGAGTTCTATTGCAATACTTGATGTGAATGATTTGATTTATTTGAATGCATTGTAATACTTGATGAGAATGATTTGAATGCATTACAATGCTTGATGTGAATGATTTGAATGCATTGCAGTACCTGATATGAATGATTTGAATGCATTGCAATACTTGATGTGAATGGATGACTTTATTTGAATGTATTGTAATACTTGATGTGAATGATTTGAATGTATTATAATGTATTGTAATACTTGATGCGAATGATTTGAATGCATTGCAATGCTTGATGTGAATGATTTGAATGCATTGCAGTACCTGATATGGATGATTTGAATGCATTGCAATACTTGATGTGAATGACTTAAATGTATTATAATACTTGATGTGAATGACTTGAATTATTGTAATACTTGATGTGAATGACTTGAATGTATTGTAATACTTGATGCGAATGAATGAGTTGTATTGTACTTGATGTGAATGATTTGAATTATTTGAATGTATTGTAATACTTGTTGCGAATCATTTGAATGTATTGCAATACTTGATGCGAATGATTTGAATGTATTGTAATACTTGATGCGAATTATTTGAATGTATTGTATGACATATGTTATTTGTTAGAATATTGTTCGTGGAGGTTACAGTGGTCGCTCATCCAGTAGTAGCCAGACCCAACCTTCATCTTCACGTGCTCCTGTGATAGGTATATCATTTAACTAATTCAATGCTTGATTAGTTGAAATGCGCATTCTGAGAATTTCTAACGTATTTTTTTACATATGATGTTTCGCCTGTACACGACCCACCTACACCAGTTGATCACACAAGTCAGGAGCCAACACAGGAAGCAGGGTCTTCTCAGTCTGGCACAAGAAGACTCATTTGAATAGTGTATATCATATAATCGACCGTAAGTATTTCATTTTCAATTATTGCATTTCTTATAAATATTTTATATTGATATTTACTGTGTACCAATTCATGTGCAGCACGAGGTTTGAGCCACAAGAAGTAGTACGCGAGATTAGAAATTCACTTCTTCAACATCTACCAGGACTAGTCGCTCAATGAAAAAAGTATCCAAAAGAGGTGATAGATAGATTATGGTCCTCATTCACGGTATACAGTTGTTTCTCATAGTTAATGTGTTTCCTATTTAAATTTTTTTTAGTCATGTCTACTAACTTTCTGAAAATATTTGTAGGCTTCGAATCGCTTCGCAACTACGGTGGAGGAAAATGATGCAAGGAAGGTGTGGCAGAAGGTGGCTGTCAATCGATTTGCAGACATGCTACACAATATGAAGACTGCAGCAAAAAAAATATCTGGCGGAATAGATGATCCACTACAGTGGAAGGGCCATAGCCCTATTACTATCAAGAGAGATTATTGGGATGGAATGTGCGATAAGTGGGCGGGGGATGCATTTCGAAATCGTTCTGCGAAGGCTGCACAAAATCGAGCAAAAATGCCCGAAGCCCATCTACACACAGGTGGATTTAAGACATTTGGGAGTCACCTGAAGAAAATGGTAACTCATCAATATATAATATTAATTTTATAAGTATTGTTGCAAACTTGTTAACTAAATATGTTATCATTTAACTTCGCAGGAAGCAGAAAAAGGAGGCATTGTACCATATAAGGATGTGTTTGTTGAAACACATAAACGGAAGACCACTGGAGACTTCATATCAGAGAAGACGAGAACGACAATGGTATGTATTTATTCTATTAATAATCATTGCAATATGCAAGTTATCATAATGTTATCATTAATTATTAATGCATACTTTAAAAAATAATTTGTAGGAGGCATACGAGCAACAGATGGTAGAGTGATATGGCGATGACGCTACACAACATCCATCATTTGATCCAGCAGCATAGGTGACTGCACCAGGCGAACCCAAAAAGGGTCGTGTGTTCGGGTTTGGGAGTAATATGAACACTTCACCTGTTATTGCTTCTTCCAGTTATGGCTCACAGACTTGTTCCGCCACCATAAGCTCCAAGCAGCAGCCTATTCTTTCCGGTGATGATGTACGCCAGATCGTTAAGGACACAATGCGTATCTGCTTCCATGAAACCGTTGCCGAAGTTCTTCGAGTTGAGTTCAACAATTTTTTGCTGAACAGAAGAACTTCGATTACAGGTCCCTCTAAGGTATGAAAGTTTCATGCAATATATTGCATGTCGTTAGATTTCATATAACTTTGATTGCCTTAACATATTTAGTTTGTGTTGATTGCCTTAGAACGCATATGAGCATGCTATAATCACATATTCAGTTTTTTGACTGTCGTAGAACACATACGAGCATGATCGAATCACATATATAACTTTTTGTCTGCCTTAGAGCACATATGAGCATGGTAGAATCACATATAGAGTTTTTCTGACTCCCTTAGAACACATATGAGTATGCTATAATCACATATTCAGTTTTTTGACTGCCTTAGAACACATATGAGCATGATCGAATCACATATATAACTTTTTTCCTGCCTTAGAGCACATATGAGCATAGTAGAATCACATATAGAGTTTTTTGTCTGCCTTAGAGCACATATGAGCATGCTATAATCACATATAAAGTTTTTTGTCTGCCTTAGAGCACATATGAGCATGATAGAATCACATATAAAGTTTTTTTGACTACCTTAGCACACATATAAGCATGCTATAATCATGTATTCAGTTTTTTAACTGTCTTAGAATACATATGAGCATGCTATAATCACATATTCAGTTTTTGACTGTCTTAAAACACATATGAGCATGCTAGAATCACATATATAGTTTTTTTACTGCCTTAGAACACATATCATTCATGATAGAATCACATATAAAGTTTTTTGCTTTGCCTGCCTCAGAGCACATATGAGCATGATAGAATCACATATAGAGTTTTTCTGACTGCCTTAGAACACATATGAGCATGCTATAATTACATATTCAATTTTTTGACTGCCTTAGAACACATATGAGCATGATTGAATCACATATATAGCTTTTTGTCTGCCTTAGAGCACATATGAGCATGGTAGAATCACATATAGAGTTTTTCTAGCTACCTTAGAACACATATGAGCATGATATAATCACATATAAAGTTTTTTTATTGCCTTAGAACACATATCATTCATGATAGAATCACATATATAGTTTTTTGCCTGCCTTAGAGCACATATGAGCATGATATAATCACGTATTCAGTTTTTTAACTGCCTTAGAACACATATGAGCATGCTATAATCACACATTTAGTTTTTTGACTGTCTTAAAACACATATGAGCATGCTAGAATCACATATATAGTTTTTTTACTGCCTTAGAACACATATCATTCATGATAGAATCACATATAAAGTTTTTTGCTTTGCCTGCCTTAGAGCACATATGAGCATGATAGAATCACATATAGAGTTTTTCTGACTGCCTTAGAACACATATGAGCATGCTATAATTACATATTCAATTTTTTGACTACCTTAGAATACATATGAGCATGATTGAATCACATATATAGCTTTTTGCCTGCCTTAGAGCATATATCAGCATGGTAGAATCACATATAGAGTTTTTCTAGCTTCCTTAGAACACATATGAGCATGATATAATCACATATAGAGTTTTTTTACTGCCTTAGAATACATATCATTCATGATAGAATCACATATACAGTTTTTTGTCTACCTTAGAGCACATATGAGCATAATAGAATCACATATAAAGTTTTTTTACTGCCTTAGAACACATATGAGCACATGATAGAATCACATATAGTGTATAATTTATTTCAATATATTTTGTTTATCAATACTGACTGTTCTTTTTTTATGTAGGTTGCTAGCGATAATCAGCGTAGCAGAGCTGAAGAGATAGATCAAGGGAATGAACAAGAAAATGCACAAAATCTTGACGATGATTAGATTAATGTGTTGAAGAAGTTCTATTTTTTTTTCAAAATTGTAATTGTTGAATTGTAAACAATTAAACTTGTTAATTTTAAAGTGGAACGATTAATTGTTGTAGATTCCTTTTATATGAAATTTTATGTGTACTTTGTTTTTTATTTACAGGAAATATAAATTGTAGCGTTCTCGATATTTAATTTTCAAATATTTTTTATATTTTTTTTCAAGTTTGCAACGGATTAGCGACGGATATATCCGTCGCTATATATATAATTTAGCGTCGGCTTAGCGACAGATGTAAATTTGTCACCAAGCCGAGGTCGTCGTTTAGTACCGGCGAATTTGCGACGGAATCCGTCGTTCGTTATTCCGTCGCAATTAGCAACAGAATTTTTCCACCGCCAGTTAACGTCGAAGAATTCGCGACGTCAATTGTCCGTCGCCTCTTCGTCGCTAAGCCGGTTAGCGACGGAATGAGGTCGTCGCTAATCCACTGCTTTGTTGTGGTGTAATTTCAACAAATATAATGTATCAAACTTCAAAATCACATGCAAATTTATCATCTTTGGTTTAGCTGCTATGCTACCTCTTTTGTTTGGAACTAATGACGTTGTTTTCAATTTCCTACTGTAGATTTCTACATGATTGGAAAATTAATTATATGCTTAATTTACTGATGAAAGAACATTAATTGTATATTTTAGATTATTATACAAAAACCATGTTTTCGTTAAGATTTTTAAATATTATAACTTGTAAAAAGATGATGGATTAAATGTGTATTTAACTATTTTAATTCATAGTTATCTGCATATGAAAATATATTTTTGCATCAATTGTTTTGAAACTCCTATCAATTCTTTTACAAAACATGTCAATATTAATTAGAAACTCATCAATATTCTTTGGAACTGTTTCAATATGTATTTTAAGTAAATACATATCAAAAGTTAACCCTCACGTACCAGTAGTTGTATCTCGTACCCGTACCATACGCATACATGTTTGTAGCAACTGTGGTTTGTTCTCACACTACTTTCAACATCCAAAACCCATAAACCTCAATGATCTTTCAGCTTGGGATCCAACATCTCTTAGCTTACTTCTGGGCTAAAGCAGTATTTTTATTTGCAATTACTAATATTTAAAGAATTTCCATTTTAGGGATCGAATGAGATAGCTAGATCACTAGGTAGCGCTATCATGGTTATCCCCAGGTTGCTAGTCCAAACCTACTAAGCCACACTTAAACTGGTTCATTTATAAAATTAAACATATTGATTTTTTCTCAAAGTTTTAACTTGTAAGCAGTAGGATTTGATCTCTAAATTTATTACTTCCAAGTCAAACACTTCAACTATCTACCTTCTATGATATAATATATATGTAAAATATACTTAATTAGTAGCTAACGAGCCTATACAAGCTAAATAGTTAATACCCATTCATGTTCAGCTTCCTCAGATTGTTTGATGAGTTCGGGTGAGCTCCTTACAAACTGAAACCCAAGCCAAAGCCACAAGCAGCTCATCTCATTTCTCAGCCTTCATAGTTACCAAATGTTTCTTGCTACATGAGAAGCTCGTTTTCCCCTAAACTCTTTTTGGAATCAGAGAACTTCTCGTTTCCTTTAAAAGAAGGGAAGTTTTGGAAAACCCGATTTCAAAATATGAGAAACTTGATTTTCTTTTGTAGAAAGTCTTGTTCCTCTTTGTTTCTCTTTTTGCTTTTTTTAACCTTCTCACTTCTTGTTCACTTCCCCCTCACTTCTAAAGTCTTTAGTATTAGAAAATTATAATTATAACAAGCTTATATGTTGGTTTTATATCTATTTATATTTATGCTTACCTTGATCTTATTAGCTTTTGCCCATGCTTGTTTTTTGTGTTTTCATGCATTTTCATACTCGCTTCACAACCGTATCCCGCTTCCCACTTCAACTACGTTTTAACACTTGCTTCTCGCTTCCGCTTTACACGTCTTCTCGTGTCCATTTTGTTTCCTAGTAACTATGCTCAACCCTACTGCCGTTCAGAGTCTCTAAATACAGAAATTTTTCTTGCAGAAGCCAGCTTATGTTCGACTCCGCTCACCATGAGCCCGAGATGGGTCTGCTGTTGAAGGAACCAAACCGGAGCAACCTCTGTTCCGTTTGGCCGGCTCGTTTACCAGCCGTGCCTTCTAACTCTCACTCTTCTGGTCAAATGGGTTCCTGCAGTCTGCAACTCATTTCATCCTCAAGACCCACCCCTCTCTCTGTCTGTCTGTCTCTCTCTTTCCCTGAAAGCCTTAAAGGGGATACTCGCAGGTTATATTCTTTCTTCTACTCACAAGGCATCTCTCATCCCACCCTCCTAAAATCACAACCCACTACACGAGCTCCATGAGCTGTAAATCTACCTTACCCTCCCTTTTTCTTTTGAAAACAAAAGCAAAAGCTAAAGCAAAAGAACAAAAGAAAGCCGAAAACATGCCACTGCTTTCTTCTCCCCTTCAAACCTTAACTGCTTTCCACTTGAACCCCATGATCTCACCCCATAACCAAAGACACCACCACTCTCCTTCTCTATCCCCTTGACATCCAAAATGGTTCTTCTATTCACTTCTACTAAGCCATGTCTTGTTAAGCATACTCACAGCAGAGTATTGTTTACAACCCCACTCTTCATTGTCACCATCATTCACTACTTCAGCCACACTGGTGTTTCTCAATCCACTCTCTGCAGAAAACAATGTGGTGAGCTGCCCATCAACTACCCCTTTGGGATAGATGATGGCTGTGGCAACTCTTACTTCAGTAGTATCCTTGTGTGCACCAACAACACAAGGCTCGAATTCCGCACCCCTTCTGGTACTTTCCCGGTGACCAACATCAGCTACTCTGATCCCCACATTTTGATCTCCAACCCCTTCATGTGGACTTGCTTGAACAGCAACAGCTTCCCTCCGAGCCGGCCGTTCAGTCTCGACTCGAGCACCCCATTCTCCCTGTCCCCATTGAACAATTTCCTCTTCTTCAATTGCAGTGATTCAGTTATAGCTCGGCCTCGGCTGAGCTTCTGCGAACGGAATCCAGACCAGTGCGATTCTTCATGCGATAGCTCCAGCTATCTCTGTCGCAATTTACCGGGTTGTCCCTCTGTTCTTGGGCAGAGCCAGTGCTGCTCTTACTACCCCAAGGCGTCTGAATCTTTGCGTTTGATGATAGCGCAATGCGCATCCTATACTAGTGTGTATTGGAACTTTGTTGGAGCCACCCCTCCTTACAATCAGGTTGCCAATTATGGAATTCGGGTTGATTATGATATACCTGTGACTACTCACTGCTTCCAGTGCCAGGATCCTGCAAAGGGCAATGGTGTCTGTGGTTTTGATGTTCAATCAAGGAATTTCTTGTGCCTCTGTGATGAAGGGAATAGTACCACATATTGCAATGGTACTCAATCAGAATGTATAATCTAATTCTGGGTTGCTTCATTTTCATACTTGTTCTTGCTTGATGTAGAGATTCTTAGCATATTCTTTATTTGTTATTTAGATCCTAGCTGCTGTGCTTGCTTATGCTTGCTGCTTCGATTTTGTGTCTACGTAGCACTTGATGATTTAGTCTGTATCAGTTGATTAGATTCTAATTGGTTTTCTTTGCATGCATACTGCATTTGAATGCCAAATTTGATATCCGACAAATGGCGTAGAACTTCTTGGGTCCACAAGTATGTTACCACATTGTTGTGATGCATTGACAATGACTTCATAGTTATATTCCTACTTTAGCTGACACAAAATAAAGTATCTTTTTGAAGGATGAACATGCTATTTATTCTTGTAGATTGGACTTCGTTTTCAGTGCTCATAGCAAGGAGGTAACTTGGCAGGAAAGTAATTAGAAAAATATTACTGTTAGCATCTTCGGTATCTGCTACTTATAGCTAGACCCGCGTTCAGTATGACTTTTTCTTGGTACTTTTTTCTCTTAAAAGTATGAGACTGTGAAATGCAAAAATAGCATTATGTTTCCTGTACAGTGTTTGTCATGAATTTGTAAACTTTTAATGATTCATCCAAGGAAATTTCTCCAAGCCAGGCAGATTTCAGCGAAGCTCTCCTCACACTTGATGGTTTCCTATATGCGTCAATGGCTGATGGAACTTTACCTTCTTGTCCTTGGAAGCTAGTATTTAATATTCAACTTGATGCATTTTAATTCCAGTTTAACATGAAGAAAGACCGAAATAAATCATGCCCAAAATAAAACAATCATGCTGAGTGAAAAGCATCTCAATCATATACAAAAGAATTAGCAGGCATGCTCATTGTGCAGTCACATACCTTTTAACTTTGAAACCATTCCTTATTCTTTTGGATCCACCCTCTCTGTTTTTGTGTTCCATTCTTGTACACTATACGTGAATATAACGATTACCACATCTTCAAATGCTTGTTTCTGATGGTGTTTACTATTAGCATCAATTTAAAAGAAAATGTAGTTTTGCAGGATTACCATTCCAAAATTCAATATGATGCCTTCATAGTTTCTGAATGTGCTTTTCCTTATAGATGTCCCACTTGGCATACAAGCAATGTAATTTAACTGAGTAAATTAGCTATCAAATACATGATTTGGCAAATTTGATCATGCTAGCGTATTTATTTAGCTTCCAATGTTCTCTGCTGAGATTTGCATAGACAATTTTTGGAATTCTCATCATTCCACGAAGCCGGCTGACATAACTTTTATTTCTATTACATGCTTATTTATAGAAAATATGAAATGTGAGGAAAAGATAAAAGCATTTTTCTATGGTGAAACATTCATTGCCGACTCAATCTTGCAGCTGTTTAGCTGCTCCAATTATAAGTTTTTTGGATTTTCATGTTTCCATAAATTTACACAAGTCCTACACATCTTTTCAAATAACAATTTTTGGGGTTGAGGCTTAGCGGTAGACTTTATCCCTTAGATGAATTCAGAGTTTTTGAATCTAATATTTTCAATCTATATTTGTATGGAAAAACAATTTCATGATTTAGATATCATTGTATAGAAGTTTAGTAAATTGCAAATTTTTAGAATTGGTTTGTTGACATGATTTATTGCAATTTATTAGTTTTACATTTGCTTGAAGCAAAAGAAACCTGTATTTTGTCATATTTTTATCAGTAATCAAACCTGAAGAGTTTTCCTCCTTAAATGCTTTCCAGATAACTAATAATTTCCAATTTCCTATTTTATTAGTCCATATTTCTTTCCTCGTATGCACAATAGATCCATCAAGCATTGGTGCCACTTTTTAGACAATGCCCATGCATATGGTGCCTTTGGTAAAAACTTGCTAACGTGAAATGTAAATACCATTCTCTTGATGGCTGATACAGCTTTCAGGGAATGGTTCGTATGAATGATCTTGCTCTTCTTGGAAACTAATTTGGCACCAGATAAGCATCCAGTTTCAAAGTTTTTTTTTCACTATCACAGAAAATTATATATAGTAAGACATACTTGTATCATGACTACAGACCAATATGTAGTTTGCTTTAAGCTCATCTACTTTTGGATGAATTCCTCTTTGTTGTGTGATCTGTGTCTTGATTCTTTCGTCTTGCATCTTTTTCAGTCATACTGAAAAATATCATATTCCACATACATTATGTTATCTGTTATTCTATCTTTGAGTTCCTCATTCAATTATTTTTCATCTTTCCTATACCTTTGGAAGCATTTTATTTTGTTTCCATCATCTGTTTAGCGGATGACTGAGAAATGTGCTGTAGGTGACATCTTGGATCTATGCTTTATTTCATGCTCATTTATCAGAAATGGGGTGATTTTCCTAAAATTTGGGTCTTCATTTCTCTACTTATCAAACCACTTGTTGCTGGCAATTTAGTATCTTAGAGACTTTGGAAGCAGCCTTATGTTATACAAACTTAGAGATTCTGCTGATGCACCTTTTCTGTGATCTCTTCGTGAGTTGCTTGTTGAATAAACCTGGCTGAACCAGAAGTTTCATCAGATTGCGAATATCGTTCCAGAATTTTTATCTTATATAGAACTGTTAAGAGGGAATGTAAAAGAAAGTACGTGTCTGTGGATAAGTTTCATGATATCATGGTTAACCTGTCACTTTTTGGGGGGATTCCAGGATTCTGTCATGCCTTCTCCTGTTTACACAGAAGCACTAATTATTATTTTTTTTTTAAAGAATGAAGAAGCACTAATTAATATATTAACTTGGGCAACTTTGAGGTGCTTTAAAATTTTTATTTTCTTATCAAGTTTTTCTATTACACTGGTTGGCTTATGTAACTCCTTTTGCTAGTTGACTCTCAATTTGTTACTTTGTGCAAGTATCCTGTGTTGAGACGTGACATTTGGATCTGGATCCAGATCCATGTCTGGATTCAGATTGACGTTCCAAATTGACATCCATATGTAACGTGTAACTTATTCTTTAATGTATTGTATGTTTAAATTTTGCCCCTTAGTTATACATTAGTACAAGGTTCGATCTTTGACTTGTACACAGACGGCAGTTATTTTATTAAAAGAAAACCACACACTACGTCCCACATTGGGGATTGGCGTGGACTATTGCTGCAGTCTCTCTCTCTCTCTCTCTTGATTTCTGGTAGCTTAAATCTGATTTACATCTTGTAGGTGCCGAAGATAAGTAAAACATTTTTATGTTGGTTTCTTTTCTGGAAAAGTACAAGTTGGTCAGATCTAGTGTCCTTAGGATTGCATGACCTAATTTTGAGAGGCCTACATTGGTTATGTGAAGAGTAACCTGTCCAGATACAACTTTTCAGTTCACTGTTAATTTTACCGAGATCATTGTCAGATCAAAATTTTTATTTTGTTGTTGCATAAATTCATTTTCTTCTTGAAGCACAAGGGTTCCTAATTACATAGATTTTTGTTTCTGCAGATTACGCATTCTCCCATCATAGAGCTGGTCTTATTGCAGGTACGCTCACTATAGTCCTCTACTAGCTCTCAATATGTTCCCTGCATTATTGGATTTCTCACTTATCTATGCCAGTTATGCTTAGGTCTTCTATATTTTAAGCAGGAACACTGGCTTCTGTTTCCATTGGTGGGGTGATGATCGGTGTGGTCGTATGGTATTTCAAGAAAGTACGACCAAATAGAACTGTGGCATGTGGAGTTCAGAGCAGTGAAAACCGGTTTTTCTAAACATTGTTGACAGCCCAAGTTTGTTTGGTTGTCCATCTCAATGACTTCTCAGTAGTCTTTTTTTGACAGAAGGATATGATTCTTTATATTCAGTCAGTGTACAACAGCAAATCATTTGTTGTGGGATATTTAACAGAAATACAGCTTAGAGGTGGTGATGAGATATCAACACAGAGAGAAAACAGATGACAGAAAAACAAGCACCGAACAATAAAAATAACAGAATACAGCAGAATGGCCTGGCCAGCAAGCTAAAATACATGTTGCTGCTCCCAAACCCACGCAGGCTCTATTCTGGCCGAATCCTGCATTATCTAAATGAAAGCAGATTGTTGAGACAAAGATGGAACACCAAAGCCTACACTCTCATTCGATTGGACCCAATCCAGCCTAAGGCACATAGGGGCCACTTTTGCCGAGCCCTAGAGGCGACCTCCCATCTCAACTGGTCGTGTAGCACAATGAGATCAAATTGGGTATTCCTGAATCGCCGATGATTCCTCTCAATCCAGATTAATTTCCAAGCTGAAAATACCCATACCCTCCATATGAATTTTCATTTCTTACCTCTTGCGTCAAGCTGCGGCACAGCTACCACATCGCTTGGGAAAATAAAATGATTACAACAAAGTGTTACATCACCCCATGCCAACTAAATCCATGCCCTGAAATATGGGTAGCCTCAAAATAAATGAAAAAAAAAGTTGTTTCAGCTTTATCACATAGAATGCACCGACTAGGGAGATGAATCTCAAGATGCTTTAACCGTGATTCTGTGTTTAACCATCCGAGGAGAATCTACCAAGCCAAGAGTTTGGCAGGAAGAGGGAAGCCTCCCTTCCAAAGTGCCTTCTTAGGGAAGTCATTGTTTAATCAGGCCAACCAAAAATGAATTAAAAAACTTAGTATTGAACGAACCGTCACTAGTTAGTGTTCATGTTGCGACGTCTTTCATCATAGGCGCTAATGGTTGAGTAACTTGAGAGAAAAGATGATACATTGATTGTCTGAGAAGAAACGGCCCCTTCAACAAGTTTAGTCGTAAGTGCGGCATCATCTGATTTAGGCCAACTGTTAGCCAAGAACTTTCTCAAAAGGTTCAAGGTCATTTTCGTTGCACCAAGAAAGAAAATTTGAGGTCTCAAATACCAAGAGCTCAAGCCGAAAGCCAAAAGAGAAAACCTCATGTGGGTTCGGAAGGACCATCTCACAAGAGGGGCTTCGATGAAAGGATCGGGCACATAGGATAACACAGAATGGACTCTCCCTCCACAAGGACTCAGCTTGAAACAGAAGAAGCTCCAAGGCAGCCTGAATTCTGTTGTCTTTCCTTCATAAAAGGGTTACCATAAAAGGGCAATCACACGTCAGGCCAGAGTCTGGCGAAGGAAAGATCTCCAACACGAATCACCATTCCTCCGCCCCAGGTGAGTCTCTTAGACCTGGACTTTGTAACTAGTTTTTGCAAAATTCAAAAAAAAAAAACCAAAATCCTCCAAAAAATAAAAAAAAAATCAAAATCCAAAAAAATAAAATATTCTAAAAATCTAAAAAAATGAGAAAAGCCAAGAAAATCCAAAAATATTTTCTTTTCTTGGGATCTAAGGTATCCGCTTTGTTGTAGGAGCATGCTATTCCTATTGATAAGACTAAGAAAGCTTTTGTCAAGTTCTTGTTTGTTTTCAGACCATTTCTAATGACGTCTTTCTATCAAAATCATGTGGGGGCAAGTCAAAGGAGTTTGAACCTATTGTGAATACCCCAAAATTTTCAAAGTTTTGTAAAAATGTCCTTTTTTCCTCTGGCTCCATCTTCTGAGAAAATCAAAGCCAAATTTCAATTATTCTTCAGATCTTCCAGGTTAAATTCTATGTTGATATATTCAAACTCGATTCTGGATCCAAACTCAGTGTTTTAAACCCAAATCTGAGCCTCGTAGTCCGATTTTCAAATTAAAATTACAAAAATACCAAAAAAATGGTTCTAAATGGCTTCATCCGGCACTCTGTTGGATCCCCAACCTTATATTTCTCAGTTCGAGGTTGAAAACCTCGAATATTTCCTAAAAATTCAGATATAAATCCATTTTCTGAAGAAATTTTCTCAAAAATCACCTTGAGTTCTCAGAAAAACTCCCTTTTGTAAATACTTGGCAAAAATACCAAAAAAAATATTTTTAATCTCTGTCTTCTCGTGAAACTTTAGAATTTTATTCCAAAAATGCAAAAAAAATGAAAAATAACTCAAAACCCAAAAAAACCGAAAAAATTACGAAGAAAACAAATGTTTTTGAAACTTTTTAAGTTGATTTTTCTAAAAACCTCACTTTTCAACCATTTTACAGAAATTTTCTTAAAAGGGAATCCTCTCTTTGGAAAAGAGGAAAAGCTCCAACGACTCCTTCCCGCGCGTTTCCCTCTCCTCCTCTCCACCTTCGATCTGCAACAAACCCATCTTCTTCACACCGTTGATCTTCAATGATCGAGCCTCCCTTTCTCTTTAAAAAGAGACACCCAAGCCTCTTCTATCGCCGGTTTTTCTTCAGAAGGAAGGATTTCAATCCGCCTTCGCGCAGCAAACTCTCCTTCGGCGTACCTGGGTTCAGTCCATCAATCATTCATCGATTTCCTCTTCCGGCATCCGCCCTCTTCAGCACCTCTGGTAAGGCCAACATTCTTCTTTCTTCTCATTTCTTCTTAGTTAACTCCCCCTTTGCTTTATTTGAGTCTCTCTGGTTTATTTATGCCCCAATTAAGCGGATACGTCCTTCATTTGGATAATTTTTAGCATCTCTTTCTTTTCTTTCATCCTCGATTTTTCCCGTTTATGATTTCGTTTTATGGTTTTCATTATCTGTCATTTTATTTATTTATTTATTTGCCGTTCATATTTCCGATTTCTTATCTTCATCCCCCATCTCTTGGAAGTTTTCTTAGTTTTCAAAATTTTTTATTTATTATCCCATTAAAAGCATGATAGGTGGCGCTGAGTTGCTCATATCAACCTCAGTCCATCCCTGTGCAAGATCAACAGAGTATCACTCCAACAATTCCTTTCGTGATTAATGAAGTCTCTGGTCTTTTGATTGAATGTTTATTCATGCTTGATTTTCATGCTTTATTCTCGTTATATGTTTATGCATGATTTCTTATTCACGTTTTCTTTTTTTCCCTTTTTTTGATGTCCGATTTGTATTTTCTTTCGAGTTATGATTTCTTAAGTCTCACCATGACTCTCTTTTCTCATTTCAATTAGTATATCGCACTCAACATTCTCCATTCCCCTCTGCTAATTTGCCTATGTTCTGATCATTCTCCTTTTTTGTTTTTTAGATTGTAGATCTGCAAGCTCTCTCTAACTTTAGATCTGTGTTAAGATCATGTTCCACTGCATCTCTTTGTGTATCTTTCATTCAATATTATTTGATCTCTCAAAATTCATCATTCGTTGCATATCGTGGGGTTTTGTTAGTCATAATCCATCATAATTTGCTTAGGGAATTCTGTTTCAATTTTCAATCCATATCATATGTACCCCTTGTGTTGCGTTGGGTTATAACTAATGTATAAGAACCATTTTAATGCTGCTCGAAATGGTCTATAGATTGCTTGAGCTGCAGAAGTCGAGTCCCAATGGATAGTTTGCTTTCCCATTGATCATTCTACTCCTTCAAACAGACACCCTGTATAGCATTGGCCATAGCCTATTACCAATCACCACCTCTCGTTCTCTACTGCTGGAATCAGGCGACACCCTATTGACAGGATGGAGTCTATTTTTAGACCTCCTTTTTACAAGGGTAAAATGTTGTTGGTACAGAACCTAATGGTTAGAAGTCACTCATTCCAAACAGGGTTTCACCAGCAAGATCTCATCTCTGCCTTGGGAATAACCAAATGGCAGTTAGAAGATTTAGAAAGAATTAGTTTATCTGTTGTCTAGCAGGGGTTGAATTTTCGTGGAGATGCTCTGATTGGGGTATGTTTAGTCCATAAAAGCATTCGAGAGGCAAAATTACATTAAAAAAGAATGTGATGGTAACAGTCGATGGGTAAAGTTAAATGAATGAAATAGAGAAGAGTTAACTCTTTTCTTTGTTGATGTTCATACGTCAGGTTCTGTAAGTTACGAAAAAGAAGCAATCTTAGAGCATCTGGAGGACGAGTTCATTCCCTCCGGCTTTGCTGATGGGAGTAGTGAGATAATTAAACTAAGAATGGATGAGATATCCAACCTGGAAGGCAGTGCGCACTCTGGAACCAGTTCTCTCAAGCATTCAGATGAAAGACATCCAGTAAGAGAGTGTCTCTTGTCTTAGTTGTTGTGGCCATAACCACTTGAATATACTATCTTAGTAATAAATGAATTCTGATGGTGACGGATGGTGGGATCAACAATATAATAGCTTCATCTAAAGGTGTAATCGTGAACAGCCATTATGTATGTGGATTCTAGGGGCAAGGATGATAGGGCTAAAAATAAAAAAATAAAAAAATCCTAAGTTACCCAAATTTCAACAGCTAAGGAGCTCCTTCAGGGTTGAAATCAAATTTGGTTGATCCTCTTGTGTTTGTGGATCGTTTCCAGAATCCTGAGAGTGTTGCATATTGTTCAGGATACATTTGTTATATCATGCACTACCAGATCTGGGTAATCCTTTTGTGGGGGATTAAGTTGCTAGTTAAACTATTGCAGTTAGGTGTAAGCCATTTATTTGTTTTATTCATTGATTGAGGTTTATGTGCTGCCTATTATTTTCATTAATCATTGCCTATTAAGTCAATTTTGGTACCCATGTCATTGTATCAACATAGTAATCTGTATAGCCCCGATGACAGTCCCACCACACCTGTCTTCATAACACCCATTACCTTGTGTAAACACCTGCTGAATACCTCCATCAACATCTCATCTGCATTTCCCCATACACTTCACAATACACTTGCACTATGCAGTCACATCTACTGCTCCTCACTGATTTCACCCCAGCACCATACTCATTCCACTATAGCCCCATTGTACCACATTATAAATACTTCACAAACAATCACAGCATCATTGTATTTATTCCAGCATATCCCACATATAAACATTTTACGTGCAATCTACCTGCTACTGTTTGCAACATTGCATAGTTCCAGCGCATCCATTCATTCAGTAGCCATCTTCACCCACACTTGCTATCTTCTCCCAATCTTCCACTATGCTTCGCCCTTTTCCCCTGTATCATCAGTATATTGTTTATTGTTTCACCGCCTTCACAGCAGCCAGCTCATCATCATCATCCATCACCAATATATCCTCCAGCCACATTTTCCTCCACCCAGCTTACCTTTCACAGTTCCATTTATAGCACATCGTTACATCCCCTTTTAGCAAATACATTGCTCTCTAACATTACTATGCTTCTGGCACATGCCGACAACCACCTGTACATCTTCTTCATCAGCATGCCTGTTCACTACTTTCAACACTCACCTTACACTATCACACCCCTTTTTCTGTATGCCCTGCATCATACCTTCATTACCTTCCACAAATATCCCCCTGCATCATCTCCATAGCCTTTAGCCTATACCTATTGCCTGTTGTAGGTTCGTAAGATCCATCATATCTCGCCACTTCATTAGTTTTCCCTCCTCTGTATGTTCATTCCCAGCAACAAGATGTTACCCATTATCTGGTTTGATTTCCAGCCACCTGTTGTGGCTTTTTGCTATATCTTCATGGCACAAACTCCCCAAAGGCTTTTGTGATTCCCTGCTGCAACCACATCAGTGGCACCCATTCCCAGATCTCCTCCCACTTCACTTCATATACACCTGTTACTTGCTCCAATTCACCCTTTTTTTTCACTATAATATCACCGTCCATACTTAGCGCTTTCATTTCCATCTCATTTTCATCCCTCCACAGCATCGACACCACCCACTTCAGCCTCCACCTACCTACTGTCAAAATATTTCCACTGTTGCACATTGCACTATATCTTACCATCCACTCAATTCCTGTTTATCCATAATACAGCAGCCCTATGAGCTGCTGTGATTGTTTATGCTTTCATAACACATCTCCAGCCTCATTAACCTCCTATACATCATGATGTTTGGTATCATTTCCACATCTGTTCCACATCCTTCCAACTATTCCCAAATCCACTTATCTCATTTACCATCTAGCAATAGTCATGTTCAGTATATACATATCTTAATTCTGTCCACTTCATTTATGCATTACCCATAAGTTTCATCATCGAGTCATGTAAGGCATTACTGTGAAATCAGTCCCCTTCACATCTTCCTCTACATATCATAGATACGTTATCTTTACATTGGCATTTTTCATAGCATATCATATAGGCATTCTAGATATTCATTCCATCATTTAAACACATTCCCATGTATATGTTTTCTCATTCATGACGCATTAAAATTTCATAGGCATGAGCATTCCACTATTTTCATCTTAAACCTCAAATGTGATATCTCTTGTTATATGCAATTTTTTCTTTTTAGGCTAACTCTGTTTTTGCAGGAATGAATGAAAAATCCAGATTCCTTTTCTTAGATTAGAGACTTTGATATTTTCGAGTTCAATCCAAATTTGTAATAGCTAGATATCAATGAGAATTTTACTTTTTTCAGTACTAGATTAGAATGTATGAGCATACATACTTTCCAGAATTGCTTGTTTCATAATGTCCTCTCTTTTATTTCAAAATTTCACAATGGTTAAACACGAATGACACGTGCACCATTTCGTAAGAGGTAATTGATCCTAAGTTGATGATCTACATCAATGGCCATAGTCAGGATGTGGACAAAACTTAGTATTTTTATCCTTTATAAAATAACACCGGATCCACACTGGATCCCTTTCAAAAAATCATCACATTTTCTTTAAATATTCTCCTCTTTTATCAGAATTTAATCTAAAATTAATTCAATATATATGCCAATGGCCATAGTCAGGGTATATTGAGAGTTAATTTCATTTTAAATTCTATAAAAGCACCAAAAGTATATTTTATTCTTCACTTGAATTTATTCAGTTTCATTTTTCAAAGTTCAATTTAACTTTTGAAACTTCTGAGTTAGCTTTTGATTTCACATTCGAAATCAAGTTCATCTTCAAAATCAAAAATCAAAGTTTGAGATTGATTTTTGACCCTTCTTAAAATTTAAAATTCAATCTGGGTTTTCAAAACCCAGATCCATTGTCAAAAGTCCTATCTGGACTTCCAGAATTCAAATCCAAAGTCAAATCCAAATTACATCTTGGATTCCAGATTTCGGATCCAATTCCCATTTAGGATTTTTTAGATCCAAAATCCAACTTCACTTTGGATCTCAAACTTCATATCCAAAATCCATTTAGGATCCAGAATCCAATTTCACCTTGGATCTCAGATTTCAGATCCAAAATCCATTTTATGATCCAGAATCCAATCCCTTTCTGGATCTCAGATTTCAGATCCAAAATCTATTTTAGAATCCAGAATCCAATTCCATCTTGGATCTCAGATTACAGATCCAAAATCCATTCTAGGATCCAGAAACCAACTTCATCTTGGATCTCAGACTTCAGATCCAAATTCCATCTTGGATTCCAAATTTCAGATTTGATTCCATTTAAAATTCAAAATCCAATTTCATCTTGGATCCCAGATTTCAGATTCAGTTCCCATTTCAGTTTCTGAACCCAGAATTCAATTTTAAATCTCAACTCTATTTAAAATTTAGACTTAAGATTCAAATTTCATCTTGAATTCCAACTTTCAAATCAGTTCTATTTTTCAAATCTATTTAGATTTTCCAAATTTCATTCTGATTTTAAACTTCAAAGTCAGAATTCAATCACATTTCATCTTTATTCTGATTTAAAAACCCTAATTCAAAGTCTATTTATGACTTTGAAATTTCTCTTATTCTCCTTTTATCTCAAACTACAAAATCATCTCTTTCAAAAACCAGATTTATTTCCCCAAGCTCTGTTTATTCCAAAAAACCTTAAGTTCTAAAACCATTTCTTCACTCTATTTTTATCAGAAACACTTGGAGATTTCCAAAATCAATTTTTCAAAAAAAGCATACATCTCTGCATTTGCACAAAACATGATTCTTTTTGTATTTAGACTTAGGATAAATTCTTAGATAATCTTTTAGCAAAGCAAAAGGCATGAATTCGACCCTTGGTTTGATTACCTCTGGTAAAGGCGCCAGGAACGTTCGAACCTCGTACCGACGAGTGGATCCCGTCTCCCAGTTTTCCCGCAAACATTTCAAAACGGAGGCGAGTTATTTTCTTAAATATTTTCAAAATTAAGGTCAAGTGAGACCCCGCAAAAGAGTTCCTCCTCTTCTCTTCTTTTCCTTTCTTTTCTTTTCTCTCTTTCTTTTCTATCTTTTAGTTTTCTCCCTTCAAAAAGGAGGAAATAAAGGTTGGAAAGGAAAAGAGAAGGAAGAGAGAGAATATTATGAGAGGAAAAATTTTGTGATGATCACACCTATCTAGAACCCAGAGATATGGTATTGCAAAACCATCCAAAGTTTAAAACTCTCAAACAAGAAGAAACCTCTAACAGCCAAGCATCCAAACATCTAATCTAGACTGTCTTGAAAGCCTAGTTTACCTCTAGATACTGGCCCAATCTTGTTTGGCGAGATATCCCAGTTGTCCTGAACACTAGCCTGACCGCATTCAGCACGACCCACAATGGTCTTGGTAGCCCAGTTCACCTTGACTATAATAGTCATAGGAAGATGACAAAACTTCATCATGATACTAGGCATATCATTGCATTAATCATTAAAGGTTAAGGATCTTCTTTCAAAATGGATTCAGCTCTCATCAAAATGGTTATTCCCTCAAGTATATCCCTCTACATAAGAGTTTATCATATACAACATCAAATTTTTAGGAGAAGATATGGAAGTAACACAATGAGGCTAAGGGATTTTAACCCAATAATTTCATCTCATGAGTCTATAAGGATGAATTATAGGGGCATAAAATTATTATCAATGCATAAATGTAAAGCCTTTAGAAGCTCACCTAGGTGACCAACTCTCTAAGAAAAGAGTAAGATGGTGAATCTATTCGATGCTGATTTGCTCATAAGTCAGCCCCTAGAGAGGCTTTTCCTTCTATCTTAATAGAGAAATATTGAAAAAATATGCACAAAAAAGAGCAGTGCATTTAAGCTAATACTTATCTCTAGAACCATGGTGTGGTGGCAGGCTCCTGTCATGAAACGACCTTCAGGGCAAAGATTGAAAACAAAAGTGTGTGCTAGGATAAAACCAATACTTACTTCTAGAACTTAAGACAAGGAGGCAGGCTCGAGTAAGGTGTTCTTGGAGACAGAGGTTGGATAGATAGGGGCATCCCTCCTCAATTAAGTAGTCATGAAACTCATGATTTTTGGATCTCAGTTTAAGAGATGGCAAAAGTAAGAAATAAATCCCTTGCAAGATAAAAGCCAAGGCTAAAAAGGGACTTAGCCAAGGGCATAATTTGTATTGGAACATATTCTCACTCGAACTCTAGCCTTTGAGAGTTCAAGCCTTAGTGAGAACCTTTGGACCTAGCAAAAATGCTTGTAACTTAATTTTGCATTCCTATAACTAGTCTCTTGAAACCAAGGCAAAATTAAAGGAGAAAAATTTAGGTCAAGATGAGTGTCGTTACCTTATACCAACCTCAGAGAAGAAATGTCTAAAGTATAGGAATCTTACAAAAATCTATGACCTTATATAATCAATCATTCGTAGCTGTCATTGGCTATCCACTTTATCACAAATGCATGAGTCTTACTGCATATCATATCATTGCATGTATTACAATACATAGAAGAGTCTAGCCATAGGAATCTTGAGTCTAAAGAATACCCAAAAAGCTTGGTTCGGTACTACATGACCAGAGTATGTCTGACTCCCTTCACTAGGGTAGAAAATTATCAATCGATCATTTTACTGGGGTATCTCTACCATATTCATGAACCCATAAGAGGTATAGGATTTATAGTGCTTGCACCCACAAATTCTCAAAATAAAATTGTTCAGAGGCATCAAAAAATCAAAACAAGCCTAAAAGGGAGTCACATTTCTCTTATGTTATCCCCGATTGAAGCCCAACATTCTCTCTTTACCACAAACAAAGTCTTTCTAGCATTGGCACCGACCTCGCTGAGCAAGACCACCAAATGATCTTAACAATCCAGTTGTCTCTATACTGACATCAACCTCGCTCGACAAGACCACTAAATGGTCTTGGCAATCTAGTTGTCCTTGTACTGATCTGATCTTGCTCCGTGAGACCCATAACAATCTCAATAGTCTAACTCCCCTATTCGGATGTTGGCACATGGCTTGTTTGGCGAGACCAATCGCAGTCTCGGCAATCCAGTTTTCCTTTGGACACTAGCCTGACTTCGTTCGGCAGGACTAAATTCAGTCCCAACAACCTAGTGTTCTGAGCCTTGAGTGTTTACTTTTTTGTTATAAATCGGCTCACATCAATTAATGACAAAGAGGGACATCCGTAGATACCAAAATTTTTATGATGCTCATTCTCTAATGTTTTTCTCAAGTGTGCAGGTACAAAAATTGGACACCCCACCACTCGACGATAGAACCAATTTAGTCGTCCAATGACAGATGGCAGAACCAATTTAGCCATCTAGTGATGGATGACAGGATAGTTTGACTGTCTACTATTGACGACAGAACACAAATATCATCTGATAAGGGGATGCCACAACCAGATCGTTGTTCGATGTACTGAACATATGTAGATAAGTTTGAGCTTGTCCTTATCTCCTTCTAATTGTCCTGATACGCTTCTTAGGATAGAAGGACTCTTTTTGGACAAATCTTTGCACAGAAAGAACTTGGTGTATACTTTGTCAATGTATTTTTAAAAGGATATTTTAATGAAAAGTATTTATAAAAGTTGGACACCAAATTTTAAAAATCCAACTCTCACAAGTAGTGAGAACTAGGATCGAACTCGAGGAACGGGTTGATAAAACTTTGTATTTCACTCAAAGGAAATTTATTTATTGTCTTACAAAAAATCAAACTAATTAAAAGTAATTATAAAATGAGAATTAAAGGATTAATACAGACCACAAATAATGTTGAAATTGAAATTAATTATAAAGCTTAAATGTGGCAAAAAATGCCCTATGCAACTAGGAATTGAAAATACTAAAAAACCTAAAAATAGAGCTTATTTGTTGTTGCTTCTTCACTTTAACTTCAAATCTACTTCACTTCAATAATATGGAATCATCAAATGGCACCATTTCCTACAAAAATAATAAAAAAAACAAACGAAATGCAAAATATACACTAATTTGAATTACTACATGAAAGTATAATTTTGCCACTAACTAATACTGAATTTCTTGTCAGAACAGGTTTCTGTAATTTGACAGAATCAGATAGCAATTGAATTCAGATCCTTCTTAAATTTTTCAGATATGTTCTCAAAACATTAATAAAGAGAATCCAATTTACATAATTATAAAATTCAATGTAGAACTTGATTTATTAACAAATGAACAACAACTTCAAAACTCTGGAAGTTGCTGTCAAAATTTTTGATAGCTTTCGGTATTTAGGCAATTCAGTCTAGTAAAACAGATTAAAAATGAATGAAAATTTCACAGCAAAAAGTAGTTCATTCATGAATCCAATCTATTTTATGTATTTAGATTTGGCACCCGAAAGCTCTAGATATATCGAAAACAAAAACAGAAAAAATGCAGGAAATAAAAGTTGTAGAAAATAAAGATGCCACAATATACGGCTAAAAAAAGCTCAGAACGACCTATTAATCAGAATTTGATTATGATGAATTTTTGCAGAGAGAAACTAGACTCAAACACAAATCAGATCCAATTTACGAATCATAATTTAAATTCTGAAATCTCCATTTATGATAAAAACAAAAAGCTATAAAAATTCATAAAAATAAAATTCTAGAATTTCACACTTTTATCTATCGCATTAGATCAAAGAATGAACACTTCTAAATTCATGGAATCAGATCTAATATCTAACTAGTCTAATTACTGAATTGAATAAAGGAAATTAAAATTTACAGAATGATTAAATTTTAACAAAAAAAGAAAAATGAAAACTAAAATTACATCAATTCTATAAAGAGAGGGGTAAAGAGAACTCACCAAATCGTAGATCTAGTGAATTTAATTGATCTTCAACCAAAGAGATTTGCAACTCTTCTCCGGATTGGGCTCAAAGCATGCCTCTATTGATGAATTAGAAAGAAGAAGAAGAAGGAGGAGGAAAGAGGAGAGAGAAAGAAGGGGAAAAGAAGAGCAACAAAGGGGATTTACTTGGAATTCAAAGAGGAGATAAAGATGAAGAAGTGAGGTTGGCGTGAAATGGGCTGAAGGCCCTTTCACACCAACCCTAATGTGGGTATTTATAATGGTTTTTGAAACTAATTACAATTAAGTCTGATTTTTTACAAAATTCCAAAAAGAGGTTTAAAATCAAAATAATTGCTAGGCGCCATTTTCAAAATGGATTTTTCTAAAACTTTGAAATGGATTTGGTTAAAAAATGTTTCCTGAACACATTAGAATTGGATCCAAGATTCAATTAATGTATTTTGGACTGGATCTAGGTCCGAATTGCCTTGGGATTTGCTCTAGAACCGTAAAACCACCATAATTTCCATGTTTTAACTCTAAATCACATGAAATTTAAACCCTAGCTTGTTTATTTATGAAATATCATAAGCATGAAATGTAAACCAATAAAATATGCTTAAATGCATGATTTTATGTATTAAAAATGAATACATTATGATGTATTATCAAATTTCCCCATGCTTATTGTTTTCTAGTCCTCAAGCAAACGCTAATCTAGAGTACAAAAAAAACAAAAGCTCCATTCTAAGAAATGTAAAGACAAAAGAAAAATGCCTAACTCACTTTCGTAGGAATCATAGTTGCATTTTGCATATGCAATAAGCCCTTTCAACCCCTAGGTTACCCCAGTGGACGAGTAAGGTCTTGTGAGGGTTTTCAGTGATGCTACCCACAAACATCTCTGTCATTCATATTTTTTACAATTCTCTCAAATATCAGATAAGTAAAAAGCTATTTTTAAAGAATATATTTCAAGTATTCACATTCTTTTTCATTTATTAAGTCATCTATGCCTCCACATTAGAAAAAAAAAATTATCTCTTTAGACTTCTGGATTAACTATGTTTTATTTTTAGAAAAACTTGCTTACTCATTTCATTCTCTATTTATCATTACATAAACACTTTGCACTATTTTATAAAAATTTTCAAGCAATATTTTTTTTTCTTTAAGCTCTTTTTATTTTATTTTTCTTTCATTGAGCACTATGTCAATTTTCAGATTTCATGACCCATGTAACGAGCTTTTAGGCCCGTGACTTCCAGGTCAGACAACCTTAGGGCACTAGACACAGAGTGTCACTCGAGTCATTACATCTTGAATTTTTATAGTTATATATAGTTTTTCTCTTTGCTTTAACAATGTTTCTACTAACCGGGCTTCCTAATGGATCTTTGTAGAGAGCTTTGGGTCGATGGCTCTCAAACCAGATGGCTTTAGGGCACTCGGTGTAGAACACTCCTTGGGATTAATTACTCGAATATAAAAGGCCTCATATGATAATTGCACAGAGAGTTTTGATATTCTAGCTGTCCTATTCACTTAAGTACAAACACTTCAACTCATATATGAGCCTAATGATTAGGAATTCAATCACATTAGTGCAAGCACTTTAACTTGTGCTTGAACCTTGATTTTAAATGCACTATAGCTAGAAGTGTCAAAATACTATTTGTATGTTCTTTTTCTTTTTCTTTCTTTGCTAACATGTACTTGTTTTCAAAAAATTTAATGCATTTGTATTCATATAAATCATGATAGATTTTAATAGTTATAAACATTATTTTCTTTAAATGCCACATAAGTAACCTTTTCATCTAAATTGCTTTTTTGGAAAAAAATTCTACATGGGGCTTAAAATTCTTTTCAAAATGACAAAGATATGCAAAAACCATCATATATTGTTAAATTTTTGCTTTAAAAATGCCTAATTTTATGAGTTTTTCACAAATTTTATACATGGACAAAAAAATTTTGGTAGATCATACCTTCTCCCATGCTTGAATGTCATTATCCTCAGTGACACTCTCCTATGCTTGAATAAAACTATATGAATGCATGAATGCACGTAAAGACATAGGGAATCAAAAGAAGGAAAAGATACGACCAGATAAAAAATGCTAGAGATAAAATGTCTTGTGCTGTGAAGCACCAGATTGTCCTATTTTTGTAACTCATTACCATATGTATGCATGATCTATTATTAATGCTCATGACATAAAAAGCAAAAGAAATAAAGCAATAAATCTACAGAACAACAAAACTACTAATTTACAACACTAGTGTAGGTTGCCTCCCCCTAAGCGCTAAGTTTTATGTCTTCAACCAGACGGATCTCTGGTTTCCCTCCATCGTCCATGAGATCAATGGAAAGATGGTCATGCTCAATCTAGAGGTCTTAAAAATATTGTTTTATCTTTTGCTCTTTCAACGATATCACCTCCAACTGGCCCTCAGCTCACTCTCTGGTAGCACTTTTTCTGATTTTCAATTTGATCATCATCCACACTTAATTGTAATTCATTGTGTTGTGTGTGTGGATGAATGCTAGAGCTACAAACCAAGGATTTTGTGATGCCATTTTCTAATTGTAAATAAAGATGATGACCATGTTGATTGGCATCAAGTAGGGGAAAGTGAGTATGAGTATGCTCGAAAGTTTCAAGAATTCTCTGCATTTGGGCATCCTGCTTGTTGAAAACCCTTAATTTATTTAAAATCTCAGTAAATGTGTCTTTAGCAATATAGAAAGGAGGCCTATAAAAGGAGGAAGTCGAATACTCTATGGTGGGTCTTTGGGTTCTTCAGTCGGCTTCTGAGGTGGGTGCAAGTCTTTCTAACTCTGAAGGGTTATGATAGCATTGGTCTGCTCCTGATAAGACTCAATTTTGTGCAGGCCAAAGTATCTTGATTCCTCACCCTTCAAGATAGGCACAGATTTACTTGGTAGTCTCTCTTCATTGCGCCTGCTCAAGGCATCAACCAAATGTCTCATTTGAGTCTCTAGCTTCGCTATTGACTGTGTATGAGAGTTAAGATTGACTTTTATATTAGAAAAAGTCTCGAGGAGCTTTTTCTCAAATGATTTACTTGCTATAGACCCTTGGGAAGAAGGTAGGCTTGGTTGAGGAGGCTACTGAAAAATGGGTTTCTGGTAACTTTGCTAAAAGTTACCAAGTCTAGCCTGTGGGTGTGATCATTGCAAAATTTTTCCTCTTGTGTTCTTCTTTTTCTTCTCTTTGTCTTTCTAGCCTCTATTCCCTTTTTGAAAGGGAATGAAAGATAGAAAAAGAAGAGAAAAGAGAGAAGAGAAAAGAAAGAAGAGAGAGGAACTCTTTTGCAAAGGTCTCACTTGACCTTAATTTTGAAAATATTTTGAAAAATTACTTGCCTCTATTTTTGAAATATTTACAGGAAAATGGAGAGACAGGATTCGCTCGTCGATACAAGGTTTGACCATTCCTGGCGCCTTTACCAGGGGTAATCGAACCAAGGATCGAACTTATGCCTTATGCTTTGCCTAAATATTGTCTAAGAATTTATTCTAAGTCTAAAATGCACAGAGAATCATGATTTTGCAATGCAAATACAAAAATGTATGCTTTTGAGAAGAATAATTTAGAAATTTGGGGATTTTCCAAGTGATTTTGAAATAAATTTGAAGATACTTGGAGAAATGATTCAAAAGTTTGAAATTGATTTAAAAAAGTTAGATTTTGAATCTAACTTAGAACTTCGAACAATAGATCTAGAATAAGAGACTTGAAATTCCAAGTCTTAGAATAATCATTGTTTGGAAAATAAATTTTGAATGAAGAAAAAAAGAGAATTGAAATTTGAATTTAGAATTTTGAAGTAACAATGAAATTTCAAAGTCAAGATGAACTTTGAATCTGGATCGATTTTCAAGATTCAATTTTGAAAAGGGATCTTTGGTTTTGAATTTTAAATTTTAGAACTTGAAAATAGAAATTTTTTATTTGGAAATTGAATTTAGACTTGGAGAAAAGTGGTTTTGGAAGATAGAGTTGGAATTGGGATTCGGATTTGAAAATCAATGTGAGATTTGGAAGTGTAATTGAGTTTGGAATTGGAAATCAAATTGGGAAATAAGATTGGATTTGAAAATCTGAATTCGAGATGGAATTGGATTTGAAATCTAGAATCCAAGATAGATCTGGGTTTTAAATCTAGAATTGGGAATGGATTTTGGAAATAAAATTTGATTTGAGAAAACCAAACAAAATTGGATTTTGGAAATCTAGATGGAACTTGGAGATTTGGGAATTTGGAATAAAAAATAGAAAATAAACTTGGTTTAAAACTTGAATTTTTGAAATCAGGTGATGAATCTGGGATTTCAAAGTTGAATTGAATTTTGAAATCCAATCTGGAATATTGAATTTGAATCTGAAATTGAATCTTGAAAATGAATTTGGAATTTCAAAGTTGAATTGAACTTTGAAATTTGATTTGAATTGGAAATTGAATTTTGAATTTAGAGATGGATTTGAAATTTCAAAGTCGAATTGGACTTTGAAATTGAAGTTTGAATTTTTCAAATAAGATAGAATTGAGAATAGAAAGATGAATTTGAATTTATAAATAAGAATTGAAAATTGATTTAAGAAATGAAGAAGATATTTGAAAGTATATCTCAAAATTACTTGAAAATATGAAAATAATTTTGAAAAATATGATGTAATTCTATCCTAAATGTTGAATGAATTAAAGAATTTTGAAAATTGGATATTGAAAGCACATTTCATTCTTTAAGTGAATTGAAATAAGATTAAAGATATAATACATTTCTCACTATGGTCATAAAATGTATTATATAATAATCATATCTAAATTCACAAAGAGAATAAAATACATTTTGGTGTCTTTATAGAGTTTGAAATGAAATTAACTCTCAATATATCCTGACTATGGTCATTGATATATATTTTGAATTAATTTCAAGTTAAACTCTGATAAAAGAGAAAAATATTCCAGAAAATATGATGATTTTTGAAAGAGATCCAGTGAGGATCCAATGTTATTCCATAAAAGATAAAAATCCTAAGCATTGTTCACATTTTGACTATGGCCATCAATGTGAATCATTTGCTTAGGATTAATTACCTTTTATTAGAATGGTGCACGGGTTATTCGTGTTCTCATTCGTGAATTTTTGAAATAAAAGAGAAGAATGACATAAAACAAGTAATTCTATGAAAATGTATGCTCATGTATTCTAATCTAGTGCGAAAAATGTAAATATTCTCATTAATACCTAGATATTACAACTTGGATGAAATTGAAATTCAAATTCTTAAACTAAGAAGGAAAATAAACTTTTTCTATCTAATTCCTGCAAAATTCAAGTTAGTCCAAGATAAAAGATTCATATCGAAAGGAAATATCACATTGTATTTGAGATGCAAGATGATGGAATGTTTGTGCATTTGTTTTGTACTAATGATGGATTTAATGCATCATGCTTGGTGGAGGAAAGAAAGAGAAAAGAATGTATATTGGAATATGCATAATGGGAAACATAGGTAATGGAACAACTTTGTATAGCAAACTTGTGCAAGTGAACTTATCACCAGATAACACCTACCTACCTAATTCTTAAATGTATATTATCTAACTATCACCCAATACACTACCTTATATTTAAATGCATGTGACCTAACTGTTACTCAATGCAACACAGAGTTTTTAACTGTATAACCCCTAATTGTATAGTACCCTCATGCCCGAGTAGCAAATGATAAGAAGGTGGTGAAGTAGGTGTCGGCAAGAGTATATGCTATGATTTTGGGTAATTCTGTGAATTACCTCAACTTAGTGAAATCACAGTAGTTCACAATGAACTACTTGTGAAAATGTGAGAAAATTACAGCATTCTCACGAATTGCTGTAATTTAGAAAGTGTAATCACAGTAGTTCACAGTGAACTATTGTGAGAATGTGAGAAAACTGCAGCATTCTCACGAATTGTTGTAATTTAGAAACTGTAATCACAGTAGTTCACAATGAACTACTGTGTGAATGTGAGAAAATTGCAGCATTCTCACGAATTGCAGTAATTTAGAAAGTGTAATCACAGTAGTTCATAGTGAACTACTGTGAAAATGTGAGAAAATTACAGCATTCTCATGAATTGTTGTAATTTAGAAAGTGCAATCACAGTAGTTCACAGTAAACTACTATGAAAATGTGAGAAAATTACAGCATTCTCACGAATTGTTGTAATTTAGAAAGTGCAATCACAGTAGTTCATAGTGGACTACTGTGAGAATGTGAGAAAATTGCAGCATTCTCACAAATTGCTGTAATTTAGAAAGTGCAATCACAGTAGTTCACAGTGAACTATTGTGAAAATGTGAGAAAATTATAGCATTCTCATGAATTGTTGTAATTTAGAAAGTGCAATCATAGTAGTTCACAGTGAACTATTGTGAAAATGTGAGAAAATTACAGCATCTCCTATGAGTTGTTGTAATTTAGGAAGTGCAATCACAGTAGTTCACATTGAACTACTGTGAAAATGTGAGAAAATTACAACATTCTCAAGTTGTTGTAATTTAGAAGGTGCAATCACAGTATTTCACAGTGAACTACTATGAAAGTGTGAGGTGCTAACAGATGTAAGGTGTGAAACTGGTGATAACTGGGGGTCGACATGAATGACAGTGGGTGTTGTGAAGGGATGCAATGTGATGAAGTATATTGAATGGCATGCAAGAGTAGGAATGAAGTGTTGTGCTGGATTTGAGCTAGTGGTAGTTGGGATGCAGAGCACAAGTGAAGGAAGTATGCAAATGAAATGTTGGGGGTTGGCTACTGTAATAGGAACTTGAAAATGATAAGTGAGGAGGGGCAATGAGGTAATGAATGTGATACTGGAGCATACAGGCAGTTGCAGGAGGGTGTGGGGAGTTAGAGATGAAATGGTGTGGTTAACAGATGGATGATGGTGAAGACTGGTGTCGGTGAGATGACACAGGGCAATGGAGTGCAGGGTATAACGAGTGAGCGATAGTGGGATGATGTAAACAATGGTGTTTGCAGGGGGGTGGGGTGGGGGTATGCACACACACGGAGGTATTGAGTGGAATTAATCATAACAAATACATAGATAGCGCCACCACTTTAACCCTTTCGAGTCTGAAACTTATCTTTCAATGGACCAAAGACAACCTTTCAATGGTTCCTGAATTGCCTATCTTACAGTTCCAGCCACGCACACAGAAAAGAGGACTTTAACATGTTCATGGCCTCACTCTTTTCAACAGAGTCAATTTTAGAAGCAAGGGGGAAGAAAGACCAAATCCGGTTAAGCAATACTGATGTTCTATCATCCCTTGGAACAATCACAGGCTTAAAATCATCATAAAGAGCAATGAAAGGATTTTCAAGAGAGAGAGCCCTGGGACAATACTTGCTGCAGAACCAAGCCCCAAAGCCTCATATACGTTCCTCCATTTTCTAACATAGAACCTTCTCTTTTATGCTTACGGGTCTTTGCACTTTCATTCCTGGACATTCCATAGTTTTCACTGATTGGGGTGTAGGAATGTGATACTACTGCAAGTGGATGTATGTGCGTGCATGGGAAGATTAACATGATGAGGATGCTAATGATAAAACAAGCATTTACACTACAGTCAGGCATACACTTGAGCTATAACTAGATCCAGGAAAATAGGTTTATCTTATCACCAATTATAAACCTATAACGAGCATTCAAGAAAAACCAAAGTATAGATCCATGCCAGGATGAAGCATAAACTCAGACAGTAACAATATTCAGGCAAAGGAAATCTACATTATGCCTAGGTGCAAACTCATAAGATAGTAAGGGCTGGAGAAACACAAGAGCATGGATCTAAGCTGTGGTGAAACATAAATCCATACTATAATGGTTTTGTATATAATAGTGACCCATCTAAGATTAAATACCAATGGAAAGTAGATAAATAAAAGGGAAAGTAGGATCCTGTGAATGATCGGTCAACGAATTTGGTGGGGAGCCAGAACAGAACACCTTCTTCAGCAGGGAGACTCACGATCAGTAGGATGTTTCTTGCAGCAAACCAGGAGAACCTCAACCATTATGAGTGGAATCATTCCCAGCAACTCAGGTTTGGTTCTTTTATTTTATAGATCGACTGCTTGTGAAGATTTCTTTTTTTTAGAAAGAAGCAGGATCAAATGAGAATCGGTGCAGATCCATCTACTCAGCAAACCCAGGTCAGATGTCGGATTTCTCAGCAACTCTGATCTGAATTTCAGATCACTAGTTGCTGCCATAGGTTGCTGGTATGTGATGATACCCATATGATGGAACGAGGTCCCAAAGATCACAAAATATAAACAAATGCAGAAGATGGAACAGAGATGATGCTCTTAACGAGAATGTAACAAAACAAGATGACAATAATGGTAATCAAGACGGGAAATCAAACAAGAATGAATAATCACAAAATGAAAATGGAAAATTCTATGATTCCAACGCAATCCAATCACCAGAGATAGTTCAACGTGAACGAAAATTAAAACAAGGTAGGATGTAAATTGAAATCGCTAAAGATACAGTGATTCAGCTCTCAATGAGGAAGCATGACAAAATTACAGGGAGGACACGAGATCGATTAAGAATCTCTACCAAATAAACCCGATCTGATACTGGATCAGATCGGATGTCATTGAAGGAGCCATTTATAAAACTAAAATTGAATTGAAAGGGGGCGATAAAATTAAGAAAGCATGATGTATTGAAGCATAGAACATAAAATGAAAATACAGAAAATAATATAATGATTCGTAAAGGATACTAGATTTAACCAAATGAACAGAAATTAGAATCAAATGGATAAACAAATGTTGGAATTATTCATCCCGTTTGTTGTTGCATGAGGAGGTGTTTGAATTTGCTATAAGCAATTCAATGCCATCCATGATGCGTTAGTGGGGTCAAAACAGAAAATCAGAAAGCAAAAAACAGAGAAAGTAAAGAGGAGAGGTTCTTACCTGGTTCTTGCAGAGATTCTGGAAGAGGGAAGAGGGATTGCGTTAACATTGGATGATCAATGGCGATGGACGTTGGCGTGATCGGGTGGATAGTGGTGGATGATTCTGGATGGCGCAAAAATGGATGCTCCACCCCTTCCTCTGCGCTTGTTTTTATAGAGGGGTGTTAAGAAGAATCAAGAAGAGGAAGCAGTTGGTGATCGACGGGTGATTTTGTGAATGAAGAAGCGGAAGCAGCCGTGATCGTCGTTCGATCCCTTGTGACGATTTTTCAAGGGAAAAGCCATTGTAAAATTTGCAACGGGGATCCTTTGAAGTTTTGAATTTATTTTAAAACAGGGCTCCTCTCAATAGGTTCTTTCTAAAAAGGGTTTTAACAAAAGACAAAAAGCAGAGTTTCTAAAGCCACTCTTTCGTGTTTTCCTTTTTCTATTTTTATTTTTATTTTTTTTCTTTTTCTTTGTAATTTCTACATTTTTTATGTTTTTGAAATAAAACTCTAAAAACTAAAGGATTTTAAACTAATTTTGCAAAATTTAAAAAATATTTACAAAAGAGAGGTTTTTTGAGAATTCGGGTTTGAATTTTAGAAATTTCTTCAGAAAACGGGTTTAGATCCGGCTTCTAAGTAGATGTTCGAGTTTTAGACTTTGAATCGAGAAATATGGGGTGGTGGATCCAAATGGATACCGGATGGACTGTTTGAGCCTTTCAGAAATTATTTTTGGTATTTTCGTAATTTCAATTTGAAAATTGGATGACGAGGCTCAGATTTGGATTTTGGCGCTGGATCCGGATCCGAAATCGAGTCAGATATAGAAATAGATTATGATTCCAGTGAATCAGAGAAATAACTGGATTTTTAGCTCAATATCGACTCAATTATTCAGAAAATGGGGGTCAGGGGCAAAAGGAGAATATTTATAAAATTTTAAAAAATTTGGGGTGTTCACAGTGGGTGGGAAGTGGATGGGTCTTGTGGATTTCTCCACAAGAAGTTGGGGTGGTTTTGCCAAATCTAGTTATAACTGAATGCATACAGGTCATGTGTAGGATTGGCGAAACTTTGAGCAATATTTACCTTTTCCTGAATAAATTCAGGATAGAGTGGTGTTGCAGAACAATAAAAAACATAGTGTGCAGAGCTAGAACATAGCTCGCACACTTGACTCACTTGATTTGAAGTTGGGCTGACTAGCAATTGATCCAATTTTCTAGCCAACTGATCCACTTTGATATCTAAGTCTTGACTTGACCCAACTTCAAATATCCCTCCCTTTTTAGGACCACTAAGATCAGAGGTGGTCCTATATAATCTAGAAGATGAAACATGGTGCATAGAATTGTCACTTAATGTTTCGAAAAGTGATCATGCTTCATCTTCATTTTTTAGCATAAACGTGCCTCCGCACGCAACATCCATCATTTGACGGTTCTTTTCAGTAAGACCATCATAAAAATATTGCACTAATTGCCAGTTTGGAACTTGGTGGTGGGGACACTTCCTTAGTAGGTCTTTCAACCTAGCCCATGTTTCATGAATTTTTGCTCTCTCTATTTGAATGAAATTGGTTATTGCTTTTCGAAATTGGTTTATTTCACATATAGGAAAATACTTTTTCAAAAATTCTTTTTGCATTTGTTCCCAACTAGCAATTCTAATCGTGTCTAAAGATTTAAGCTAGTATTTAGCTTTATCCTTGAGGGAGAATGGAAAAAGGGTTAACCTCATAGCATCACCTCTAAAATTGTGGATCCGCACAGTAGAACAGATCATTAGAAATTCGTCGAGGTGACAATATGGGTCCTCATTATTTAGGCCATAGAAGGATGGAAGTATTTGAATAATACCGGCCTTTATTTCAAAATTATTTGCTCCTACATCAGGTCTCGTGAAGCAGGAGGCAGGAGTGTAAATATTTGGAATGAAATGCTCCCTAAGAAGACGGTTGAGATGTCGATCTTCAACCATTTGGCTAGATCGATGGGCTTGTTTGACTAAGGACTCGGGGTCCTCGATTGGCAATACAAGCTCAAGATCTTTCGACCTATGCTCGTGCATACACCTGGATCGAGACCGGTGTAGGCAACCGTCCTAAATGGGTTTTCTACCTAAATCTAGCATGCACACGTGATCAAACCATGCAAACCATGAAGCAAGTAGTTATTTGTAAACCTAAAAAGCAAGTAAATATAATCAAACACGCACTTGCAATCACACCATTAAATTTTTAGAATTAAACTAAGTGCAAGGTACCAATCATGCACACGTCACCTAGAAAGAGTTATCCTACTTGGTGGGACGTACGAGAAAAATAAGCTTTGCACTATGGATTGCAAACAACATGTATCTAATCCTAATTGCGAAAACAAACTAACAATCCTAAAAAAATTGCAATGAATTAAACTAAACAATCCTAATTATTTTGCAAAAAATAAAAAACTAACAATCCTAATTAAACATAAACAAATAAGAAGGCAATAAAATGAATACCTGTTTTTTCAATCACCGTTCCCCGGCAACGGTGCCAAAAATTTGGTGTACACTTTATTAATGTATTTTTAAAAGGATATTTTGACGAAAAGTATTTATGAAAGTTGGTCACTAAATTTTAAAAATCCAACTCTCACAAGTAGTGAGAACCAGGATCAAACTCGAGCAACGGGTTGATAAAACTTCGTATTCCACCCAAAGCGAATTTATTTATTACCTTAAAAAGAAAAATTACACTAATTAAAAGTAATTATAAAATGATAATTAAAGGATTATTATAGACCCCAAATAATGCTGAAATTAAAATTAATTACAAAGCTTAAATATGACAAAAAATGCCCTAATTAACTAATAATTGAAAATACTAAAAAAACTAACATTAGAGCTTCTTCGCCTTTGCTTCTTCACTTTAACTTCAAATCTACTTCACTTCAATAATGTGAAATCAACAAATGGTGTCATCTTCTACAAAAACAATAACAAATCAAAAACAAACAAAATGCAAAATCTACACTAATTTGAATTACTATAAAAAATTACAATTTTGCCACTAGCTATTACAAATTTTTTTGTTAGAATAGTTTCTGTAATTTGACAGAAATAGATAGTAATTGAATTTAGATCCTTCTCAAATTTTCCATATATGTTCTCAAGACATGAATAAAGAGAATTCAATTTATAGAATTGTAAAATTCAATGTAGAACTCAATTTAATAACAAATGAACAACTTCAAAACATTGAAAATTGTGTCAAAATTTTTGACAGCTTTCGGTATTTAGGCAATTCAGTCTAGTAAAACAGATTCAAAATAAATGAAAATTTCATAGTGGAAATTATATTCATTCATGAACCAATATGTTTTACGGATTTGTATTTGGCACCCAAAAGCTCCATATATATCTAAAACAAAAACAGGAAAAATTAAGGAAATAAAAGTTGCAAAAAAGAGAGATGCCAAAATATATAGCCGGAAAAAGCTCAAAACGGTCAATCAATAAGAATCCTATCATTATAAATTTTTGCAGAGAGCAACTAGATTTAAACACAAATCAGATCCAATTTACGGATCATAATTTGGATTCTGAAATCTCAATTTATGACAAAAACAAAAGGCTATAAAAAATCAAAAAAATAAAATTTCAGAATTCCAGAATTTCACACTTTGATCTATTGCATTAGATCAAAGAATGAATACTTCTAAATTTGTAGAATCAGATCTAATATCTAACTAATCTAATTACTGAATTGAATCAAGGAAATTAAAATTTGTAGAATGATTAAATTGGAACAAAGAAAGAAATACAAAAACTAAAATTACATCAATTTTACAAAGAGAGGGTTAAAGAGAACTCACCAAATCGTAGATCTAGTGAATTTGATTGATCTTCAACAAAAAAGATGTGCAATTCCACTCCGAATTGGGCTCCAAGCATGCCTCTTATGATGAATTAGAAAGAAGATACAGAAAAAAGAAGGAGGAGGAGGAAAGAGGAGAGAGAAAGAAGAGGAAAGAAGAGCAACAAAGGGGATTTACTTGGAATTCAAAGAGGAGATAAAGAATAAGAAGTGAGGTTGGTGTGAAATGGGTTGAAGACCCTTTCACACTGTTAGAGAAAATGAGCTAATCAATCTTATTGAGGAACCCTAGACTCTCTTTTATAGAGAGATGAGAGCTAGGAATAGAAAGAGGCAATTATAATCTATCCATATTAGTCCAAGGTGAATAGGAAAAGAAAAGATAATGGAAGTTATAAATGGACATGACAAAAAAAGAATGACAGAAAATAGAATTCTAACACTCCGCCTCAAGCTGGAGTGTAGATGTCTATCAAACCTAGCTTGTCTGATAGTTGGTGATGCCTCTTCTTGGGAAGACCTTTAGTGAAGATATCAGAAATTTGCATCTCAGAGGACATATAGGGAGTGCTAATCTTCCCTTCCTTCACAACATTTTTAATAAAGTGGTAATCAAATTCAATATGTTTAGTCCTCTAATGGAAGACTGGATTAGAAGCAATGTATGTGGCTGATTTATTGTCACAAAACATAGGCATAGGATGTTCAATAGAGATGCCTAGATCTTCAAGTAACACCATAATCCAAATAAGCTCACAGGTTGTTTGTGCCATCACCCTATATTCAACCTCAGCACTTGACTTTGCTACAACAGACTGTTTCTTACTGCGCCATGTGACAAGATTGCCCCCAGAAAAGGTAGCATAACCGGTGGTGGATTTTTGATCATCAGGAGATCTAGCATAGTCTGCATCAGAGAATGTAGCAATATGTAGATGGCCATTATTTTTGTAGAGACCTTTACCAGAAGATCCCTTCAGGTAGCGTAGAATAAAGTGTACATTGTGCCAATGACTATATCGAGGTACATCCATATGTTGGCTAGCCCGACTCACAGCATAGCAAATATTAGGCCTGGTAACAGTCAAGTATAGGAGTTTTCCAACAAGGCTCCTATACCTGCGGGTGTCCTCAAAGGGAGGATCATTAATGGATCTTTGTGGAGCCTCAACAGGAATAGATGAAGGCTTTGGACCAAGAAGACCTGCCTCCTCAAGTATCTTTGATGCATATTTCCTCTGACTAAGAACAAGTCCCTCAGAGTGATGAGTAGCCTCAATACCCAGAAAATACTGTAAAGGTCCAAGGTCTTTAGTAACAAAGACACTTTGAAGGAAATCTTTGGTCTCTTGAATACTTGAAGTATCATCTCCAGTGATAATCATATCATCAACATAGACAGTTAAGACAACGGTCCCAGAGGTACGACGACGAACAAACATAGAGTGGTCAGAGCTAGAACGAGTAAAACCAATTGTAGATATTTCAGTAGAGAGACGATCAAACCATGCCCTTGGGCTTTGTTTTAAGCCATATATAGCCTTCTTGAGCTTGCATACCAACTCCCCCTTTGACTCATAACCTGGAGGTTGTAGCATGTAAATATCTTTTGATAGATCCCCATAAAGAAAAGCATTTTTAATATCTAATTGATAAAGAGGCCATCTTCGGTTAACAGCTATAGACAGAATAACTCGTATAGATCCAAGTCGAGCCACCGAAGAGAAAGTTTCAAAATAATCCACCCCATAAGTTTGTGTAAAGCCCTTTGCCACAAGTCTGGCCTTGAGGCACTCAACTGAACCATCGGGTTTATATTTCACTGTATAAACCTAACGGCAAGCAACAATTGTAGCATCTTTAGGGCGAGTCACAAGTTGCCAAGTACCATGGGAAACAAGGGCTTCTATTTCATCATCCATAGCTTTCTTCTAGCCTGGATCTTGCACTGCCTGAAGAAGATTGCTTGGAACAATAGTACTCATAAGAGCTAAACAAAATTGTTTGTCATCAGGAGCAAGACCATCCAAGGATGTATAATGGGAAAGTGGATGTAATGTACATGATCATACCGGTTTTCATAAAGCAATTGGTAGTTCTTCTACCACTTTGGGGGAAGTTGGAGGATCATTCAGACTAGATGTAGTGGGAGATGAGCTCTCAGAGTAGGCCTGTACTTGGACTTCAAGAGGCACAATAGGCAAAGGAAGACATTTTTTGTCGATGCTGATAAACCTTTAGAGGAAGGGATTGAAGTTGAATATCCCCAATAGGAGAGTCAAAGTAGCTGGATTTTTCAAAGAAGGTCACATCAGCAGAGACATAATAGCGACGAGCAGTGGAATCATAACATCGATACTTTTTTTTAGTCCTAAAGTACCCAAGAAAGACACATTTGATAGCACGAGGAGATAATTTATCTTGGGTATTAAAAACATGAACAAACGCAATGCAACCAAAGATACACAGTGGTAAAGGAAAACATTTAGTATCAGGATGAAGTAGCTTAAAAGGAATTCCACCGTGAAGGACAGAAGAGGGTACCCGGTTAATAAGATAACTTGCAGTAAGATTTGCATCCCCCTAGTACATTTTAAGGACTTTCATAAAGACAAGAAGGGTCCTGGCTACCTCCATAATATGTCTGAGTTTCCTCTCATCAACACCATTTTGCTAAGAGGTATAGGGACAAGAAGTTTGGTGAAGTGTGCCCTTTGAAGCAAAAAATGAAGCCAAGTCATACTGCATGAATTTTAGAGCATTGTCAGATCTAAAGATTTTCATAGTAGAAGAATAAAAATTTTGAATTTCATTGAAGAAGCGCTTCATGACATGATTGATTTCAGACCGATCCTTTATTAGAAATACCCAAGATAAATGACTAAAATCATCAACAAAGACTACAAAGTATTTGTGACTAGACACAGTACAGACAAGACACGGGCCCCATACATCACAATGAATAAGATCAAAGGATGCACGACTCCGAAGCTCATGACGACTCAGAAATTATGTCTATGATGCTTCCCAAACTGACAGGCTTCACAGTCGAAAGACTTTAGCTGAGGAAGATCAGGGAACATCTGACAAAGTTTAGAAGCAAAGGGTGTCCCAATCGACGATGCCATAGAATAGGATCGATAGAAATAGAGCTAGTGTCAACAAAGAGAGTTTGAAGATTCAGGTAGTACAAACCACCCTTTTCATATCCCCCACCAATCATCTGACTCGTCTGGATGTCTTGAAAATAGTAAAACTTCCAGTCAAATATCACACGACATGAAAGTTGTTTGCACAGTTTACTAATAATAGATAGCAAACTCAATGAAAATTCAAGTGCACAATAAACATCAGAAATCTTGAGTCTAGAAGTGAATTCAACTTTCCCAATAGACACAATAGGTGAGTAAGTCCCATTAGCAAGCCAAACAGAAGAGACCTTGGAACATAGTTCATTGGCAGTAAGGAGACTACCCTTACCAATAAGATGATTCGACGCACCTGAATCCACCACCCAACTGGAAGCGTTGGTGGTATCCATATTGGCCACAGTACCTGATGCATCAGCAAAGGCTGCAGAGGTATTTGAAGAGGTAGGAGTAGAGGACTGAAGTAACTGCATAAGACGCCCATAATCTTCAGGAGTAAACTGAATAGAAGACTAAACAAGAGGAGCGTTAGCCGTGTCTGCAGTAGGATGGTTAGTAATGATTGATGTTTGGTTAACCCAGGTTGGTTTTCCAAACTTCACCCAACACTTCTCAGGAGGGTGGTTTGTGCGTTGACAATGAATATAAGGTGGATAAATGTGACCACGACCTCTACCATCATCACGACCTCTACTACGTCCAGAAGCATGACCACCACGAGTTTCTCCAGCAGTAAGGAGAGCAGTAGACTCAGGAGCAAAAGAGGTAACCAAAGGAGGGTCTGCATCCAATTTCTGAATTCTGCTATAAATAACTTCCATGGAAGGAATAGCATCAGAGGCCAAAATCTGGTCCTTTGTTGCCTGGTATCTGGGACCAAGACCATCAAGAAAGCGATAAACCAGCCACTTTGCCCTCTGATCAGTCTGTTTAGTACAACAAGCAGGCTCAAGCACGGATAACTCCTCAAATAATCCCTCCATGGTGGTATAATAATCCACCAAGGACATGTCTCTCTGATTTGTGGACCAAATACATCTATAAATATCTGCAAGTCTTGAATCATTCATCTTTTGGGAATACTTCTGAGCCAAGCTATCCCAAATGACCTTTGCAGTGGACTTGTAGAGTAAATTAGAAGCAATCTTGGGCTCAATGTTGTTCATGAGCCAGTTCATCACCTAGTAACTGTCCTGCTCCCATTGTTTATACTCCTTCGCCTTTGAATCAGGCGCATCTTTGATAAGGATTGACAGCTTCTTTTGGCCACCAACAAAGATCTAAAATGCCCTGGACCAAAGTATATAATTCTTGGCCCCCTTAAGTTTTATAGAGGTGCCTTGAATGATAAAGGAAGTAGAAGAGGCTAGTGGTTTAGCCTCATAGGTATTAGAAGATCCAAGAGTCGTCATAGGTACCAATAATCTCAACAATAAAGAACAATCTAATAGAAGCAGGACAAATCAACAATCGAGACAAAAAAAAAGGACCTCAGCAACACATGAAAACCAGCTAGGTGCTAAAGTATGCACAGGAGTGTGCTTCATAGCAGCAGTGGCACGACACAGAGTCAGCAGTGCAGCAGAGGCAGCGATGTTGTCTAAAGCGACAAGCAACAGATGGTAGCACAAGATTTTTGTGCACTAGTTGTGCTCAGAGACGTGTGCACGAGGCACCGCCTCACGACGGTGGTGGCATGGAGGCCTCCTTCTTCTTTGCAGGTGATGCAACCTTAAGAAATTAGGGTTAGAATTTATTTGGTGGAGACAAAAAAGAAGAGAGAGATCAATGCGGGTATGAAGCACCGACTTAGGACCGTAGCTCTGATACCATGTTAGAGAAAATGAGGTAATCAATCTTATTGAGGAACCCTAGACTCTCTTTTATAGAGAGAAGAGAGCTAGGAATAGAAAGAGGCAATTACAATCTATCCATATCAGTCCACAGTGAATAGGAAAAGAAAAGATAACGGAAGTTATAAATGGACATGACAAAAAAGGAATGACAAAAAATAGAATTCTAACATACACCAACCCTAATGTGGGTATTTATAATGGTTTTGAAACTAATTACAATTAAGTCTTAATTTTTATAAAAATCCAGAAAGAGGTTTAAAATCAAAATAATTGCTAGGTGCCATTTTCAAAATGGATTTTTCTAAATCTTTGAAATGGATTTTGTTAAAAAATGTTTGTTGAACACATTAGAATTGGATCCAAGATCCAATTAATGTGTTCTGAACTGGATCTAGGTCTGAATTGCCTTGGGATTCGCTCCAGAACCGTAAAATGGCCATAATTTCCACGTTTTAACTCAGAATCACACAAAATTCGAAAACTGGTTTATTTGTTCCTGAAACATTATAAGCATGAAATGTAAACCAACAAAATATGCTTAAATGCATGATTTTATGTATTAAAAATAAATACATTATCATGTATTATCAGAACTCTTCTAGATAAGTGCTCTAAATGTTATAAATAAGGGCTCACCTCTATGCTTTAGTGGACCTGAAAATCGAGAAATCCTACCTATGTACTAGCTCTGCAAGATCAATCCTATTCAATCCTACTAGTATGTTGTCCAAGATATTGAGGAACATGCTTACATCTACGGACAAAAAGGAACAAGCTTAAACAATGAACAAACCTATGAGTTTGAAAAATGTATTTTGCCTAGATGACTAATCTACGTATTTTCATCTTATTTTTTTGTCAGATTAGGTGTTTATACACAATTTTATCTTTATTTTGCATATTGCAAATCCACGACGATGATTTGAGCTACTGAGTTAAGGAAACATGTTTTGTCTTTACCCGCAAGGCGAAAGATGGTCAGAGCTTGTAAAGGCATCCCTACATTTTAAAGAAGAATCCAAGTCCCATCTTCCTAAGGCTCAAATTTAATCATCAAAAACATGTTATGAAATCAATAGATTGCTCACTAGATGAACAAATCTGTCAGTCTGAATTTAGAGAATTTGGAACACCATGGTTATGTTTTTAAGCATTGATTGAAAATTGTTGGTTCCTATGACTTATTTCTATGGGGGTTATTTACTATTCTTCAGTTTCTTGATAGGTTTTTGGTATATTTTTTAGTCTTCGTGCATTTTCAATTTTTCTGTTTACAATACTAAACTATCTGTAACCATTTTCACTAATGCCCTTATTTTTCTTTTTCCTTTTCCCTTACAGAACTTTGTTGATTGATACCACCAGTTTGCAATTGTAATATGAGTATGGTAGCTATTACATCTCTTCTTAGTATTGCTTTTTACATGATCTCAATCTGATGATGTTTTGTTGATCAATTGTTTATTTTGCAATTATTTTTTTTCATTTAAATCTAACATAGTTGACATTAATTTATCGTCGATATAAGAAATATAGTTGATGATTTTTATCGTCGGCTGTCTCCAATTTTTTTTAAATTTTGAAACTAACATAGTCGGCGATATACATTGTCGGCTATATTTCTTATGCTGACAATAATTTATCATCGATTTTAAGAACATAGTCGATGATATTTGTTGTTGGCTATGTCAACATATATGATTTTCCAAATTTAATATGACAATAATTATCATCGGCTATCTCCAATTTTTTTTTTAATTTTGAAACTAACATAGCCGACGATAAAAATCATCGACTATATTTCTTATGATGAAGATAATTTATCATCGATTTTAAGAACATAGCCAGCGATATTTGTTGTTGGCTATGTCAACATATATGATTTTCCAAAATTAATACGACAAAAATTATGGTGATTTTTAATTTATCATCGACTATATTTATCGTCAGTTTTAATTAATATTGCCGAAGATATTTATCATCGTATTTAATTAATATTGTCGATGATATTTATCATCACTTTAAGGTTGATATTATAGACAAACTCCTAGATCCGACTGTTTTATAGCCACAATAATTATCGTTAGGATTAAAGACGGTGATACATAATTTTCATCGGAAATAGTAATATAAACGACCTTAAAAAGCCGACGCCTGGTGCGATGATATTTATCATTATTGATATTATTGTCAACCATAAATTAGCTATTGTTGACGATAATTATCATCGGCAATGACCTGTTTTCTTGTAGTGAGAGCAGTTGGTGCATTTGTAGAACCCTAGGAGACAAAGAGAGAGAGAGAGAAAGAAGAAGATTCTAAAAAGTGGAGGGAATGAAAAGGAAAGAAGGGAGGGAAAATATTTGGCAAAAAAAAAAAAGGTTTTTACTGGTGCAGGCAGGAGCTGCTCCAGAGAAACTTGGTTTTTACATGCGCAGGCCGAGCTGCGCCAAAGAAACTATGTTTTTGCTAGCGCAATGTTAGATTGCACCAACAAAAACAGTTTTCACTGGCTCTGTAATTTCTGTGTCAGAGAAAACTTTTTCTTTGGTGCAACCCATTTCTGCGCCATTAAAAAGAGCTTTACACTAGCGCTACCGCTGCTAGTAAAAGTAGTTTTCTTGTAATGTACTCTTGAGAAACCTTTTTCTAGAGAGGAGTTCAAAGGGGCCGGTTGTTTGGGCCCTTCCCTTGGGTAAAGCCCTAGGCATGGATGGCTTTTCCATCGAGTTCTTTCACACCATTTGGGAAATGTGTGGGGGATTTTATGCAGTTGTTGGTGCAATTTTTTTTATCATGCTAAGCTCCCGGGGGAAATAGTCACTTGGTAACTATTACTATTTACCTAATTAGTTGCATTGACTATATGAGAAACAAAAGTATAATTAGATGGTTACATTAATTTTTCATTTAATTCATTATTTTTTATATTATAGGAATTAATTTAGGATGAAGATCTTCATTCCAAAATAACTTGCAAATGGTTTTGTACTGACCTAGACGACCTACTGAACATTGGTCCATTGGACCAATGGTCCGGGTCATGGGATGCTCTTCAAACCCAAGCAGGTTAAGAACTAGAAACTAGGTCAAAACCCGATTCATTAATAAATGGGATGGGCCATCTCCAGGCTGAGCTGCACTCTCCGTGACAAATATCGCGAGATTTATAAAAATCTCGCCGATATATCACGAAAAATTGCCTGAAAGTTTAAAACGGAAATTTCTCATAAGATTTTCAAACCGTGACAAACATCGCAACATTTATATTTTTTAAAAATATTTATCGTGAAGACTGCCAAGATTTTTATTTTTAAATGTGTTTTATTTATATTTTCTTATAAAAATTATTTTTTATATTTTAAAATTATTTTTTATTCCCAAGAATTTGCTGAAAAAATGTGAGATTTATGAAAATTTTTGCCTTCCGAGATTTTGCAGTTTTAACCTTTTGTAAATATGGCTGCACTTAAAACCCGATGGGCCGGGCTGGCCGGATGCCCATCCCTACTTCTATATCTCTCTTCTTCATCTTTTTCAGTCGGGACCACACGTTTTACAAGAACGATGAGAAGCTGGATTGCAATACGCGTATGGGGAACATTCCAAAGGCCACCTGAGCCATACTCAAAATGCTATTAACACTATCTTTTCCAATCTTCAAACAAGCTTTTTTTTCTTTTTTTGTTTTGAAAACCTCAATCTTCAATTATAGAAAGATATATAGCTGAAGAAGATTTTCTATTCAAGGGTAATACGAGTAACACTCCTGCCATATGCATGTTAGAGAGGTTATGCATTTAATTTAAGTGCTACGTGGAGGTGCTGTTGTTTTTCTTCAACTTAAAAGGGTTTGGTACATAGTCTAAAGGTGGTATGGGGCGGTCGATATGCTTCCATCCTGATGAGTTGAGATGCAAATGCATGCTGGAAATAGCAAGTCCACCATCAAACCATAAACAATATCCCCATCGCAGTGTTGGTGTGTTGCTTTCACTTATGCAACCAACTTATTGTAATCCACTACACGAGATATTATGGCTTCAACAACTTTTTCTTTTGGGAAACAAAAATTGTCTAAATATTTGGCACTAAAGAAAGTATGTAACTGTTGGGCTAGAAATGGTAGTATCGACCAATGCTGTCAGCATCGGTATCGGCCATGATTCTCAAGTGAATCGTTCTGAATTGCACGTCATTCAGGACAAGACACGTGTTAAAACCATTAAAATAATTTAAAGAAAACATTTTTAAACATTTTTTACATTTATTAAAAAATAGCGGATTCAAGGTAGTATTGTATAGTTATTTTTCTGCCGATACTGACAACATTGGTATTGACTCGATCTGAACATGCAGCCGTGCTCAACTTTGTTTGATAGGAATCAGACCTGGATGTAATAGATACTTTTAAAGTTTGAAAAATGATTGTATTGTACAATAATTTGACATGATTCTCTAAAAACTCTACAATTTTCAATATTCTTTCGATATCCAAACTCGTAAATATCCCACATCATTAGGACCTTGTTATCCTTCGCAACTGCGAATTCATGCTTTATTGCGATAGAATTGTACTGCTTGTCGGCTAGTGCCAACACACTTAAATCTAGAGTTGCAGGCTTTTTTTATGCGGATCTCACGAACTCGTGTAAATTTATTTGTGATTTTTTGGTGAAAATGAAACCACCAAAATCACAAATATCCTACATTTTTGCATATATGTCAATATTTGACATAAATATATTTGTGAAACTTCAATCGTAAATATCCTATTTTTTCGCATATACTTCATGAATTCACATAGATATATGTGTGAAACTCCACTGAATTAAAGGAAAACAACAAAATCACAAATGTCCTACTTAGATATTTGCAAATTTATTATCACATACGATTTTTCTTAATATTTGTGAAGTTCTCAAATCATATATATACTCATTTTTTATTCGAGGGTTTCTTCTTTTTGTTTGTGTCCGCAAATAACTTTCCTGAAGAACCCTTGCAGTGATTCTCATGCAAGGAATTTCACAAATAAATTTATGCGAGATCATGAAGTATATGCGAATAAATAAGATATTTACAAATTTATAGTTTTAGGTGTTTCACACATATTTATGCAAATTCATGAAGTTTATGTGAATAAATAAGATATTTACGAATTTATAGTTTCAGGTGTTTCACACATATTTATGCAAATTCATGAAGTTTATGCGAAAAATAAGATATTTGCGATTGGAGTTTCAAAAATATATTTATGCAAAATATTGACGTATATGCGAAAATATGTCAGATATTTATGATTTTGGTGGTTTCAGTTTCACAAAAAAATCGCAAATAAATTTATGCGAGTTTGTGAGGTTTGCATAAAAAATGCGTGAATTTTGGATTTAAATGTGTGTTTGTACTAGCCGATGCAATTATATCACAATAATGCATCAAATAGCAGTTGCAAAGGGTAAAAGGGTCTAACGATGTTGAATATTTGGAAATTTAGACATCGAGAGAAATATAAAAAATTATAAAGTTTGTAGGGAATCATGTCAAATTGTCCATACAGTACAGTCATTTTTGTGTACAATGCTGACAATGATTTTTGAAGCGCTTTAAAAACCAACTTAAGTGTCATAATCACATAATTCAAAATTCATGTTTTCCTACAATCATGTAGCTAGATCACATTTGCAAGGTCATCTCTACAAAAAAATTAAGAACTAATGAAGAAATATATTTTTTATTCAATAGTTTTTTAAATCCATTTGAACCTGTATATATGTATATATCTGAGAGAGAGAGAGAGAGAGAGCTGGTAGCACAGCCACCAAACGCTAGTTCCAACAATACTGATCTATTTGGCAGTCTATCTGCTATCAATACCAATATTGTTGTATATATCATGTGATTTTTTCAATGGTATAAATCAATAGTTCATATAAGAAGATAACATGATTTATACATGCCCACTTTATCATGTCGAAACAACTTTTAACACATGAAAATAATAAATTGAACGTGCCAAAAGCAATCTGGAGTCTAGTTCTTGACTTCATAAAATGAATCCATACAACCCAAGAATGTATATAAGCAGCTCACTGTCATCGTAGATGCACTATACTATTGCTCCCTCCTGTCAATTAGTATAGTACATCTAGACATCCTAAGAAACTTAAATAAAAAAAAACATGTTGAATGTATTTTTTTAATTAATCTAAACCTGTAGACGTCTTCAAGAGACCAAATGGGTAGGTGAGAAAGCTAAAGTGATAGAACCTTGGGGATATAAGATTTGGTATACAGGAATAAATAGGAATAGGAATGGAGTAGGGATTGTTATGAGTCGTCAGTTTATAGATAATGTAGTTGAGGTCCGTAGGAAGGGTGATAGAATTTTATTTATTAAATTAGTATTAGGTACGGATATTATTAATATTATTAGTGTTTATGCACCTCAAGTAGGTTTAGATGATTCCATTAAGCATCAATTTTGGGAAGATTTAGATGGAGTAGTACAAGAGACATCTTATGGAGAAAAGCTTTTCATCGGCGGTGACCTTAATGGACATGTAGGCATTAGTAGGGATGGATTTGAGAATATCCATGGAGGCTATGGTATAGGAGAAAGAAATGAAAGTGGAGAAAGGATTTTAGATTTTTGTTTGTCCTATGATATGATCTTAGCAAACACTTGGTTTAGGAAGAGGGAGTCTCATCTAGTAACATTTAAAAGTGGGGTTAATACGAGTCAGATGGATTTTTTCCTACTTAGAAAGAGAGATAGGAGTTGTTGCATCGATTGTAAGGTTATACCAGGAGAAAGTGTAGCTACACAACATAGAGTCTTAATTTTAGATCTTAGAATTAGACAATGCCGCAAAAGGGATAGACATAGGATAGATCCTAGAATTAAGTGGTGGGCACTGAAAGGAGCTAAACAAGGAATGTTTGTAGAGCAGGTAGTTAAGAAAGTTGATTGGTGTCTCGAGGAGGATTCAGAATCAATGTGGAATAAGATAGCGGGTGGTATGAGAAAAGTAGCTAAGGAGGTATTGGGTGAGTCTAAAGGCGGTGCACCACTAGGTAAGGATACATCATGGTGGAACGAGGATGTCAAATTAGCTATTAAGGTTAAAAGAGAGTGTTATAGAAATCTAAGTAAGAGTCGTGATAATGAGAATTTGGAGAAGTATATGATAGCAAAAAAGGAAGCTAAAAAAGTTGTTCGAAACGCGAGGGCTAAGGTATATAAGGAGGTTTATGACAAGTTGGATACCAAAGAAGGCGAGAAGGATATTTATAGGCTTGCAAAGATGAGAGATAGGAAATCGAAGGATTTGGGTATGGTTAGATGTATCAAAGATGAAACGCAAAGGGTTTTAGTCAAAGATGAGGAGATTAAGGAGAGATGGAAAGATTATTTTGATAAGCTATTTAATGATAGTCATGCTCAAGATCTTGGAGACTTCTCCATTCCTTTTCATGAGATAAATCGTGACTTCATGCACAAGATTCAAAAGAAAGAAATTGCAGAGGCTTTGAAGAAAATGAAATCAAGAAGGGCAGTTGGCCCAGATGGTATACCTATCGAGGCTTGGAAATGCTTGGGAGAGAAAGGTTTAGAATGGTTGACAAATCTTTTTAACTTGATTTGGCGAACAAATAAGATGCCTAATGAGTGGAGGAAGAGTACTTTGGTGCCTTTATATAAGAATAAGGGTGATATACAAGATTGCACAAACTATCGTGGTATAAAACTCAAGAGTCATACTATGAAACTTTGGGAGAGGGTGATTGAGTCTAGGTTGAGGAAGGTTGTCATGATATCGGAGAATCAATTTGGTTTTATGCCTGGAAGATCAACTATGGAAGCTATACATCTTCTTAGACAACTTATTGAAAGATATAGAGAGAGGAACAAAGATTTGCATATGGTTTTTATTGATTTAGAGAAGGCATACGATAGAGTACCTAGGGACGTTCTCTGGTGGACAATGATGAAGAAAGGTGTTTCTCTCAAGTACATTAGTATAATTAAAGATATGTATGAAGGAGTAGTAACCAATGTCCGCACTTGTGGAGGGGTGACAACCAATTTTCCGATAACGGTTGGGTTACATCAAGGATCTGCTTTAAGCCCTTTCCTATTTGCGATAGTGATGGATGAGCTTACGAGATCAATTCAAGAAAATGTACCGTGGTGTATGTTGTTTGCTGATGATATTGTTTTGATTGATGAGTCTAGAGCTGGGGTTAATGCTAAGTTAGAATTATGGAGACAGACATTGGAAGCTAGAGGTTTTAAGTTGAGTAAGAGTAAGACTGAATATATGGAATGTCGGTTTAGTAAGCAACGAAGTAGTGATGGGAGTGTAGTGAAGCTTGGTGAGCAAGATATACCGGTGAATGATTATTTCAAATATTTGGGATCCATCATTCAAAAGTATGGAGAAATTGATGGAGATGTAAATCATAGGATAAAGGTTGGGTGGATGAAATGGAAAAGTGCTACTGGAGTGCTGTGCGATCGTAAAATGCCATTGCGGTTGAAGGGAAAGTTTTATAGGACGACTATTAAACCCGCTTTACTATATGGTACGGAATGTTGGGCTGCCAAGAGACATCATATTCAAAAAATGAGTGTAGCTGAGATGCGGATGCTTAGATGGATGTGTGGAAATACAATAAAAGATAAGATTCGGAACGAAGAGATACGTAAGAAGGTAGGTGTTGCACCCATTGAAAATAAGATGCGAGAGAATCGTTTACGGTGGTTTGGACATATTCGGCGAAGGCCTAATGATGCTCCAGTTAGAAGGTTGGAGAAATGGGAAAATATATTAGTTAAAAGAGGTCGGGGTAGGCCTAGGAAGACTTGGATGGAGATGATAGGAAAGGATATGAATGCTTTGAACCTCACCGAGGACATGGCGTTGGATAGAAATGATTGGAGGAAAAGGATTCATGTGGAAGACCCAAAATGAATTTCTTTTTTGGTTCATATCGCTGACCCCAATTGTTTTGGGATGAAGGCGTAGTTGTTGTTTGTAATCTAAACCTGTAGACGTTGTTATCATTGTTGGTTTACATAAACCATATGAATCAAATGAACTTGACCAAAAAAAAAAGAATTTTCATCAAGCTTTAGTGTGATATGAGCTATTGGATTTTAATTACTCAAAAACACATCTAAAAATATTTTCTCCCAAGTATTTTTTGAAGAATAGGTCTTGAGGTTCAGATTAAACAAGTATGTATGATGTTTTTTTCCTTGAAGGCACAGATAGGGATGGCAGTGGACCGGGGCGGGGGCAGAGGTGGGGGAGGTCTCCACGCCCGCCCCGTCTCAAATTCGCCCTCCATCCCCGCACGGGCTTTGACTTTAACATTCATCAACGCCTTCATTCCCATTTCATGTCCTTCATCCCCGGTCGACGGGCCAAGGCTGGGAGGGGCCCCATTTTTTCTCGGTCCACTGCCATCCCTAATGAGTATTTTAGCATTTTACTAACGGGGATCAGGGACACGACAGGTTGGGGCAGGGAGGGTGAAAGCGAAAGTCCATTCCCGCCTCCATCTTCACACGGGGTTTGATTTCAACATCCATCCCTGTTTCATGTCCTCCATCCTCGGTCCAAACGTGATGAGGCGAGGCGTGGGCCCGTTTTCCCCTGGTCCACTGCCATCCCTAGGAATAGAAAAACCATGGTTGCCTCTCCATAAGCGTAAAACTGCGCACACCCCTCATCCCCAGGGAGCCACCAGCTTGGCTCAGGCCTCATCCCACTACACCAAACCCCTTGATGCTCAGGTATATGCTGTTACTGTTCAAGATGAACTATTCTCTCTCTCTCTCTCTCTCTCTCTCTCTCTCTCTCTCTCTCTCTCTCTATATATATATATATATATATATATATATATATATATATATATATATATATATATATTCCCTTGGCTCTGCAAATTATAAATAAACTTTGAAAAATGAAGGTATGACAAAAACATACTGAATAAACCATAAGAAAATGAAAGAATTGGCCACCATTTGGATTATTGAAGACTTAAATATCTTTGGGATATCTTTTTTCTCCTTTCATCCTTGGGTTAGGAATGAGGAAACTGGTCTATAAGAAAACGTCTGGCCATTTTTTTTGAGGGATCATTTGGGAAATCAAAAGCAAAACGGCCATAGCTACCTGTTGAAACCCAAATAAACGAACACACTATTTATATAAAAACCACATGCTCGCAAGTGCACGTGCACACACACAAAATAAGAGGGAGGATCAGTTGCAATGTGATTGCACGCTTTTAGTGTGCTGCAGCTGATCACCCTTCATCTTTGGGATGCAGGCTCAAAGCTGTGGGCCCAAGCAATGATGGAGGATAATCAGGTGCAGCAGCAAATTAAAAGTTTGGAACTGCATTGCACCTGATCAGCCCTCCAAAATAAGGGAGCCTTCTTGCATGACTAATTTGTCAACAATGCCTTTACTAAGTGCTCAGCCACCAGGCCTACCACCAACATTAAGATAATATAATGAAATTCTACATCACTGTGAAATTAGGTTATTACTTCTTCCTCTATATATATAGACCCTACCCACACTCTCTTCGTCCCAAGATCGTTACATATTAACTCAATATTAACTTGTGTGCTTCTTCATCATGGCAACGGCATCCGGGACGACCATAACTCCCTTTGCACTTGCTTTTCTGCTCCTAACCTTTACTCATGGTACCAATCTTTCTTATGTCTTGTTTTCCTTAATTTTTCTCTGTTTGGCACTCGCCAAGTATTACTGTGGAGAACTAAGTATGGTTGTGATAAATTTTTTAGATGCAGCTTGATAATGCTTTGTGTGTAATTTCTTTTTAACTTCTTTGCATTTCTTTTCTGATTTTTTTAGGAGCATGGGTGAAAGTGGTAAATGGCCAGGTATTTCTTCTACCTCCTTGCAGGGTTTGTTATGATATTTAAGTTGTAGCACTTGATCTTGTTTCCAAATAAATATTTAACTTCTTAATCTTTTCTTGAGAACAAAAAATCTTACCATACATGTCAATGCAAGAGTTTGTGGTATCTCAAATTTCTGCCGTTCTGCTCCTCTGATGATGCATTGCTAATGTCTATGGTTTTTCTTTTTCTCTTCCTTTTTTTTATTATCTTTCACCTGCTGCTCTATTGGCCTCTTCTGTCTGCATCTTACTTTTGTTCCTTTGAGCTCTGTTTTGAGTGGAGCGACTTCTGGTCACCTGTTTCTGTTACTTCTTTTGTTTCACATTTGGCATTATGAATTCCCTCTCCTGCATTTTTTCTTTTGGGTCAAGATATGCATATTATATTTATGCTACCGACCGAGAGGTGTCATATTGACCGTGGCCCTGTTTCGGTGTCCCACGGAATCTCCACCCCTGCACACTGGGGAGGCGTGATCCAGTGATCAGGGCCGAACATCTTTGAGGAGAGGGGGAGGCTTGGGGGCCGGTGGCAGGAGTGAATGTGGCAGCCAGTAGTTGCGCCGAACACTTTGTTTAAGTGTTCGGCGAGAACACTGAATCTGCTCTGCCACCAGAATAGTTTAAAGTAAAATTGAAGTTGGTGAAAATTGAAATTGTCTATAGCTGTTAACATGTTGCTTATGCATGGTTGTTGGCAGAAGACCTGGTGCGTTGTAAAGCCTTCATCTGAGGAATCTGTCCTTCAAAACAACATTGAATATGCATGTGCCCAAACAGGCGTGGATTGCCGTGTGATTGGACCGGGTCAAGCATGCTTTCTGCCTAACACCCGAATCAACCATGCCTCAATTGCCATGAACCTCTACTACAGTGCCAAAGGAAGGCAACCCTTTCAATGTGATTTTGGAAATTCTGGCCTTATCAGCATCAAAGACCCAAGTAAGAAAATGCAATCCATCGTTCCCCATAAACACTTAGAATTCTTCCCTTATAACATCGGGTGGGGGGGTGTTAAATTTTCATTTAGGCGCATAGTGTTTAGCCTGCCTCATGTTTCAAATATTTAAAGAAAACACCTCACTTTTTAAAAAAATTAGCCCGTGAAACGTTTTTACCCTCTGGAATTATTCTACTTACTCTAGAGTAGCTGCAAATTTGGGAGCTACAAAGTTCACATTCAATAATTTAAAGAGAAAGAAAGACATTAGAGTTGGGTGAATAACAAGAAACTCGGGCTGTCATTTGAGCAATTTCTCAGAAAATTAGTCATGTATTGAAAACATTTGAAAATTGAGGCAGCTAAATGTTAATTTTCAATTCGAAGGATGCCTATATATAGACTACTCTTTCTGCTTTTCTGCAAGAAATTGACTTGCAAAGGCTATTTTTATTACTCCTTTGTTCTAAACATGGTGCACTTTTACTGTGCAGGCTATGGCAGCTGTGTCTATCCATAAACATATTCTCTAGGGAGACAAATGAAGCATCTGCTTTCCATACCTAAAGAGTTTGGTGTACTGCCTCTGCTGCTCACTCTCCTGTTTCTGAACTACTTTGGCGTTGTTTTCTATGTGGGTAGTTGGTGTTTTTCGTGTGGACTTACTGTGTCTTATGTTTTCATTTTCCTGTTGGAATTTTACCACCATCTTGCTCAGACCTATGCTATGGATTGATGCTATTATAATAAAAGCATTTGTTGAGAGCACAATTAAGATCATAATGAAGTTTATCACATGATTTGAACAGATGAATATTCCTTGAAAGATTTGTATGACATGTTTAGACAGACATCGAGTCCAAAAGAGACTAAGCTTGGTCAATGACTTGTCTGTTGACTCGGCCGCACTGGGTCCAATGGGGTATATACTTGATCTTTGACTGGGGCTTGGTGAGTCGGCTGCATGTATCTTTGATTCCAAGTTTTAGTTAGCTGACACCTGTTCATATCCCATGAGCATCATTCTCTGCACAAGCCGAAGCGTGGTGACTCTCCAGGGGCGAGGGGTAAGCCCTGAGAGTTTTACACCACTAGAACAGCAACATTCCGCCTTGTTTTATCAATCTCCGCCCGAGTTGGCTACCCCTGCTCTTGAGCCGCATGTGTCTGAAATCTGATAGGTCTTGCATTGGTCTGCCATTAGTCAATGGCTTAGTTGTTCGCGTATCCCTAGCCTTAGTAACAGGGGTTGTTGCCATTGCCCTTTGATAAGGCATTCCATCTGCCCCCAACGTCCATGAAAAGGACTTTTCTTCTGCTTTAGCTCAAGATGAGGCTGCGAAGCAGAAAGGTGTAGTTTTATAGGATGGAGGGAGTCAGGCACGCAGAAGTATCATAGAGAAGGAGACTTCTCCATCTTAAAGCAGCTTTAGACACCCAACCCACGGCAGGTGGAGCTAACTCAACTAGATCTAGCATCCTGGGGTGGTTTCTCCTAGTAAAAATAAAAAAAAGTAAGCTGACACCTTGTTTTAGTAAGCAGGGGACCGGGGGAAAGCGGGGCCCTGCCCGGCCTCGCCCCGTTTGGACCGGGAATGAAGGGTATGAAACGGGGATGGAGGCGGGGACGAAGGTTAAAATCCATCCCCGTCCGGGGGTGGAGGCGGGGATGGACGTGCACTTTTCCCCGCCCCGCCCCATCCCCGCCACGATCCCCACCTCAACCCCGCCCCGCCCCGCCTCATCCCCATTTGAACCGGAGATGGAGGACATGAAACGGGGATGAAGGCGGGGGTGGAGGATAAAATCTTGAGGCGGGGCGGGGGTGGAGACCTTGTCCCCCGCCCCGGCCCACCCCACCCCACCCCACCCCACCCCACTGCCATCCCTATTCACAATTGGCTGACTCAATCATTGTAATTGAAAATGCACTGCTTGCATGTGACCAAGAACTGAAATGACCCACTGAGGTGGTATCCCATGTCGTAATCGGGGTCCTGTGCCAAGCTGAAGGCCCAGGTTCTAATACCTCTGCCACATGCGGCTTAAGAGAGATCTGGTTGGTCTGCCTAACCTGAGCTTGCCTTTAAAAAAAAAAAAAAACTGAAATGACCCGAATGCAATTCCCTACTAAAAATCTAGAATTTGCGACTCCAGGGAAAAGTCGGTTGTATCATATTAGATTGGCTGAGCCTTGGTCAAACAAACCCAAGTCTGCTGATTGGGATAACTTCAATCAAACCAGGAATGCTGGCTTGGACAAATTCAGTCTTGTTTTGACTGACCAAGCTAAATCGAGCTAGAGCGTGTCCAGTTGTGCCACCAAATACAAACCAACATGTCCATGTGACACAGGTCTTGTATGAAATGTTTCGTACACACCCACATTTAGAGTCTCACAACATTTTCTGAATTCAGATGCATTAAACTAGGGGTGTCAATGGGTCGGGGTTCAGGTTGTCTTACCGGGTATGATCTGTGTCTGGTTCATGCAGTTCTTATCAGGTCTGAGTATGGTTTCTCTTATGATGAGTCTGATTAGACTTGGATCCGAACCTAATACCATACCCAAAAATTGAGGCCAAGTCTGGTTCCACCTGGGTTTGAACCAAACCTGACCGGTTGACACCCATACATTAAACTTGATCTGGTAATGAGTAAAATTGTTGGATCTATGTAAGACCCCAAATTAAAATTGAGAACCCAACTGGTCATTAACTATACTTTTTCTAAGGTGCATGTGTTCCAGTGTTCAGTGCGAGCATTACGTGGCGCTCCTTGAGTGGGTAAGGTAAAATGTTGGACAACAACAATACCGGTGTTGGAGATTTTGTGTTTTGTGAGGCCGAATACATTACAAAAATACTCGGCCCGATGATCACTGGATCTGCTCTGGTTAATCATATGGTCATAGACGAAGCTAGGGGGGGCAGGACTGGGCTGTAGCCCAGTCCTGCCTCCCGAAACAGTTAATTTTTTTAATTTTTTTTGTAAAAGCCCAGCCCTGATTCCATATGAAATAGATTTTTATCCATTTTTTTAGCCCAGCCCAGCCCTGACTGCAGCAAATAGTTTGATTTGGCCATATGAAATAGATTTTCATTAATAATTGTAGCTATTTTTTATTTTATCTCAAAAAAAAAATTTTCGGGCGCACTGCCCCCGAACCCCTGACTATCAAACCAGTTTTTTTATCAAACCAATGGGGTTTGATCTGGTGCCTTCATCTCAGCACTCGCATAACCACCCACTGGCCATACGGGCGACCTCGCGGGGGTACGTAGATTGGTAGCAGCATGTTTATGCATATCTTTGAAATTAGAAATGAGCAGCTGAGGAAGCTGACTCCTATCAGCCTCATTTTCACAGTAGGAAAATTGGCGCATACTTGTAGAAAGCAGTTTAGTGATTCTGGCATTCAAAGCAAGAAATGGGCTACCATGATCCCTGTCATTGTTAATACCCAAACATTTGTTTCTGGATCAGGTCGAATTTTAGGTCCGTTTAATTTGGTCAAATTCCGGACGGATCTTATTCATATCCAAACATTTGGACTGACTGCTAAAATTTTTTTCACAGGTCGGTACTAAAGCCCAATCATAATAAGGATCCTGGATAATGATGACTCATCCAGGTTGGATCTGATTTGGATCCAACCATATGGTACCCAACTTTTGACAGGCCGATCGGTGCGTCAGAAACCCTCTGTGTTGATTGAAAGCCTGCGACGTCGTTCAGCCACACGCAAATCATTCCATGTTCACACTGTACATGCATGAATGCCTACAATCTCAAAAGTCGGAAATCCATATCTAAAAATATGTGCTATGTCAAAAGGGTTAATAAAAAGGTTTTTTTTTATTGAAAGGCAAGCAGAGGTTAGGCAGACCCACCGGTTATTATTCAACGTACCTCTAGGATTTGAACCTACTACGTTCCACCACGAGGAGACGTGCACTGATAGCTCCTACCAACCACGCTGAGCCCCATTGCCAAGGTTAGTCAAGACTAGTTCTATCTTAAGGCGTCATTGATTGTGTGTTTGGGCTAGGGATGGCAGTGGACCGGGGAAAGCGGGGCCCCGCCCCGTTTATACCAAGGATGAAGGGTATGAAACGGGGGGTGGAGGCGGGGACAAAGGTTAAAATCCATCCTTGTTCGGGGATGGACGTACACTTTTCCCCGCCATGATCCCTTCCTCATCCCCACCCCGTCTCATCCCCGTTTGAACCAAGGATGGAGGACATGAAACGGGGATGAAGGCGGGGGGGGGGGGTGGGTGGAGGTTAAAATCCATCCCCGCAAGGGATGGAGGCGGGGATGGAGGTTCTAATCTTGAGGGGGGCAGGGGTGGAGACCTTGTCCCCCACCCCGCCCCACTGCCATCCCTAGTTTGGGCCACGTACTCAAGGGCGTGTTAATCTTTTAAGAGGGGGAGGTTCAGTACACTGGGACCCCTCTTTAATAACGTGTGCTCCCCTTTTGTTTACGAGGCAGCCACACGTGACTCCATCTAGTTGGGCAGAACAAGCCTAGCAATAAGAATTTTTTTTTTTCTGAAAGGCAAGATTAGGGATGGCAGTGGGGCGGGGAGGGGGACAAGGTCTCCACCCCGCCCCGCCTCAAGATTTTATCCTCCATCCCCCGTTTCATGTCCTCCATCCCCGGTTCAAACGGGGATGAGCGGAGCGGGGCGGGGCGGGGATATTGCGGGGAAAAGTGGTCGGGGTGGGGATCGTGGGGGCGATGGGGCGGGGCAGGGAAAAGTGCACGTCCATCCCCGCCTCCACCCCCGGACGGGGATGGATTTTTACCTTCGTCCCTGCCTCCATCCCAGTTTCATACCCTTCATCCCCGGTCCAAACGGGGCAAGGCGGGGCGGAGCCCCGTTTTCCCCCGGTCCACTGCCATCCCTAGGCAAGATGCGGTTAGTCACACCCCCCACCAGTTATACACCATTGGGTTTTGAACTTGCAACGTCCCAACACAGGGTGACATGCACTACCAGCACCTACCAAACAAGTGGAAGCCCGCATTGGTGAAAAGTAGCAAAAAGATTGCCAAACAGTTTAAACTTTTATTTTTCATACTGCTACTTACTCTCTCTCTCTCTCTCTCTCTCTCTCTCTCTCTCGATATATATATATATATATATATATATATATATATATATCGAGAGAGAGAGAGAGAGAGAGAGAGAGGGAGATTTTGACTATGCAACGTATGAGCATTTCGCGGAATGAATTTAGGGCATAGTCAGGAATCTCATTATCGGGATTTTCTCGTAAAGGAAAATCTCAGTGCAGTAAATTAAAGAAATTGCTTTTGAGGGGAATATATATGTATATTTAAATTTAAGAATATATAATAAAAACATGAAAATTATGAATATCATGTTAATAATGCAATGAGAGCATGATATACACAAAGTAGGTGATATTTTGAAAATATCATGCCTTTTTCATTATTACGTCAGTTTTTGAAAATCTCACAAAGAAATTATGATATTGGCCAATATTTGTGGCTATGGTTAAGGGTGAACGGTAGGTCCACAGTTCCAAACAGTTACAACGGCTAGGATCCAAACCCCAAGAGGACCACAGTTGCAAATATTGACAATACTTTGGAGATATGGTAAATGTAACGTGAGATTCAAGGATTTTATTTTCGTTAAAAACATGATACTGTCAAAATCGTCTAAACATGAAAATATTACGTTCTAACGCATTAAATTCTCATTATAAAGATTTTTCCGAAAGTTTTGTACATTATTTATGTGTTTACTATATTTCTTTATAAGTAGCTTACAGCAGTAATTTTAAGGTAGGCAATAAGTTGAAAAATGTGGCGTTATTTTCCGTGTGATGTAGCGTTTTTCCAAAAGACGGACGATATTTGTGAATTAGATTGGGGAAACATAGTGCTACGGCGGTCAAGCTTGTGGACTTTCTTTAGTACGTCTGCTGTCCCTAAAGTCAAGTACGACTAGGGGTAGCAATCCGGTCGGGTTGGTGGGTCAGCATACCTCAACACGAACCCGACCCGTTTATTACCCGACCCGTTTATTAAACGGGTCGACTGTGGCAAACACAAACCCGACCCATTTATTAAATGGGTAACCCAACACGCTACAGTTAACCCGTTTAATAAACGGGTTGGCGGGTCAGGTTCGGGTAAACGGGTTGAGGGCGGGTCGGGTTCGGGTAAATGGGTTGACCCGCCTGCCTAACCCATTTATTAAACGGGTCAGCCGGGTTGGCGGGTTGGCATACCCCTAACACGTACCTGACACGTTTAATAAACGGGTTAGACGGGTCGACCCGTTTACGAGACAAACCCGTTTAAGCCAAACCCGAACCCGGCTAAGAAGCGGGTTGGCGGGTCGTGTCAGATTTTGGCACCCCTAAGTACAACTGTATTGCACTCCGTAACTGCTCCAACCACACATCTTAAGAGATGAACGGTTTTGCAACAACAGCAGCTATCTTGTGTTTTTTTTTAACTTAAAAAAAAACTATAAAATATATCTAAAAATATAAATAAATAAAAAAATACTTTATTAATAAAGCAACAAACAATAAGAAATAAAAAATCTCAAATAAATACTAAAAAATATGAGATTAACATGTCAAAGTATATGAGAAACTGATTATATAATTGAGAAACTATTTTTTTCTTTTTCTTTATAATTGAGAAACTAATTTCTTCTTCTTCTTATTCTTCGTACCTTAGGCTGGCGTCTTGAGGCACAGAGGGCCTCACCTAAAGGCAAGGCATGCCTCAAAGCGTGCTTGCTGGAAACTGTCAAACAAAGACCTACTTTTACTGATGTACGTTAACTTAGCTTACACCATAAGTCTAATTACAATACTAATCTTCATTATTAAGACCATGAATGGCTAATTTTTAATTTTCAAAGGTCCATAAAAAAACAAAAAAAAAAGAGTAGCATTTTTTTCTAGATGATAGATGTTGACCTGAGTAGGGATGTCAATGAAATCTATTTCATTTAGTTACATTTGGTAAGCCGAAACCTTACTCGATTGCAACCTGACGCAGATATGGTTTTGAAATTTTGCTACCGAATCCAACATATATTCAGATTTGGCAAATATCTGAATTCATTTACATGCAAAAAAGCGGATCTAGTATGAGATTTTCACAATCCAAATCCATAAATGTTCAAACTTCAAATCCATTTAGCCAAATATGGTATTGGCCACACACTATAAGGAAAACGCAAATTAGCGAAGGCAATTTGCGACAGAAATAATCCATCGCAAATTAACGACGGATTAGCAAGAGAAAGATATGTGTCGCTAACCTTTACAAAATTAGCGACGAAAACCAATTTGTCGCTCATTAGCGACGGATAATCGATAGAATGCTTTCCATCGCAATATCTTTCGAAACTTAGCGACGGATTAGCGGCAAAACCTTTTTGTCGCTAGGTCGTCGCCAAATAAGCGATGACCTAGCGACAACATTTGACCGTCACTAATTTTCTCGAAAATCCATAATCAGAACCCTTTCTTTCTCTTACCTGTTTCGTCTCTCCCGCCCGACGCAATTCTTCTCTAACGCCCAGCGCTCTCCGGCTCGTCGCCCCACTGTCCGCTGCCCGTCGCCCTCTCAACCGCCGACCCACGGTTGTCACCCGATGCTCCCACTTCGCCGACCTCCGTCGCCCTTCTCAGTAGGCACCGTTAGCAGAATTCTACGAGCAGAGCCACCATCGCTATCATTATCGACACACCAGCGATGTCTCGGTCATGGTCTTCTGTGCCATCCCTATCGCCACTGTCTTTCCCGGTGTCTCCCAGGTAAACTCTGCGACCCCCTATCGCCTTTTCCCCCTTTCTTTCGGGATCGCCGGCAGGGGGTGGCCCCCTGTGTTGTTTGTTTTCTCCGGCAGAGGGTGGCCCCCCTGCCTTACTTGTTTTCTGGCAGGGGGTGGCCCCCCTGCCTTGCTTCTTCTTTGGCGGGGGTGCCCCCCTGCCTTACTTTTTTCTGGCAGGGGGGTGGCCCCCTGCGTTGTTTGATTTCTTCAACAGGGGGTGGCACCCCCTGCCTCGCTTGTTTTCTGGCAGGGGGCGTCCCCCTTGTCTTAATTATTTTCCGGTAAGGGGTGCCGCCCTGCCTTGCTTCTTCTTTGGCATGGGGTCCCCCCCCTTCCTACACACACCCCCTACCTCTTTTTTTTTTGGCAGGGGTGCCCCCCTTGCCTTACTGTTTCTCCAGCATGGGGTGCCCCCCTGTTTTGCTTGATTTCTTTGGCAGGGGGTGGCACCCCCCTGCCTGGCTTGTTTTCTGGCAGGGTGGCACCCCCTGCCTTGCTTTTTCTTTGGAAGGGGGTCACCCCCCGTGCCTCATTTTGTATCCAGGCAGGGGGTGCTCCCCCTGCCTTACTGTTTCTCTGGCACAAGGTGCCCCCCTGCTTTGCTTGATTTCTCCGGCAGGGGATGGCATCCCCTGCCTGGATTGTTTTATGGTAGGGGGCACCCTTTGCCTTACTTGTTTTCCAGCGGGGGTGGAACTCCCTGCCTTGCTTCTTCTTTGGCAGCGGGTCGCCCCCCGTGCCTCATTTTGTTTTCAAGCAGGGGGTGCCCCCCTGCCTTACTGTTTCTCTGGCAATGGGTGCCCACCCTGCATTGCTTGATTTCTTCGACAGGGGGTGGCACTCCTCTGCCTGACTTATTTCCTGGCAGGGGGGTGCCCCCCCCTGCCTTACTTGTTTTCCGGCAGGGGGTGGCACTTATGCCTTGCTTCTTCTTTGGCAGGGGGTCGCCCTCCCTGCCTCGCTTGATTTCTGGCAGGGGGTGACCCCCTGCCTTGTGTTTTTCGACAGGGGTAGCCTCCCTTGCCTTGTTGACTGATTTTTTTTCGGCAGTTAATGCCCACCCTGCGTTGCTTGATTTCTCCGGTAGGGGTGGCACTCCCCTGCCTGACTTATTTTCTGGCTAAGGGGTAGCCCCTCTGCCTTACTTGTTTTCCGGCAGGGGGTGGCACCCCCTGCCTTGCTTCTTCTTTGGAAGGGGGTCTGCCCCCCTGCCTCGCTTCATTTCTGGCAGGGGGTGGCCCCCCTGCCTTGTGTTTTCCGACAGGGGTAGCCCCCCTTGCCTTGTTGACTGTGTTTTTTTTTCGGCAGTGGGTGCCCCGCTGCCTTACTATTTTTTCGGCAGGGGGGTGACCCCCCTGCCTTGCTTGTTTTCTAGCAGGTGGTGGCCCCTGCCTTGTGTTTTCCGACATGGGGTAGCGGGTTCCTTGTTGACTGATTTTTTTCCTTTTCGGTAGAGGGTGACTTCATTTTAACACAGTGTCCCTTGTAGATTTTTCAACGGATCCTTCTTGTGCCCCGCCACCCGTGGTAAGTGACAAAAATAATGCAAATCGGGTAAATACCCGTGGTGAGTAAGTGATGCAAGTGCATCACATGTTATTTAATTTATTGGATGCAACACTTTACTGTTCACACACCAACTTAGTTGTTGTTGTCTAGGGCTGCTTTGATGGAGTTTGGAGATCATGTGGAACATGATTTTAATGCATGAGAATAGAAGTGTTCTTATTTTGGGAGTACGGATTTTATGCTAGGCATGGTAGTAGTTAGTGGGATATTTGAGTGTGTTTGTTGCAGGTACATGTTTGATATTGTTTTGATATGAATGATTTGAATGTATTGCAATGTTTGATGTGTCTGTATTCATACTTGCATGAAGTTATTTTTCATTTGATTATGCTTTTCATGTGAAATTGTATCATGACTTTTTTATTCAAAGGAATGTATCATTCTATGTAATTTGATTTCAAATTTGTAAATATCCTCGTGATATGTATAAATATGATGTGATGGTGTATTGCACATGAAAGTTTAAACAAAAAATTGTTCACAAATAATCACCAAATAAGAATTAATAGATAAATTAGATATTTGTGTCATCATAGCATTATTAAGATTTTCTTTTAACTGGTGATGATAATATCTGTAATATTATAGGACAAAATGACTGCAAACTGTGACTTGATGTATCGTAGGATAGTTGATAATGATGTGTGGCATGAATATATGGATGTTGTAGACAGTTTTATTGAATTCACAACGGCAAGTATCAGTACAGTAGATCCCACCGGTCGGATCTGATGCCCCTGCACGATGTGTAAGAATAATCGATTTGTAGAACCTCATGGCTTTAGACGTCACCTATACAGGAACGGTTTTGTTAGTGGTTATCAAAATTGGACGTTTCATGGTGAAGAATTTTAGAATAATTATAATGCAAGGGTGGATGTTGTGCACGATAATCCATATGTGTACCTGATATTTGATGTCGCATGACCGAAAATGGGTTCTACTGTGGGACATAGTGATGCACCAACTGGTGTAGAGAAAGAAGCAACAAACGATGCAGCTAGTACATTCTATGACTTACTTAGAGATGTTGATGAACCATTGTAGAATGGTTGCGAGAGTCAACATATCCTGTATGCAGTTCTTCAACTACTGAATTTGAAGTGCGAGTTTAATTTGAGTCAATCATATTTTGATTGTCTGTGCTCTATTGTGAAGAGTATGTTGCCCAAAGATGAGAAATTGCCACAAAATCTCTACCGTGCGAAGGTTATGGTCAATGCTCTAGGTATGGGGTATCAAAAGATAGATGCTTGTTCCAATCACTGCATGTTGTATTTCAAAGATCAAGAAAATAACAAATCATGTTCATCATATGGACATCCTCGGTTCAAGTCAAAGACAAAGGGAAATGGTAGCACAAGGTCAAAAGAAGTGTCATATAAGTCACACCGCTACTTCCCTCTCACCCCTAGATTGCAACGTCTTTATATGTCTTCGAGGACAGCTAAATAAATGATATGGCATACAAATAAAGTTTAACATGATGAAGACTCATTCACATATCCTGTTGACGCAGAAGCTTGGAGGCACCTTGATCGTACTATCAGAACTTTGCTTTGAAAGTGAGAAATGTTAGGCTAGGTTTATGTACAAATGGATTTAATCTATTTGGGGGTAGATCAACCTCATACTCATGTTGGCCGGTATTTGTCACCCCATACAACGTTCCTCCAAGCTTATGTATGAAGCGTCAAAACCTTTTCTTGTCTCTATTGATCCCTGGTCCGACGTTTTCTGGCCAAAATCTTGATGTCTATTTGAGGCCATTGATTGATGAACTGAAAATATTGTGGGATGACGGTGTTATCACGTACAATGCTCACAAAAAATAAAACTTCAATATGAAGGCTATTATTCTATAGACAATCAGTGACTTCTCTGCATATGGTATGTTATTTGAATTATCTGAATGATTAGAATGATTTGAATGTATTGAAATATATTGTATTGATTTGAATATATTGAAATGTATTGCAATGTTTGAATGTCTTGCATGAAGTTTCTTTCAATTTGATCTGAATGATTAGAATGATTTGAATGTATTGAAATGTATTATATTGATTTGAATATATTGAAATGTATTGCAATATTTGAATGTCTTGCATGAAGTTTTTTTCAATTTGATCTGAATGATTAGAATGATTTGAATGTATTGAATTATATTGTATTGATTTGAATATATTGCAATGTTTGAATGTCTTGCATGAAGTTTTTTTCAATTTGATCTGAATAATTAGAATGATTTGAATGTATTGATTTGAATATATTGAAATGTATTGCAATGTTTGAATGTCTTGCATGAAGTTTTTTTCAATTTGATCTGAATGATTAGAATGATTTGAATGTATTGTAATGTTTGAATGTATTGCATGTCTCAGATATTTTTCGAATTAATTTTGTATGTTCGATATGTATAAAGTTATGAATTGAATGCACATGTAACATGTTAGAATTATTTGAATGTATTACAATATTTGAATGTCTTGCATAAAGTTTTTTTCAATTTGATCTGAATGATTAAAATGATTTGAATGTATTAAAATATATTGTATTGATTTGAATATATTGAAATGTATTGCAATGTTTAAATGTATTGCCAATACATTTTTATTTATTAGAATATGGTTCGTGGAGGACACACTCGTCGAGCACCCAGTGGTAGCCAGTCTGAGCCTTCATCTTCAAGGGCTCCTTCGATAGGTACATCATTTAAATAATTATATATTTGATTAGTTGAAATGTACATTGTGTGAATTTCTAACTCATTGTTCTGTAGGTGTTGTTTCGCCTACACATGACCCACCTACGCCGGATGCAGGGTCTTCTCAGTGTGACCCATGACAAATAATTCAAATAGTGTATATCGATGGTCGACCGTAAGTATTTCATTGTCACTTGTTCAATATTTAACTTATAAAAAATGTATATTGATGATCTATTATTAATGTGTATCTTTTCATGTGCAGTGCGAGGTTTGAGCAGCAAGAAGTAATACGAGGAATTACGAAGTCATTACTGCATCATCTTTCAAGACCGCTAGCGCAATGAAAAGAGTACCCGAGAGAGGTGTTAGACAGCTTA